>NC_053391.1:349213036-349528543 GCF_905171765.1 Bufo bufo | reverse complement strand
GTTGGCGGATATAAATTGTGTGGCATACCGGTTTGTCTCTGCCACGACTAAGTCCAAGAGCTCCGCAGTCAAGAACAGCTCAAAAAATCCCAGGGCCGAACCCATTTGAGCCGTCTCAACCCGAACTCCAGACTGGACGGTGAAAGGGGGAACTACAGGTGCGGCTGAAGTTGGTGACTGCCAATCAGGGTTTGCCAGCACCTCAGGGATTCTAGGGGCTCTACGGGCCTGTCTGCGCGGTGGCTGCGACAGGGTAACTACTGCACGTGCCACCGTACCAGCTTCAACTGCCCTTCTGATGCTCGCCACGTCACCATGTTGTACGGCAGTGCTGGTACTAGGTCCAGGAAGGGCTGCGCTGCTGGTGACAGGGGGCGATCAAGGGGTTAATTAGGATGATGGGGGTGATGGAAGGTGATCTTGGGCTAAGGTGTAGTGTTGGTGGGTACTCACAGTGATCTCTGCTCCTCTGCTGGATCCAACCGACGAAAAGGACCAGCAGAGGAGCAGAGAAGCCATATAACAGATCATATTTACTAATATGATCTGTTATCTGGCTTCTGATTTGATTTTTTTTTTTAAATCGCCAGCCTGCCAGCCAATGATCGTGGCTGGCAGGCTGGTGACGAAATACTTCTTTAACATTTGCCGGCCCGCGATGCGCATGCGCGGGCCGGCAATGCACGAAATCATGCGTCTCGCGAGAGGACGCACCGGCGCGTCCACCCAGAACAACAGGACCGCCGCAAAGACGCAATCCTGCGTACGGTGGTCCTGAGGAGGTTAAAAAAAAACATTTATTCATATACTGGTCATCTTTGATTACACGTGCATAGGTGACAGTCACATTTAGGCCATAAATACGGCCATTTGGTTACTGCGGTTTTAAAAAAACGTTTGTTCATTTACTGGTCATTTTTTATTAAACGTGCATTGATTACAGTCACATTTAGGCCACAAATACAGCCATCAGGTTACTGCGGTTAAAAAAAAACTTTTGTTTATATACTGGTCATCTTTGATTACACGTGCATAGGTGACTGTCACATTTTGGCCACAAATACCGCTGTCATATAGAGTTAAAAAAAAAAAAAGAGTGCAATACCCTACATCAGGGTATATATTGGCGGTTTATTATTTTTAACATACTTAACCAATTTTTACTTTGCTTTGTGAACGCTAACTATGAGGCAAACATCTAATAAGGGACGTGGTCATGGTCGCGGTGGTGGTGTTGGTGGAGCCTCTGGTGCAGGGAGAGGACGTGGCCGTTTTGCCACAGCTACATATCCTACTGAACCGACTACCTCAGGTCCCAGTAGCCGCCAGAATCTACAGTGACATTTGGTCGGGCCTAATGCCGTTCTAAGGATGGTAAGGCCTGAGCAAGTACAGGCGCTAGTCAATTGGGTGGCCGACAGTGGATCCAGCACGTTCACATTATCTCCCACCCAGTCTTCTGCAGAAAGCGCACAGGTGGCGCCTGAAACCCATGCCCATCAGTCTGTGACATCACCCCGTGCATATCGGGGAACCTGTCTGAGCCTCAAGTCATGCAGCAGTCTCTTATGCTGTTTGAAGACTCTGCTGGCAGGGTTTCCCAAGGGCATCCACCTAGCCCTTCCCCAGGCGTGGAAGAGATAGAATGCACTGCTGCACAACCACTTATGTTTCCTGATGAGGACATGGGAATACCACCTCAGCACATCTCTAATGATGACAAAACACAGGTGCCAACTGCGTCGTCTTTCTGCAGTGTGCAGACCAAAAAGGAGGTCAGGGAGGAAGACTGGGTGGAAGACGATGCAGGGGACGATGAGGTCCTAGACCCCACATGGAATGAAGGTCGTGCCACTGGCTTTCAGAGTTCGGAGGAAGAGGCAGTGGTGAGACCGAGCCAACAGCGTAGCAAAAGCGGGAGCAGGGTGCAAAAGCAGAGCAGCCGTCGCCGAAACAGTTCGCCTGCTACTGGCCACCGCCACCAGGGACCGAGCACACCAAAGGCAGCATCAAGGAGTTCCCTGGCATGGCACTTCTTCACACAATGTGCTGACGACAAGACCCGAGTGGTTTGCACGCTGTGCCATCAGAGCCTGAAGCGAGGCATTAACATTCTGAACCTTAGCACAACCTGCATGACCAGGCATTTACAGGCGAGACACGGGCTGCAGTGGAGTAAGCACCTTCAAAACCAAGAAAGGGCTCAGGCCCCTCCTGCTCCCTCTTCTGCTGCTGCCTCGGCCTCTTCCTCCACCTCTGGAGGAACGTTGGCACCTGCCGCCCAGCAAACAGAGGATGTGCCACCAACAACACCACCTCCGTCACCAAGCATCTCCACCATGTCACACGGAAGCGTTCAGCTCTATATCTCACAAACCTTTGATAGAAAGCGTAAATTCCCACCTAGCCACCCTCGATCCCTGGCCCTGAATTCCAGCATTTCTAAACTACTGGCCTTTGAAATGCTGTCATTCAGGCTGGTAGAGACGGACAGCTTCAAACATCTCATGTCGCTTGCTGTCGCACAGTACGTCGTTCCCAGCCGCCACTACTTCTCCAGGAGAGCCGTGCCCTCCCTGCACAACCAAGTATCGGATAAAATCAAGTGTGCACTGTGCAACGCCATCTGTGGCAAGGTCCATCTAACCACAGATACGTGGACCAGCCATGGACGCTATATCTCCCTAACTGCACACTGGGTAAATGTAGTGGCGGATGGGCCCCAGACGGAGAGCTATTTGGCGCACGTCCTTCCGCCGCCAAGGATCACAGGGCATCATTCTTTGCCTCCTGTTGCCTCCTCTTCCTACTCGGCTTCCTCCTCCTCTTCTACCACCTCCTCATCCGGTCAGCGGAGACCTTCACCACCAACTTCAGCACAGCCAGGGGTAAATGTCAGCAGACCGCTCTGAAACTGATGTGTTAGGGGGACAGGCCCCACACCACGCAGGAGTTGTGGCGGGGTATAAAACAACAGACCGACGAGTGGTTGCTGCCAGTGAGACTCAAGCTCGGCCTGGTGGTGTGCGATAATGGGCGAAATCTCGTTGCAGCTCTGGGACTAGCCGGTTTGATGCACATCCCTTGCCTGGCGCATGTGCTGAATTTGGTGGTGCAGAAATTCATTCACAACTACCCTGACATGTCAGAGCTGCTGCGTAAAGTTCGGGCAGTCTGTGCGCGCTTCCGTTCTCATCCTGCCGCCGCTTGGCTGTCTGCTCTACAGCGTAACTTCGGCCTTCCCGCTCACCGCCTCATATGCGACGTGCCCACCAGGTGGAACTCCACCTTGCACATGCTGGAGAGACTGTGCGAGCAGCAGCAGGCCATAGTGGAGTTTCAGCTGCAGCACGCACGGGTGAGTCGCACTGCGGAACAGCACCACTTCACCACCAATGACTGGGCCTCCATGCGAGACCTTTTTGCCCTGTTGCGCTGTTCCGAGTACTCCACCAACATGGCCAATGGCGATAACGCTGTTATCTGCCTTACAATACCACTTCTATGTCTCCTTGAGAAAACACTTAGGGCGATAATGGAAGAGGATGTGGACGAGGAGGAGGAAGAGGGGTCATCTCTAACACTTTCAGGCCAGTCTTTTAGAAGTGGCTCAGAAAGAGGATTTTTGCAACAGCAGAGGCCAGGTCCAAATTTGGCCAGCCAGGGCCCACTACTGTAGGAGGAGGATGAGGAGGAGGATGAGGATGAAGCATGTTCACAGCGGGGTGTCATCCAACGCAGCTCGGGCCCATCACTGGTGCGTGGCTGGGGGGATACGGAGGACGCAGACGATACGCCTCCCACAGAGGACAGCTTGTCCTTACCTCTGGGCAGCCTGGCACACATGAGTGACTACATGCTGCAGTGCCTGCGCAACGACAGCAGAGTTGCCCACATTTTAACGTGTGCTGACTACTGGGTGGCCACCCTGCTGGATCCCTGTTACAAAGACAATGTGCCGTCCTTAATTCCCTCACTGGAGCGTGATCGGAAGATGCGTGACTACAGGCGCACGCTGGTAGATGCGCTCCTGAGAGCATTCCCGACTGACGCCGGGGGACAAGTGGAAGCACAAGGCGAAGGCAGGGGAGGAGGAAGAGGTCGCCAACGCAGCTGTGTCAGCGCCAGCACCTCAGAAGGCAGGGTTAGCATTGCCGACATGTGGAAAAGCTTTGTCACCCTGCCGCAACAACCGGCCCCATCTGCTGATATGGAGCGTGTTAGCAGGAGGCAGCATTTCAGCAACATGGTGGAACAGTACCTGTGCACACGACTACACGTACTGACTGATGGTTCTGCCTTATTCAACTTCTGGGTCTCCAAATTGTCCACATGGCCAGAGCTTGCCCTGTATGCCTTGGAGGTGCTGGCCTGCCCTGCAGCCAGTGTACTCTCTGAACGTGTATTTATCACGGCAGGAGGCATCATTACAGACAGACGCAGCCGCCTGTCCACAGCCAACGTGGACAAGTTCACGTTCATTAAAATGAACCAGGCTTGGATCCCACAAGACTTGTCTGTACCTTTTGCAGAATAGACATTTATACCACCATCAAACATACATTCTTGTACTCAAGTCAAGTGCAATGATTCTTTGTTTTCTTTTTTTTTTATTTGTCCCAATATTTTGGGGGCTACCTACTCCAATAAAAAATAAATAAAAAAATTGTTGACTGCCTCCTCCTCCTCCTCTATTGCTGCCTCCACCTACAACACCACATTCACCGCCTCCTCAACCTCCGACTCCATATCCACCTCCTTCTCTGAGTTGCAGGTTAATAATTTGTAATTTTTAGTTATTTTATTTTAAGTTATTTCCCTATCCACATTTGTTTGCAGAGTAGTTGCCATGCTCTTAAGCACATTTTACTGCCTTTTACATCCCTCTAGCCTTTTCAAGGACTATTTTAGAGCCATTTTAATGCAAAAAAGTGCCAATTTTAGTGCCCTAAATTGCAAAAAATCTTATTTTCAATTGTCAGGTGACATTTTACCATTTTTGGTGTATACAAACCCCTGCTGTGCCTGGGTGACAGGGGCCTAAATCTCTCAAAATCCTCTGTTCTATTGCTGGGTGACATGAACCCTCTTTTGCCGTGAATGAACCCCTGCTGTGCCTGGTTGACAGGGGCCTAAATCTCTCAAAATCGTCTGTTCTATTGCTGGGTGACATGAACCCCCTTTTGCCATGAATGAACCCCTGCTGTGCCTGGGTGACAGGGGCCTAAATCTCTCAAAATCGTCAGTTCTATTGCTGGGTGACATGAACCCCCTTTTGCCGTGAATGAACCCCTGCTGTGCCTGGTTGACAGGGGCCTAAATCTCTCAAAATCGTCTGTTCTATTGCTGGGTGACATGAACCCCCTTTTGCCGTGAATGAACAACTGCTGTGCCTGGTTGACATGGGCCTAAATCTATCAAAATCCTCTGTTCTATTGCTGGGTGACATGAACCCCCTTTTGTCGTGAATTAACCCCTGCTGTGCCCGGTTGACAGGGGCCTAAATGTCTCAAAATCGTCTGTTCTATTGCTGGGTGACATGAACCCCCTTTTGCCGTGAATGAACCACTGCTGTGCCTGGTTGACATGGGCCTAAATCTATCAAAATTGTCTGTTCTATTGCTGGGTGACATGAACCCCCTTTTGCCGTGAATGAACCCCTGCTGTGCCTGGTTGACAGGGGCCTAAATCTCTCAAAATCGTCTGTTCTATTGCTGGGTAACATGAACCCCCTTTTGCCGTGAATGAACCCCTGCTGTGCCTGGGTGACAGGGGCCTAAATCTCTCAAAATCCTCTGTTCTATTGCTGGGTGACATGAACCCCCTTTTGCCGTGAATGAACCCCTGCTGTGCCTGGGTGACATGGGCCTCGTTCTCTTAAAATCCTCTGTTCTATTGCTGGGTGACATGAACCCCTCTTTTGCCGTGAATGAACCCCTGCTCTTCATTGCTGACAGGGAACTAAATTTAGTGAAAACATTTGTTACTGATTGGAAGATGCGCGACTACAAGCGCACGCTGGTGATAGCATTCCCACCTGACAGCGGGGGCACAATGGAAGCACAAGGCGAAGGCAGGGGAGAAGGAAGAGGTCGCCAACGCAGCTGGGGCACCGCCAGCACCTGAGAAGGTAGGGTTAGATCCAGATTTTTATTTTCTAATTTTCTGTATTTTATGTTATTTTAAGTCATATCGCTATCCATATTTGTTTGCAGAACAATTGCCATGCTCTTAAGCACATTTTGATGCCTTTTGCAGCCCTCTAGCCCTTTCCAGGACTATTTTAGAGCCATTTTAGTGGCCAAAAGTTCGGGTCCCCATTGACTTCAATGGGGTTCGGGTTCGGGGTCAAGTTCAGGTCCCGAACCCAAACATCCAGGTGTCCGCTCAACTCTAGTGAATAGTTATGCAATTGACTTTTTCTGTTATTTTGTCCTATTTGTTGTTTGCTTCACAATAAAAAAAAAAAATCTTCAAAGATGTGGGCATGTTCTGTAAATGAAATGATGCAGAGCCTCAAACAATCCATGTTAATTCCAGGTCTTGAGACACCAAAATGAGAAAAAAGTCAAGGGGGTTGAATACATTTGCAAAGCACTGTAAATGGTTCGGGAACAGCATGAGGAGGATGTCTGGATGCATCTTGGACACCCAGGTCCCTGCTGGGAACAATGTTGTCTAAGTAGTACGCGACTTTTACAGACTGACAATAATACGTACCAAAACAAAGATAAAGTCGATTTTAGAGGAAAAATTGTTAGGAAACATTCATTCCTGTATATGTTACTTGTATTTAAAGTGCAAGTGCTGCCAAAAATTACAAGGAAGAGGCATTCCGATACAACTTGTATATCACATAAAGGAGTGCCTCATTCACATTGTGGTACAATTGTTCAGGTAGTGGAACTCCTATACTCATAAAGCCTTTGCACTAAGTGAAAGGGCTGCCAAAAATTACAAGGAACCGGCAGTCCAATACACCCTTTGTTACACATAAAGGAGGGCATCATACACAGCCTTAAAAAATAATGATTAATGGCCTGCTGGTGACCCTCAAAAACATTTGGAGCAACCCGTGATGGCGACGATCCATTCGGATGTCTGCCCTTTCAACTTTCAATGTTATTTTTAGCCCAAACCATGTAGACCATGGGTAAAGGGGAAATCATGGTTCGATTCCGGAGAGGGAGCCTGAGAAACAGCTACCACATCCAAGCAAGGCAGCATGCACACAAATTACCTGTTAGGTATAATTAGGTGAGGGCCTGCAGGTGAGCTGACTCTGTAAAAGATTGTAGGTGAAGGCCTGCTGGTGACCCTCAAAAACATTTGGAGCAAGGGCCTGCTGATCTGACCATCTAAAACATAATGGGCGAATTCGAATATTGCCCCTGCCGCTCATCACTACTGGTGAGCTGACCCTGTAAAAAATGATATGCGAGGGCCTGCTGGGGAGCTAACCCTGTAAAAGATTATATGCGAAAGCCTGCTAGTGAGATGACCCTGTAAAATATTTAAGTGCGGGCCTGCTGGTGAGCTGACCCTGTAAAAGATTTTAGGTGCTGGCCTGCTGGTGAGCTGACCCTCTAAAAGAATGTAGGTGAGGGCCTTTAGGTGAGATGACTCTGTAAAACATTATACGCGAGGGCCTTCAGTTGAGCTGACCCTGTAAAAGATTTGAGGTGCGGTCCTGCTGGTGAGCTGACCCTGTAAAAGATTTTAGGTGCGGGCCTGCTGGTGAGCTGACCCTGTAAAACATTATATGCGAGGGCCTGCTGGTGAGCTGACCCTCTAAAAAATTTTATGTGAGGGCCTGCTGGTGAGCTGACCCTGTAAAACATTATATGCGAGGGCATTCTGGTGAGCTGACCCTGTAAAACATTATATGCGAGGGCCTGCTGGTGAGCATGTTTGTGGTGGAAGGGGTGCATGGGAATACAGTGTATTCAGTACATTATAACACATTTAAAGTGCCTTTATGTTCATCATCTTTCCTCTGGTGGAGTCGAGAAGTCATGGTCAATCCAGGCCTTGTTCATTTTTATAAGAGTCAACCTGTCAGCATTTTCAATTGACAGGCGGATACGCTTAACTGTTGTAATGCCACCAGCAGCACTAAATATTTGCTCAGACAAAACGCTGGCGGCAGGGCAGGCCAGCACCTCCAAGGCGTGAATCGCCAGTTCGTGCCACGTGTCCAGCTTGGACACCCAGTAGTTATAAGGCACTGAGGGATAATTGAGGACACTCCTTCACTATCTTCCAAAATTTTTCCCTCCTTGAGACACTAGACCGCGCATCAGGGTGAGGGTGCTGGCGGGGTGTCATGAAACTGTCCCAGGCTTTGGAGAGTGTTGCCCTATCTCTGTTGGAACTGTTGTGTGTTCTTCTTGGCTCCCCTCCTTGGTTGGCCAAAGAACTACGGACTCTGTAGCCAGCATTGTCAGATGGAAATTTTTGGAGCAATTTTTCAACAAGGACCTTTTGTTATTGCATCGTTTTGCTTGTCTTCTCCACCAGAGAAATGAGAGATGAGAGGTTCTCTTTGTAGCGGGGGTCGAGAAGGGTGAACAGCCAGTAATCCGTGTTGTCTAAAATGCGTATAACGCGCGGGTCGTTTGAAAGGCAGCCTAACATGAAGTCAGCCATGTGTGCCAAAGTACCAACAGGCAAGACTTTGCTGTCGTCATTAGGGGGATCACTCTCAATCTCCTCATACTCTTCCTCCTCTTCTGCCCACCCATCCTGAACATATGGAATTAAACTTCCATGGGTACTACCCTCTGTAGCGGAAGCAACCGTCTCCTGCTCCTCCTCCTCTTCATCGTCCAATTCACGCTGAGAAGACGAATGGAGGGTGGTCTGGCTATCACCCTGTGTAATGTCTTCTTCCCCCATTTCCACCTCTTCCACATGCAAAGCGTTGTCCTTAATTGTGAGCAGCGAGCGTTTGAGTAGACACAGAAGTGGGATGGTGACGCTGATAATAGCGTTATCGCCGCTCACCATCTGTGTTGATTCCTCAAAGTTACTTAAAACCTCACAGAGGTCAGACATCTATGCCCACTCCTCGCTTCTGATTAGCGGAAGCTGCCTAGAAAGGCGATGACCATGTTGCAACTGGTATTCCACTACTGCCCTCTGCTGCTCACAAAGCCTGTCCAACATGTGGAACGTGGAGTTCCAGCGTGTGCTCACATCGCACAACAGCCGGTGATCTGGCAATTTCAAGTGCTGCTGCAGCGTTGACAGACCGGCTAAAAGCTGTCGATGACTTGCGGAAATGTGCACACTCGCGGCACACCTTCACCAGTAGCTCAGTCAAATTGGGGTAGGTTTTGAGAAACCGCTAAACCACAAGGTTTAACAAGTGGGCTAGGCATGGGATGTGTCTGAGCTTGCCGAGCTCCAAAGCCGTCACCAAGTTACAGCCATTATCAGACACAACCATGCCTGGTTGTAGGTCGAGTGGTGAGAGGCACAGCTCAGTCTCGTCTCTTATCCCCTGCCACAGCTCTGTGGCAGTGTGCTGTTTGTCCCCTAAGCATATCAGCTTCAGCACGGCCTCATTAAACACTAATTGCCGTTCCCCATATCATGTTCTTGAGACTGTGGATGCTCAAGAGGTTGGGAATCAGGGCACAAGATCTCATGTCCCTCTTCAAGCGTACTTGGCGAGAGGGCCAAATCAAGTAATGCCGATGAAAAGAGGTCCTCGGAATATCCGAGTGTGGGATCACTTGTTTGGACAGACTGTACATAGTGGGAGGAAGGAGGATCAGGGTGAGGATTGTGTTGACCAGACTTCTGGCTACTGAGGGTGGAGGACAGGGTGGTGCTTAACCGACTGGAAGCATTATCTGCTGCAATACAACCGACCACCTGCTCGCACTGGGCTGACTTCGCAAGCGTTGTCCTGCGACGCCCTGCAAACTGGGACATGAAGCTAGGTATCGTGGATGATTGTTTTTCTTGTGCACCATCAGCATCACGGCCACTTCCCTGTCCCTCACTGCTTGCTTTATGCATTTTAAATGTGATATATACTTGAAAGTATGTCACACTTACAGTAGCGTAGGATTTGTAAGTGTAGGCGCAAAAAAATTTACTACGGTATTTGTGATGAGGAAACGTTATACAGGTACCACAGATAATGTCACTGTTCGCAGTGTCTACAGAAAAAGTACACTGGATGTCACTGATATTTTAGGGATGCGCAAACTTTGAACAGGAGATGTGGCACGGATAATTTAACTGTCCGCAGCGGACACTGTCTACAGAAAAAGTACACTGGATGTCACTGATATTTTAGGGATGCG
This sequence comes from Bufo bufo, assembly GCF_905171765.1. NCBI lineage: Eukaryota > Metazoa > Chordata > Amphibia > Anura > Bufonidae > Bufo > Bufo bufo. Next base: position 349,518,224 of record NC_053391.1, on the reverse strand, counting down.
CACACTTTAAACAGGAGATGTGGCGGGGATAATTCACTGTCCGCAGCAGACACCATCTACGAAGAAGTACACTGGATATCACTGATATTTTAGGGATGCGCACACTTTAAACAAGAGATGTGGCGCGGATAATGTAACTGTCTGCAGCAGACACCGTCTACGGAAAAAGTACACTGGATGTCACTGCTATTTTAGGGATGTGCACACTTTAAACAGGAGATGTGGCGCGGAAAATTTAACTGTCTGCAGCAGCCTATTACATGGTATTTAGTGCAGGATGCGCTATAAATATATATTACTGCTGTCACACACAATAGTCCTTCAAATTTGTACAAAAATCTTCCTATTACACTCTCTACACTGTCTATCCCTTCCTAAGCACAGCTCTCCCTAACACTGAGCAATTTAGCGCAAGTTGCGCTACAAACCTATTACACGGTATACACACAATAATCCTTACAAGGAATTTGGGTTCTCTGAAATGTTTTTGTACAAAAAAAAAATATTCAATGACACTCCGTACACTCTCTGTCACTTCCTATGCTCAGGTCTCCCTGACTAAGAACGAGCCAAATATGCGTCATCGCGTGCTATATAGCACCCGATGACGCTTTTCGCCAGCCAATCATTGTAATGCCAGTAGCCAACATGGCTACTGGCATTACAGTGAGGGCAGTACTCACCTGCACGTTTAATGGCTGCGTAGCAGCCAAGAAACGTGCGGGGAAGAACCTCGAGCATGGCGTTCAAGTACATGCGGTACTCGGCCGAGTACCGCCATATGCCGAGCATGCTCGATCAACACTAATCTGCACCTGTTTGGTGTTTAGAGCCATACCTGTTTTTTTCCTCACAATCACTGATGGAAATCACTGACCAGACACTGTGTGAAACAGCCTTAGATATTATTAACACAGTCAGTGTTTGGTAAGTGATTTCCATCAGTGATTGTGAGCAAAAACCAGGCCAAAACACAGAACAGGTGCAGATCTTTCCCTTATACCTTATGTCTGTGGAGGCTCCAATCCTAGTTTTAGCTCACAATCACTGATGGAAATCACTGAGCAAAACACTGACATGTGAATGAGGCCTTATGGTGGATTTATACTGCCGATATTCAGGCAGATTATGTTCCTGCGAACTCATCGATATCAGATCGGCAGGGGTCCTGGGTGTCGTACCCCCGCCAATCTGATATTGATGACCTATCCAGACGATAGGTCATTAATAATAATTTCCAGAAAACCCCTTTAACATTAAATTTTAAATTAAAAGCTTATACAAATTTAAGGGCTATGTACACAGTTACCCCAATTCATCTAAAGAAATGAAGCAACTTTGCAGCTAATCTTAATTAAAAATCCCATACCATCTTGTTTCTTATGTATCTTTACCAGTGTTGATCGAGCACCAAAGTGCTCTGGTGACTGAGTAGAACAACTCGGGATGCTCTACCGTGCACCTTAGCACAATGGAAGTCAATGGGAGAACCCGAGAATTAAATCAGGCACCCCCTGCTCTGAAGAGGGGAGGGTGTCTAGTTCACAGGAAAAGGTCAGAAATTGATGGAAACACCACTGAAATGGTTCAGGAACAGCATGGGGAGGATGTGTGGATGCATCTTGGATTCCCAGGTCGCTGCTGGGAACGATGTTGTCCGAGTAGTACGCCACTTTTACAGACTAACAATAATACGCACAAAACCGAATATAAAATCGATTTTAGAGGAAAAACTGTTAGGAAACATTCTTTCCTGTAAATTTACTTGTATATAAAGTGCAAGTGCTGCCAAAAATTGCAAGGAAGAGGCACATAAAGGTGGGCCTCATTCACATTGTGGTACAATTGTTCAGGTAGTGGAACTCCTACACTCATAAAGCCTATGCACAAAGTGAAAGGGCTGCCAAAAATTACAATGAACCGGCACTCCAATACACCTTTTATTACATATAAAGGAGGGCATCATACACACCCTTGAAAAATTATGATTGATGGCCTGCTGGTGACCCTCAAAAACATTAGGAGCAAGGGCCTGCTGGTGACCCTCTAAAACATTAGGGGCGAGGGCCTGCTGCTGATCTGACCATCTAAAACATTAGGGGTGAGGGTCTGCTGCTGAGCTGACTATCTAAAAAATTAGGGATGAGGGTCTGCTGCTGAGCTGACCATTTAAAAAATTAGGGGTGAGGGTCTGCTGATGATTTAACCTTCTAAAACATTAGGGGTGAGGGTCTGCTGCTTATATGACTATCTAAAACATTAGGGGTGAGGGTCTGTTGCTGATCTGACCTTCTAAAACATTATAAGTGAGGGCCTGCTGCTGATCTGACCATGGAAAAAATTATGGACGAGGGCCTGCTGCTGAGCTGACCATCTAAAACATTAGGGGTGAGGGTCTGCTGCTGAGCTGACTCACTAAAACATTAGGGGCGAGTGCCTGCTGCTGAGCTGACCATCGAAAAAATTATGGTTGAGGGTATGCTGCTGAGCTGACTCTCTAAAACATTAGGGGCGAGTGCCTGCTGCTGATCTGACCATGGAAAAAATTATGGGCAAGGGCCTGCTGCTGAGCTGACCATCGAAAAAATAATGATTAAGGGCCTGCTGCTGAGCTGACCCTCTAAAACATTGGGAGCAAGGGCAGCCTAATAAGCATGTTGATATGATGTTGGAGGAGGACGAAAAAAGGAAGATTGACCAATATACCCTTTTTTGTGGTGGAAGAGGTGAATGGGAATACAGTATATTCAATACACCATAAAAGCCACATTTAAAGTGCCTTTATGTTCAGCCGCTTTCCTCTGGTGGAGTAGAGAATTCAGGGGCAATCCAGGCCTTGTTCATTTTTATAAGAGTCAGCCTGTCAGCCAGGGGCGTACATAGAAATCCGTGGGCCCCATAGCAAGAATCTGAATTGGGCCCCCTAACCCTGCCCACTTTCCAACCCGTGCCCATCCCACCTCCTGTCCTGGCTCCTCCCCTGCCACACCCCCATTTGCCAATAAAGAAATGTATACATATGTTTGTACGTATTCGTACTGACCCAGAGAATGAAGGGCACAGGTCAGTTTTGCAGCAAAGGGAATGCCGTAGGTATCTGAATTTATGGGACTACTGTGGATATTCCATAAAAGTTTTATCTGCAGTCCTATGTAACATTGCAAATAACACAGTGATAACTATTTGAGTACAGATAATGTAGTAGATGTCACCTGTAGTCCTATGTAACACCACAAATAACACAGTGATAGCTCTCTGAATACAGATAACACAGTGATGGCTCTCTGATTACCAAAAATGTAGTAGTGTTACCTGCAGTTCCATGTAAAACCACAGATAACACTAGTGTAGATCATGGCACAGAGGCACAGAGGGATCATTAAAGACACAGACACGATCTGCTACGTACTCCTTCACCATCTTCCAAAATGTTTCCCTCTTCTGCCCATCCACGCTGAACCGATGGAATAAACCTGCTATGGGTACTACCCTCTGTAGCGGAGGCAACCGTCTCCTGCTCCTCCTCCTCCAATTCCTCCTCCTCATCCAATTTGCGCTGAGAATACGAAATGACGGTGGTCTTACTATCACTCTGTGTACTGTCTCCCACATTTCCACCTCTTCCACATGCAAAGCATCCGCCTTCATTGTGAGCAGAGAACGTTTGAGTAGACAAGGAAGTGGGATGGTTACGCTGATGATAGCGAAATCACTGATCTCCATCTGTGTTGATTCCTCAAAGTTTCTTAAAACCTCAGAGGTCAGACATCCATGCCCACTTGTCACTTGTGAAGTGCGGCAGCTGACTGGAAAGGCGACGAACATGTTGCAGCTGTATTCCACTACTGCCCTCGCTGCTCACAAAGCCTGGCCAACATGTGGAACGTGGAGTTCTAGTGTGTGCTCACGACACACAACAGCCGGTGAGCTGGTGTAGTGTCCACTACGTAAGGGTGGGCACTACACAAGGGTCAATTGGGTCACGTTGTTGTCCACTGAGTATACCAAGTGCTCTACTGCCATCCTTTTACCAGGACATCCTGCCTGCTTTAAAGTGCCAAATCAAGTTGTGCCTGTTATCTTTGCACTTTACCCTTTTAACCCGCTTTTCAGGTTGAGTAGGGGATATTTCAGCACTATTTTTATATGCCAGGACTTGCCAGGGAAAAATGTCCCTGGGATATGGACTTTTATGTGCAATATTAAAACTTAAAGAAATGTGCCCGGAGATGACCACAATGCTTGTGGGTCTCTGAGATGCTGTTTTATGGGACTATTGTATTTTATGATTATGAACTATCCTGGTTATTCCTGATATGCTGTACCAGGTCAGCGCCCCTGTTCCCTATACTATCCTGAGTGAAGAGAACAACGCCCCTTTTCACCGCACTTGTTCCTTTGCCAGCGGAGCTGCCTGATATTTTTATTGCAATTGTAGATGTGTGTGCCTGCTTTGCATATTATGTCTTTCAGGTGACAGTTTCCAGCTGGGCGGGCCCCTTGTGTTGCGCCGAGGATGGGCAACGTCAAAGCAACGGGGTATGTAGTGTCCCACTACGTAAGGGTGGGCACTACACAAGGGTCAATTGGGTCACGTTGTTCTCCACCTCCTGTGGAACATGGTCATTGTATTTTATATTGCATTTTAATGTGAATTGTCATGTTATTTATGTTATATCCTGTGTACCAGGCCTGTTAAGGGTGTATTTCCTTCTCCTAGACAGTAGAGGGAGCTAGGGAACCCCTTATATAAATAGTTAGGCCCAGACAGGAAAGAGTCAGTCAGAAGTTGTGTAGTAAGAAGCCAAGAGTGACTTCAGCCAGAGAGGAGCTGATAGTAGCCTCTGACATGCAGCTAGATAGCCCAGGCTTCTAGCTTGCCACCAGGAGAAGAGCCTTCCTCCTGAGAAACCCAGTTCCCACAAGAGTACAGTGCAGAGCCAAGTTTGTTTCCAGCCAGACAGAGAGCTGAAGGGCAGAAGGATATATTCAATGAAAGGAGTCATATACGAGAGGAAGTTTACCCTAACCAAGGATAAAGCCAGCAATAGGGCATACGGGCCTTGGGATAAAGACAGACAGGATTCTGAGGAAAAGTGCAGCCTGATCTGTAAGTTTTTAACCCTCTGAGTATTTTGCAAGAACATTGTGCCTGCCATTGGATGTAAAGCCTGCCTGTCACTATCTTGTACATGTGGAACTGACCAAAGACTGTAAATAGTTAACTGTTTAAGTAAAAGGAAGTTTTGGCTCACTGCAATGTGTGTTCCTCACTTATTACTGCAAGAAATCGGTGTGCCACCATTACCGGCTATGGCGTCACAAACTTAAAGGGATCTTGCCACCAGCACATTAAACCTGAAACACCCAGGGCACCTCACCTACCATCTGGCCTGGTCCCTATATACAGAGAGTGCCCCAGAGGATCCATGTGCCAGCCTCTCCATCACTGCTGTACGCCTGCCCAGGGTCTTCTATAAACTGTGAGTTACCAAGAGCAACCCTCGTTTTGCCTATTAACCGTGACCTCACCATCGCTCACCCTGCAGGGCTGCGTACTGCACTGGCAGATGCAATCGCTGCTGCAGCGTTGCCAGACCGGCGGCAGCTGTAAATGACTTTTGCAAATGGGCACATGTGCGGCGCACATTCACCAGTAGCTCAGGCAAATTGGGGTAGGTTTTAAGAAACCGCTGAACCACTATGTTCAACACATGGGCTAGGCATGGTATGTGTGTGAGCTTGCCGAGCTCCAAAGCTGCCACCAAGTTATGGCCATTATCAGACACAACCATGCCTTTTTGTAGGTTGAGTGGCGAGAGCCACAGCTCAGTCTGGTCCCTTATACCCTGCCACAGGTTTGCGGCGGTGTGCTGTTTGTCATCTAAGCAAATAAGTTTTAGCAAAGAGGCCAGGAACCTCCGTGACACATACCTACCATAAATGACGACCCCTTGTACCTTCCTACAGGGCACAGAAAAATATACGTTCTTGTACATAAGCCCATGTCCAGATTATGATAATTTAGCTAGCTTTAGAAAATGTATATATTTTGGGACAATGGAAAATTCTAATGCTCAAAGAAAAAGACAGAAACTTTGGTTCCTAAGGTGTAATAGATTCCCTGCCTTTCAAGAACAAAAAGAAACCAGGACAATCTTGAAATGATAACAGCACAGCCTCATACTTTATAAATGCCAGTAGACTTTGGAACGTATGCATTCCAAGATGTGCCATGGACATTAACAAATCCCTGGTATACAGATACCTACAGAGAGAAAGACCCTATTTATTTTAACAGATGCACTCTTCTAATACAGGCTCTGGGATTTCTGTCTCATTTCCATGACACATGAGCATTACTATAGGGTAAGAAAGTAATATAACATGATATAATATCTCTGCACCTCATCAAACTCGCCAGCTCCCTCCACTTCTCCCCCTGATTTACAGTTGAGATCGTGCACTTCTATCAGGCTGTGATGTCAGGAGAAGTGATTATTTCTCTGTTGCTATAAAAAATTGTTAAGAAGCCAGAGGGGAAAAAAAATCAATTTAAAGAGAAGTTTAGTAGGTGCATATTTTTTCTAATATTGCATATAGGGTAAAGATGGCTACTGTGTTGAAATTCATGTCCACTGGTCTGTTGTCTGTTTAGTTAGATTTTATTCACAACCTTTAGTAAGTCCATATGCTAGGAAACTAAAATGAATAAATGCAATGTTTGAGTATGGTATACAATGAATATTTAGCATTGTTAATAGGAGATGAGCAAATCGATTCAGTCAAATCAGAAATCGACTCAAATGTTTTGCTTTTGTTTTTTTTTTATAAAAAAAGAGCGAGAAATGTTATTGGCAGCTTTTTATGGCAATTGAAGCACTTTCTATTTGGGTCAAATTGATTTGAGTCTGAATCAGACGTTGATTTGGTCAAATCATTCCTCTATTGAGTTACAGAAATTCATTCATCTGTATTAATTGCTGAAACCAGTGGGTGGTTATAAAAAAAACTTAAAACATGTATTATTTAGAGGCTGATTTCTAAATGAAAAACATTTGGGGGGGGGGGAATTGCAGTGCGTATTATAAAGCAAATGGAGCAATATTTACATAGCTGACATGCGATGTATCAGTTACAGTAAGCGGGGTAGGAGGAGGGGCTGGAGTCGGCAACTGCTGTTGCACTCGCGGCAGGGCCCGGTGCAGTCACTGTACTCCATTACACCAGGCCCCGCTCACAGCAGTCTTTATATGTAAAGTTTATTTATTTATTGCTCAAGCAGCGGCTCCCTTTTTGTTACACTACCCTAATCGTCTGTAGTAGTACTCACTAGCTCACTCAAAGCAGCAGTCAGGCTGGCAGCGTAATGTCACTCACTCGGTCATGCTCCTCCCACTTTGGGAGGAGTGTCAGTGTGTCATCTACAGATCTCCCATAACAGTGCGTCATCCACAGATCCCCATAACAGTGTGTCATCCACAGATCCCCCCATAACAGTGTCATCCACAGACCACCATTAGTTCAAAACCCACCAAAAGCACACTTTTTGGTTCAAAATATTTTCCTCCTCAAAAACCTACACGCGTCTTATCATCAGGTGCATCTTATAAAGCGAAAAATACATACAGTATGCTACCTGATATTGGAATTTACTGCATTTCACAGATAATGTAGTAGGTTTAATGGATTTTTTTGGCAATCATATATTGTGGTCTGACTCCTGGCATCCCTATTCCCTACCAAACAGCTGTTTGAACAGTCTGCATCGCTCAGACGAGCACTCTAGCCTATTCGTTGTATACTAAGCACATTGCTGTACATTGTATTTGAAAGGAACTGAGCTGCAGAAAGGCCATGTGTCCGTAAGACATGATGTAACAGGTCAAGAAAGTATCCACAGTACTTGCACCAGTGCTGCTGCCTCTTCAAACAGCTGATGAGCAGAGGTGCTGGGAGTCATATTCCCACAATCAAATATTAAAGACTCATCCTGGGGGGGAAATAATCAATATTTTAGCCCTGAACAACCCCTTTAATCGTACAGCACTATCTGTGCAGCTCCAAATATATTGACAAATTAAACTCTGCTATATCTGTATAGTCAAGAACAACTTCCAATATAGACTATGGGGGTCATTTATTAGGACTGGCATTTTAAATGCAGTCTTAATAACCACCTGCACTGACGGTGTATCCGCCGAAGTTATGTTGAGGCCCTGGCCTCTGCATAATTTAAGCGCATACACAGCTGGTCTAAATATAAGCCAGCTTCCTTGCTAGCTTAAATTTAAACCATTTTCTATGCCTAAAACTGGCATACAAAATGATAAATTGCCTACCCAGGCCACACACCCTTTTTTTTATACCTGTTGTGAGCGGGGAAAAGTAGCCAAAAATTTGATTATTATTAGAAATTATTTATAGGGTCTTTCCATACTCGCTATATGCAAATTGTAGATGTAGCAGTCACACCCAAGCCCTGGTAAGTGAGCCCCATAAGAAGGCACCTGTATTACCTGGGACACATGTTATGTGGAGGCATTGTTACAGATTTTAAATTGAGTACCAGAAGATGTTAGCTACCGTCCTGTCACACACCTTGGTTAGTTACTAGTTAGTTACTAGCATAAAATAAATCTCTCTTAGAGGGCAGACAATGCATTGGTTAGAGTTTCTCAGTGAGGGAACTTAGGGTTTTGGTTAAAGAGCTTGTAAAGCGGCAAAACTTCAACAATCCAGCATCCATACTTGCGATGCTCTTCTCAGAACTCCCATAGAAAATAATTGAGCATGCTGGGAATTGTAGTTTCACAACAGCTGGAGTGCCAAAGGTTGCTGACCCCTGCTTCACAGATAATATTAGGTACTAAACTGACTAAAATGCTCCAGTGTCCACATGTGTGTCTGTCAGCAAAACACATATGTCACATAGCCAGCAGCAAATTGTTAAAGGGGTTGTGCAGGATAGTTAATCAATATCAAACTTGTGGGGTTTGGACTCCTGGCACCTCCGCCGATTAGCTGCGTCCTCTTCAAAGTTTACTTGCACTCCATCTTCCTTGTGTCATTAGTGCAGTGTAATTACAACTGCTCTGTACCATTCAAGTGAGTGTGAGAGGAAGGCATAACAGCTAGGCGGCTTGCAGGTAAACTTTGAAGAGGATGCAGTGTTCACACAAGTGCCGCAACACCTTCAAACAGCTGATTGGTGAGGGTTCTGGGAGTGACACCTTCCACTATCTGATATTGGTGACCTATCCTGAGGATAGGTAATCAATAGGGATGGCGAATCGACTTCGGGTGAAACATCCAAAGTCGATTTGCATAAAACTTTGTTCTAATACTGTACAAAACAGGTGCTCCGTACAGTATTATAATGTATTGTCTCCGATGAGCCGAAAATATTGCTTAGTGAAGACTCGCGAGACATTGCGCAATAAATTCATAAATTAATTTGTACTGTAAAAAAAACATTTCCTGAACTCGGGTTCGGTTCCAAGGTACCACTTGGAAACGAACCTGAGTTTGGGAAATGTTTTTTTTTTCCCGAGGTCCATAGGCTAGACTCAGCTGTGACCCTCACTAGGCTTGCTTCATATTTAGACATAGACTTATGGTCTTGTGCTTGTCTGCTGTAGATAAATGTTTGCTGTACTCCCTTAGCCTGGCCATGACTAAGGGGTAGAAATAGCAGACTACATGGTGGATGATGCCTGTTTCACTCCTCCATACACACTGTACTAACTAACTACACTTCCTGTACTAAACACACCCAAGCTATATATATTATGTGGTGCCAGCACCACCTAGGGGTGAATGGGTGAACTGACAATGCCAGCCCGATAATAGGAAATATGATACATAGGCAGATGTTTAAAGTGTCCCTTTTACACACTTATGTGGGACGCTGCAATACTGCCAACCCATAGAAAGTGAAGAGACAAGATGACCTAACCTCAGAATAGATCATCAATATCAGATTTGAAGGGTATGATTCTCAACACCCCCGCCTATTAGCTCTATGAAGAGGTTGCTGCGATCCATGAGTGCTTATGCCTCTTCCTAAACCATGTGATGTCACATTCATTCACCACGTGGCCTAAGTGTAGGTCAGTCCCATTCAAGTGAATTGGGGCTGAGCTGCAATACCAAGCACAGCCCCTATCAAATTGTTAGCTGTGAGGAGGCTATGGTGCTCACCTGAGCTCCCAGGAGCTATCAGGAGTCAGACCCCTGCCAATCTCATATTGATGACCTATCCCGATGACAGGCCATCAACATCGAAACCCCAGAGAACCCCTTTAATGGTGCAATTTAGGATCTGTCTCATACTCCTAATACAATGAGATCTGATTATTAAAAAGTATTTCAGAGAATCTGACTTGGTTTCACATTGCAAGGTCCTTTGGTCCTTTGCAAGGGTCCTTTCAAAAAGGTACTCCTACATTCATCATTATGAAAAATCTAAAAACTGGCATAAAAACGGTTTGTCTTCTGCAATAATATGCCATAAATATTAAATCATTGACTACATTATTGTTGTTATATTACTTCCAAGTGCTACACTTTCTCATAAGCTCAAAATTGTTAATGTAACAGGAGGAAGTTTACATTAGTTCTTCCAGCATAAGTTATTTATAAGTTCCAAGCTGTCTTCTCTGATCATTTTATATTCCAGCTGACACCTTCAGTGTTTTGGCGGTGAAACAGCAGTGGCTTCTGGCCGAGGAAACTTCTCTAACTGAGCCTCATTCTGCTTAGCATGCTGTGCGTTTATTAAGACGGTGCAACATATTGACGAGCAAAAATGCTGACTTTAACTGAGACTATGACACAACATAATACCCACTTGTTCCACCTAACCTGCTCTGTGCAAGGGCTCTTTTTCCCCCTTGGAAATAAAAATCTGCATTACACACCAGCAATATATTTCAAATTAAGTGTTAACTTATTTGGGAAATGTTTTAAGATGTTTTTAATCTGTTTCTTAGTCATCTTGATCTCCTACATGTGTAATACTGACAGAGGTTCTCACTCATTTCAGTCATTCTAGTGACCAAAGGAGTTGTCACCCAGCTTTCCACAGACCCAGAATAGCATATGAGCATGCATTGTTATGTGGTGCTGCAGTGGCCCAGCTCCCCTATTCATACTTGTCTGTCTCATGCACATGAATGGTTCCGCATACATTAACCTTGTTTTCATTGCAGTGTGGATAAGATAAGTGTTTGATAACAAATAATTTTTCTTCTAGGGTGTACTTATGGGGAAAAGGTGTTTCTGGGAATTTTAAGATGGTGTTAGTGCAGTGATAGACATAGTCAGGCTGATCTGTGGTGCCTGGGTTGTAGCCTGCATGGAGGGTTGTACTACAATTTCAAAAAAAGAGAGTTGTTTAATGGAGTGACAGATAAGCCCAGTGAAGGAGTCAGGAGACATATATCTCAGGAAAACTGCAAAAAATATTGTTAGCATGCTAGAGAGAGGTACAGATACAGCCAAGAAACAGCAGATACAGCTAAGCCCAATTCAGCTATCCCTGGAATCCACTAGTCTGTCAAGTTGGTCTCTGGAAAGTCACCACCTGCTGCAGCTAAAATAGTAAAGTTCTGTTGTAATGTATTGTGATTGTCCATTTTGCCCCCTTTGCCGGCTTGATAAAACAATTTTTTATTATGCCGGATATGAAAATGTCAAATACCTGGGAGCGTACACACCTGGGGCTGGACCGCTCCCCTGTTCAGCAATCAGAGAGCCGTTGGTTAAAATTGAAAGCCCTGGTCTTGATGAAGAAGCCAGGGCTTTCAGAGTTGTAGTTACTAGGGAGCCCTGCAGGTGGCAGAGCTCTATAAGAACATAGCATTAGAGGATTGAATTGCTTTATCAATTCAATGGAATCTATTGCAGAACTAAATTAATGATTGCTTCTTAGAGTCACCTAGGGTGACTTAAAAAAGGTAAATAAATAAAATAAAAAATATTAAAAAATAATACATTTCAAATCACTGACTTTCCCCAGAATAAAAATAAACAATCAAAAAATAAACTTCATGGGCATCGCTGCATCCACAAATGCTTTAACTATTTAAATATAAAAATATTCATCCCATACGACGAATGATGTAATGGAAAAAAGTCAAAACGGCTGATTCGCCATTTTTTCAAAGCTTCATCTCCCCAAAAAAATTAATAAAAAGGATGTTCAAAAATACTTACATACCCCTAAATGGTATCAATAAAAACTATAGTATTAAAACACAAGAAAATATATACTGTATATAAATGTGTTACTGCTGTAATTGTACTAACCCTGAGAATGAAAGCAGCAGGTCAGTATTACGGTACAGGGAATGTTAAAAAACAAATCCCATAAATTGTGGCGAAATTCAGTTTTTTTTCTAATTCCATCCCATTTGGGATTTTTTTTACAGATTCCCACTATATTGTATGCTATTGTATATTAAATGTCAATTAAGAGCCTTTAGAAAGAACAAATTATCACGCAAAAAACAAGCCCTCATATGGCTATGTGAATGGAAAAATAAAACATTTATGGCTCCAGAAAGACCTGGTAAACAAGCAATTAATAACTTCTTCAAAGGACAGCTCCATAGACTGTCTGTTTACTGTGAATGCTACAATATACCTCTCCAGAAGCTGCTGCGTAGGGCACTTCCATTATTGAAGCATTACTTGGGGTCCCCTACATTTTGGAAGTAACCAGGAATCCCTGACATGTCTCTACTCCTCTACTGGCTCTGGTCCTAGGGCTCCTTCATGACCATGCTCTTTGTTTATGTGCATGACTACTATAGCACTGCACCAACAAAACTGCCTTGCACTTTCAAATATGCAGCTTGTCCATTATATTGCACAATTGTTACATATTTTCACAGTGGATTTCATCTTGTGCACAGCAAAGGGTGAAATCCACGGCATATATATGCTGCAAAACGTAAATACCTGTGTGCAGTGATTTTACAACAGCAGAAAAAGTGGCTGCAAATATAGGGAGTATTTTGGAACCTCTATTTTTAACATCAACAAAGAAATACCATTAAAAGGAGCATCCTATAAATTACTTTCATAACTGTAGTCATGAAAGACTGTTAATTAGTGATGAGCGAGCATGCTCGGCCGAATACCTGTTCGGCTCGAACATCGCTATGCTCGGCAGATCCTAGTGCTCGGCCAAATAATTTGGGTGCTCGAATACAATTTAATACAATGGAAGTCAATAGGAGACAACCAGGCACCCCCTGCTTGGAAGAAAAGAGAGTGTCTGGTTCATAAAAAAAAGTTAGAAATTGATGGAAACCCCATCAAAATGGTTTGGCAACAGCATTAAGAGGATAGCTGGATGTGTCTTAGACTCCTATTAAGTGCAACATACAATAGACAACCACACAAAGGCTATATGCCAAAAGCCAGGTATGAGACAGATAACAGCCAGCAAACCTTACAATGGCAGCCTTGTGCACTATGGGATATTCCAAACCAGCTCTCATCTGACTAAGAACCAGTAAACCTCAAAGTTATTTTGCATCTGTTGGATGGCTTGAGTAGACCTGCACACCTAGATCAATATCATTAGGGCGACAAAAAGTTTTCCGATTGTCCTAACATAATAACATTTCAATTTTTGTCATGTAAAATGTAAAAACTCATTTATATAAACATGGGCTTATGGGAAAGACATACAAATGAGCAGAATCTGCCTTGTTTTTCAGCTGTCATAAGACTATGAAAACCAATAGATAGTAACATAGTAACATAATAAATAAGGCCGAAAAAAGACATTTGTCCATCCAATTCGGTCTGTCATCCTGCAAGTTGATCCAGAGGAAGGCAAAACAAAAACTGTGAGGTAGAAGCCAATTTTCCCCACTTTAGGGGAATAAAAAATTCCTTCCTGACTCCAATCAGGCAATCAGAATAACTCCCTGGATCAACGACCCCTCTCTAGTAGCTATAGCCTGTAATATTATTACACTCCAGAAATACATCCAGGCCCCTCTTGAATTCCTTTATTGTACTCACTATCACCACCTCCTCAGGCAGAGAGTTCCATAGTCTCACTGCTCTTGCCGTAAAGAATCCTCTTCTATGTTTGTGTACAAACGTTCTTTCCTCCAGACACAGAGGATGTCCCCTCATCACAGTCCTGGGGATAAATAGATGATGTGATAGATCTCTGTACTGACCCCTGATATATTTATACATAGTAATTAGATCTCCCCTCAGTCGTCTTTTTTCTAAAGTGAATAACTCTAATTTTGATAATCTTTCAGGGTACTGTAGTTGCCCCATTCCAGTTATTACTTTAGTTTCCCTCCTCTGGACCCTCTCCAGCTCTGCTATGTCTGCCTTGTTCACAGGAGCCCAGAACTGTACACAGTACTTAATGTGTGGACTGACTAGCGATTTGTAAAGTGGTAGGACTATGTTCTTATCACGGGCCTCTATGCCCCTTTTGATGCAAACCATTATCTTATTGGCCTTGGCAGCAGCTGCCTGACACTGTTTTTTGCAGCTTAGTTTGTTGTTTATTAAAATTCCTAGATCCTTTTCCATGTCAGTGTTACTGAGTGTTTTACCATTTAGTATGTACGGGTGACTTGCATTATTCATTCCCATGTGCATAACTTTACATTTGTCAGTGTTAAACCTCATCTGCCACTTATCTGCCCAAGCCTCCAATCTATCCAGATCCCTCTGTAGTAGTATACTGTCCTCTTCAGTGTTAATTACTTTACACAGTTTAGTGTCATCTGCAAAAATTTTTATTTTACTATGCAAGCCTTCTAAAAGATCATTAATAAATATATTGAAGAGAATAGGGCCCAATTCTGACCCCTGAGGTACCCCACTAGTGACAGTGACCCAATCTGAGTGTGTACCGTTAATAGCCACCCTCTGTTTTCTATCACTCGGCCAGTTACTTAACCACATACAGACATTTTCTCCCAGTCCGAGCATTCTCATTTTATATACTAACCTTTTATGCTGTACAGTGTCAAATGCTTTGGAGAAGTCCAGATATACGACATCCATTGATTCGCCGCTGTCAAGTCTAGAACTTACCTCCTCATAGAAACTGATTAAATTTGTTTGGCATGACCGATCCCTCATGAAGCCATGCTGATATGGCGTTATTTGCTTATTTCCGTTGAGATGCTCTAAGATAGCATCTCTTAGAAAACCTTCAAACAGTTTACCCACGACAGATGTTAAACTTACCGGCCTATAGTTTCCAGGCTCTGTTTTTGGACCCTTTTTGAATATTGGCACCACATTTGCTATGCATCAATCCTGTGGGACATTCCGTGTCATTATAGAGTCTGCAGATATCAGAAATAAGGGTCTGGCTATGACATTACTTAATTCCCTTAGGATACGGGGGTGTATGCCATCTGGTCCTGGCGATTTGTCTATTTTAATCTTCTTAAGTCCCTGTTGTACTTCTTCCTGGCTCAGACAGGACACTTTTAATGGGGAATTTATTTTTACATTCAGCATTTCATCAGACAGTTTATTTTCCTCAGTGAATACATTAGAGAAAAAAATATTTAACAGCTTTGCTTTATCCTCGTCGCTCTCTGCGACTCCCCCCTCATTACTCTTTAAAGGGCCGACACCTTCAGATTTATACTTTTTAACATTTATATAATTGAAGAATATTTTAGAGTTAGTTTTACTCTCTTTGGCAATTAATCTCTCAGTCTCTAGTTTGGCCACTTTTATTAGTTTTTTACATGTTCTAATTTTTCCTTATAGTTTTTCAGTGCTTCCGTGCTACCCTCCTGTTTTAGTGATTTACAGTTCTATTTATCCACATTGGTTTCTTTTTGTTCCTTAACCATTTATTCCCATACGGTATGTACCTCTCACAATGAGATTTTAGGATGCTTTTAAAGATATCCCATTTTGTGGCTGTATTTTTATTTTTGAGGACTTTGTCCCAGTTAGTTAGGCCCATGGCCTCTCTTAGTTGGCCAAATTTTGCTCATTTGAAGTTTGATATTTTTGTTCCTCCCTGTAGAAACGCTCTTTTGAATGATAATTGGAAGGTTATTACTTTATGGTCACTATTTCCCAGGTGTCCCCCAACCTGCACGTCTGTTGTTCTGTCAGGCCTATTGGTTAATACTAAGTCAAGTATAGCCGTCCCTCTAGTCGGGTCCTGAACCAGTTGGGAGAGGTAATTGTCTTTGATTATTGCCAAGAACCTGTTTCCTTTATGAGATATACAAGTTTCAGTTTCATTATAACCACCTCATTATGATTTGCCGCCTTGTCTATCTTGTTTAGTAGTAGATTTTCTGTGGACTCTGGTATATTAGGTGGTTTATAGTAAACTCCTATTAGTAGTTTATTATTGTTTTTAGCTCCATGTATCTCTACCCACAGTGACTCCACATGTTCATGTCCCTCACTTATATATTCCCGGAGTGTGGGCTTTACACAGGACTTTACATAAAGGCATACCCCCCCTCTCCAGTTTTGATGATCCTTTCTAAACAGACTGTAACCTTGTACATTACCTGCCAAGTCATAGCTATCATCCAGCCATACACAAACGGAAAATGCAAATGTGATCGCACACTACATCCAGCACTCTGCCCTCCATGCTGGATGAGACATTGGTTTATATTTTGGCCAAAGCATAGTAAGCCACTCACCGCGTCAAGGTCGTCTCAATTGAGTGGTCCCTAACTCTTGTTCCTACCTGTTCATGGGCCATAACAGCCACATGAAATCCAGGGAATGCAGGTCAGCATGCAAGCCAAGTACACTTAGCTGTAATGGCACCGGACGGGGTTACAAGCATTCATCGGATCCAGGGATGCAAGTACCAACATGCATGCTGAACCCACCATATACTTCTCCTGGAGCCAGATGGCTAATGGTAGGTTCTATATAAGCAGACTCAGTTTTATACTGACTTTAAAACCAGCCTCCAGGACAGATTAACTGGTCAGGTGTGCTTGACTCAAAGGAGAAGTATATGGTGGGCTCAGCATGCATGTTGGTACTTGCATCCCTGGATCCGATGAAAGCTGTAATGGCACCGGACGGGGTTACAAGCAAAGTGTACTTGGCTTGCATGCTGACCTGCATTCCCTGGATTTCATGTGGCTGTTATGGCCCATGAACAGGTAGGAACAAGAGTTAGGGACCACTCAATTGAGACGACCTTGACGCGGTGAGTGGCTTACTATGCTTTGGCCAAAATATAAACCAATGTCTTATCCAGCATGGAGGGCAGAGTGCTGGATGTAGTGTGCGATCACATTTGCATTTTCCGTTTGTGTATGTATTTCGCCATAGTGATGTGCACCTGCAGGCAGGTTGTGCGGACTCAACCCCCTATAAATATCATCCAGCCATGTTTCCGTTATTCCCACTATATCATGGTCCTCCTCACACATCACTAATTCCAGTTCCCCAGTTTTATTAGTCAGGCTTCTGGCATTAGTATACATACATTTGAGAGGTTTATGTATATTTTTTACCCTACATCTTTCCTTCTGAACTGTTCTAGTCCCTCCTTCCATTCCTCCCCTAGTCCCACTACCTTGTTCCCGGTCTCTATCTGCACTATCTTCCCCTCCTATAATGTATTTTCCCTCCCCCCAGTCGCTAGTTTAAACACTTCTCCAACCTACTAGCCATCTTTCTCCCCAACACTATGGTGCTATGGAGTTATGAACAGCGCCCTCTATTAGTTTTACAGTCTTAGACAAGTCTAATATCTATCCATGAGACAGCAAATTATTTTCCAACTATCAACTATTATAAATTAGCTCCTATAAATTATGTATAATGTTTAACAGGGAACTGGCGGTGCGCTCCCTCCTTACAGCACCACCGGCGTACCGCTGATCAAGAGGGAGGAGGAGCTGGCATCGAACTTGGCCGGCGTCCTCATTTCCCCTAGGCAACAAGCAGGGGCAGGAACGAGCGCCGACGGAGGGTTTTGGCTGGGGCTGACGCAGGGTCACGTCACGTGACGGTGGCCACATCACTTGATCATTCAGTCTGGCCAATTTAACAGGCAACTTGCTGGCCACAAGTTGCCTGTGATTGGTCTTATTACTCCACTAGTGTTTTCCTGCATGTGTGATTTTGTGAACTCGACCTCGGCTTGTATTTGACTCTTGATCCTGCGTAATTCCTTTGTACTAGCGTGACCTCCTGGCTCCTAATCTTGACTTGTATTTTGTCCTCGATCCTGTGTAATCCTTTTTATACTGACATGATCTCCTGGCTCCTGACCTCGGCTTGTATTTGACCTTGATCCTGTGTTATTCCTTTGTACTGATGTGACCTCCTGGTACTTGACCTCGGCTTCCATTTTATTCTGGTTTTGATTATGGTTGGTTATTTGCTTGTTTGGTTACTACCCAGCCTGGTAGCTTACATTTCTGTCTTAGTCTTTTGCTTTTTCCCACCTTGTTCTCTCCTTGTAGACCTCTGCACATACTTAAGCTAGGGACTGCAGTCAAGTTGCGTACTGTCGGTTAGGACGGACCATGCAAGTAGGTAGGGATAGTGGAGTGGGTTGAGCTTAGGGCTTCACTATCCCTATAGAATCGTGACAATATGACAACATTGTAAGGGGATATATGGCATGCACAGTGACAGAGTACTTAAAGGGAACCTGTTATGTGGAAAATGGTGGGTAAGCCGAAGGTATCATGTTATAGAGCAGAAGGAGCTGAGCAGATCAATATATTGTTTTATGGGAATTGATTCAGTATAACTTGGATTTCATGCATTTAAATTCCTGCTCATTCAAGGCTTTGAGGTCAGGGAGGCGGTGTTTTCAGTGATCGACAGCTATCTCTGTATACACAGTCATAGAGGGGAGCTGTCAATCACTGATAGGACCACCTCCTCCATACAGCTCTCTCTGTATACACAGTCATAGAGGGAGGGCTTTTATTCACTGATAGGACCGCCTCCTCCATACAGCTATCTCTGTATACACAGTCATAGAGGGAAGGTTGTCAATCACTGATAGGACCGCCTCCTCCATACAGTTATCTCTGTATACACAGTCATAGAGGGAAGGCTGTCAATCACTGATAGGACCGCCTCCTCCATACAGCTATCTCTGTATACACAGTCATAGAGGGAAGGCTGTCAGTCACTGATAGGACCGCCTCCTCCATACAGCTATCTGTGTATACACAGTCATAGAGGGAAGACTGTCAATCACTGATAGGACTGCCTTCTTGACTTCAAAGCCCAGAATGAGCAGAAATTCAAATTACAAAACTATATATCAATTTGCTCATCTCTTCCTGCTCTATAACATGCTTCTGGCAGATTGCGCTGCATTTCTAAGGTGACAGGTTCCCTTTAAATGCCTTATTGTACCTTTTTGGTGTATGAATGTGTGTCCTCTGTAGCACTGTAGAGAATTCATCTGAACCGGCTCCAAACATTTTGGCTAATATGCCTGCAAATTCACACTTATTTTTGTGATGTAATAGATCTATGATGGCTAACCTCCGGCACTTCAGCTGTGGTAAAACTATGACTCCCAAGATGCACACTTGCTTGCTGTTTTCAGAACTCCATAGAAATAATGCTGGGAGTCGTAGTTTCACCACAGCTGGAGTGCCGGAGGTTAGCCATCACTGTTATAGGTGGATGACATTTCAACCCATATAATGACCTATGAAGTTGAATGAACCTCAGGAGATCACCTAATATTTTATCTGTCATTGTATAATCAATGTAATATTACAATATAGTCTCACAGGCAAAATATATTAAATGGTGTCCCTTATTTTTTTATTGTTCTGTTGAGCTTTTTTCAGGAAATTTACTTACTCTCTATCTAGAATTTTAGGGATAGCTTCAGTAATGGTTTCACAGAAGTGAATGGGAGGTGACAAAGCAGACCAATTAGATGTCAGCTTGTAGAGGAAGCTGCAAATTCTTTATTCTATGGTGGAACCGCTAATCAATATTCATGAGCAGCCATTTTAGTTAAGATACCCAGTTGAAATTCAGGAGGATCACAGTGTGAATCTAAAGACAATAACCACCTCATACTGCAAAATACATGTAGTATATCATTCTAACATGATTTTTCTATCAATGACAAAAAACATTTTGGTAGACAGATATTCTTTAGAATACATTTTAACAAAATTGCAGACAAAATGCCAAGAGAGGTCAAGCAACCAGACTAAGGCTACTTTCACACTCGTGCTTTGGGCGGATCTGTCATAGATCTGCAAAAACGGATCTGTTACAATAATACAACTGCATGCATCCGTCATGAACGGATCCATTTTTATTATCTGTAACATAGCCAAGACGGATCCGTCATGAACTCCATTGAAAGTCAATGCCAGAATGTGTCAGAGAAAACTGATCGGTCCCCATTGACTTACATTGTTTGGCTCAGTTTCGTCAAGCGGACAGCAAAACGCTGCAGGCAGCGTTTTGGTGTCCGCCTCCAGAGTGGAATGGAGACTGATCGGAGGCAAACTGATGCAAGCGGATCCTTTTCCATTCAGAATGCATTATGGCAAAACTGATCCATTTTGGACCGCTTGTGAGAGCCCATGACGGATCTCACAAACGGAAAGCCGAGTGTGAAAGTAGCCTTAGCCAACACACCTTAAATGTGAACATTACAGTGCTAGCCATAGTTATACTTAGTTTTTATCATCTTCAATAAAATCAAGACAAATGTGAAACTGTTGTTAATTTTTATCTGTGTAAATTAAATTATACTGTACTTTATCTACAGCTTTGTGAGATCTTACATGATAATAACAAATTAATATTTAAGCATAGTTTCCAGCAAACTTTAGACTTTGTAAATCACTATAACATTCCTTACTTCAGGCTCTATGAAAAATTATTATCAAAAGCTTTATTATTCTCTTAAATTTAAGGTAAATCATAATGTTTTATTTTTCGGAGGGCATTCATTATAGCTGAACTGCAATTCCACTAATGCATATAGGAAGGAAAGAACAACTCAAGCAATGCATACATTAACATACTTTTTGTTCTGTAAAAATATATTTAAAGGCTATTGCATTGCATTTATGTTGGGCTACAAAATATTTTTTCCAATAGGTCTTTACTAAAAATTTTAAGTTTGTCCTCTGCAGCCCACATCTTTTCACATATACAGCAAACTGCTCTGTCTCCTCCACAGTGAAATCCATCAGAGGAGCTGTTCGACAACTCACTCTGTAACCCTTATCTCTGCACTCCTGATTGCTCATACATAAGCTAAGTTCTTATCAATTTTATAAGAATCAAGCCTAAACAGTGTTTAGGAGAGATAACAACAGAAAATGAGCCATAAGACAGCTCCTCTAATGCATTTCACTGTGAAGGAGACAGAGCAGTCTACAGTCATGGCCAAAAGTCTTGAGACTGACACAAATTTTGGTGTTCACAAACTTTGCTGCGTCAGATTTTATGGTGGCAATTTGTATTGATTCTAGATTGTTATGAATATTGTTCAGTCTCACTTACAGTCTCACTATTATTCATTCAAGGGAGTTGGCTCACTAGCAATTTTGCCTAAGGTCTCTTTCAGACGAGCGTTTCCAGCGCGGAAATCATGCTCCATATGTGAACTTGATTTCCCTTTATGGACACTGCTTGTTTTGCAGAAGCGCACACCATTATAATGATTAATAATTCTGTGTGTCTGTGTATGACATTACTTCTACAGAATTGTACTGACAGCATTGAGCGAATTGAAGCTGATGAAGCGGAATTTAGAATTTCCGGAAAAATTCGATTTGCAATGAATGCGTGGTAACGAATCACATTTTTCCGAAAATGGCCGCTACTCGTGTGAGGACTGAGGACATGGGGCAAGGAACTCTGGGAAGGTGGGATCACCCAGTTTGACATGCAGCCAATCAGCAGCCAGTCAGCCCTGTGTCACAGCCCTATAAATATGGCGGCCATCTTAGAGTCAGATATTTTCCAGTGTTCAGAGTGCATGGACAGACGTGTGAAGGCATTAGGGACAGCAAATGGAAAAATGATTGTGGAAAAAAAAGACAGAAAAAATGATTTATAAGTGCAGGGAAAGGATAGGGAGGAATAATTTCACAGCATCTTAGTGCAGGAAGAGACGTCAGAAGGCGCTAGTGACATTGATATGAAAACGATTGACAAGTGCAGGGAATGATTATTTGGGGATCCAAATAGCCATTATACAGCTCTGTCATTCCAGCTTTTATGGGGCTGCAAGTGTTATGTTGAAAAGCCTTTACTGGCTTATATCTTAGTATCTTATATCAGTACCACAAGAAAAATATTTTCTCACTTCACTCCTGCAGTTATTTCTGTTGAAAGCGTATAGGGGCGTATTACCGTAAAAAAAAGAAAAATATATACACACTGCACTGTTGCAGTTTTTTTCTGTTGAAAGAGTATAGGGCCGTATTACAGTAAAAAAAAAAAAGATAAACATATAAGCACTGCACTGTTGCAGTTATTTCTGTTGAAAGTGTATAGTGGTGTATTTCAGTAAAAAAAGAAAAATATATGCGCACTGCACTGTTGCAGTTATTTCTGTTGAAAGCGTCTAGGGGGGTATTTCATTAAAAAAAGAAAAACATATATATACGCACTGCACTGTTGCAGTTATTTCTGTTGAAAGTGTATATGGTGTATTTCAGTAAAAAAGGAAAATATATATGCACTGCACTGTTGCAGTTATTTCTGATGAAAGCATCTAGGGCAGTGATGGCGAACCTTTTACGGACCAGGTGCCCAACCTAAAACCCACTTATTTATCGTAAAAGTGCCAACACGGCAATTTAACCAGAATACCAATATAGTATATCCTCCATGTACTTTATCATTTAGCTATAATATCCTGCCTACATTCAGTGCGCTGCTTGTTATGTCCATACTGCGTCCTGCGCTGATGAATGACAGGAAAAGTCTGAGGCATATTGGTACACCATAGACTTTTTCCATGATGTGGGTGCCCACAGAGAGGGCTCTGAGTGCCGCCTCTGGCACCCGTGCCATAGGTTCGCCACCACTGATCTAGGGGCATATTTCATTCAAAAAAGAAAAATATATACACACTGCACTGTTGCAGTTTTTTCTGGTAAACGTGTATAGGGGCATATATATTACAGTAAAAAATGAAAAATATATACGCACTGCACTGTTGCAGTTATTTCTGTTGAAAGCGTCTAGGGGCGTACTTTATTAGGAGGTTCTTGTGCTAGCTGAATTTAGAGTATGGCTGGTTTTCTGGAGACAGGTTTTGAGCATGTATCACGGCTGAATGCAGTTAATGATGTATTCTCTGAGAAGGCCCTCACATTAACCAAGTATACTCCTTCGTTTAAAGAGGCATTCAAGGAGCTGACTAGAGCATATAAGGAACAGGTGACTTCTTGGTGGGAGGTACAATCCCTCGAGAATTACATCAGACAGAAAATAGTACCCCGGGGCCTGTGGATCCCTCTATTACCAGCAAGCAGGTGAAGAAGATCTAGAAAAACTCAAATTGGAAGAACTGGACTCTTCCCTGAAAGGCTTAATTGAGACGATAAACAAATTTAAACAGGAGCCCGACTTTGTAAGTAAGGAGCTCCAATTGAAAAACACAATAGACAAATTTGAATATCACTTGAAGGAACGGAAACATAAACAATTTAATTGTGACCTACAGGATTTTTGAGATAACAGAGTATATACAACCCTGAAGGTAACTGTTAATCCTCATAAAAAGGTAGATTCTGACGTTTCTTCAAGTGATATTGAGTTTTCAGAGGGGGAAAGGGATGGAGGGAAGAGAAATAGAGGAAGAGGAAGGGGCAGGTTCAGAGAAAGGGGTGGCAGAGGGAGTCAAGATAGTGGTAGTCGGGGTTTTTTAGATCAAACAGTGCCCTATCATCTACGGCTACAAAAATCACCCCCGGACACCAATATTCCTCAGAATCCTTCACACAGATCCTGAACCTGTCCAAAAGAACTCTCTCATCAATGGAAATTGATATCCTCAATAAAGGCCTCTCCTTCGTGCCAACACCATCTTTTAACTTATTTAATTGGGTGAAAGATTTACACCTGTTCATAAGGAAGCTCCGCTGGTCTAAACATTATTCCTTGATTGAAAAACAGGAGAGTAGGGAATTTGGTGCTTCCCAGGATATTCTGCAGGACGTGCGTCTTCTCTTCAGCCTGACTGATAGCAACCCACTAGACAGCAAAGGCCCCTTTACATCTTTAAGAAATAAAAGCACTAAGATGCCACCAGTGGGTGATCCCACCTGTGTGGATGTTTTTTTACATCAGGTCCTCACAGATTTGGATCATCTGATGATACCTAGAAAGGCATTTAATTGCACTAGAGAGGAACATCTGGCGCTAAGGAATCTTGAAAAAGATAAAGATTTGACGATCAAACCCTCTGACAAGGGGGGCAATGTTGTGGCCCTAGATACCCCACAATATAAGGACATGTGTCTGAGGCTGTTGTCTGATTCAGAAACATATGAGAGACTGAAGGAAAATCCGACTAAACATTATCAATTACAACTTCATCAAATAGTAAAAGAGGCGAAGGATCAATGCCTTATATCTCAGGATGAATCTATATTCCTGGAATGTCGGTACCCTATAGTAGCAACTTTCTACTCACTACCAAAAATTCATAAGGGAACGTCCCCCCTTAAAGGACGGCCGATTGTTTCAGGAATCAACAGCCTCAGCCAAAACGTGGGTGTCTATGTGGACCAGATATTGGCCCCCTTTGTTAAGGCACTACCCTCTTATTTGAGGGATACCAGTGACCTATTGGCAAGATTGGAGGGTGTAATGCTCTAAGATGATTGTCTTTTAGCATCCATAGACGTGGAAGCTTTATACTCCTCCATTCCGCATGATTTGGGCCTTAGGGCAGTGGAATACTTCCTGACCACTAGGGGCTGCCAGTTTGCCAATCATAATGCGTTCGTCTTGAAGTTGTTGCATTTTACTTTGACATGTAATATTTTGTCTTTGATGGGTTCTAATACCACCAGCTCAGGGGCACCGCGATGGGGAGTCCCTGTGCCCCATCGCATGCTAATTTGTTCCTGGGCTGGTGGGAAAAGAAGGTGGTGTTCACTGACCCCCCTAGATTGCTCACCGTACCAGTGGTGATGTGGGCCAGATATATTGATGACATCTTTAGTATCTGGCGGGGGTCGGTGAACACCTTCTCACAACTGGTGGAGACCCTTAATGCAAACAACTTGGGTCTGCAGTTCACATATGAGACATCTGTACAGTCCCTGCCGTTCCTGGACATTCATATTGATAGAGGACCTGAGGGGGAAATCTGCACAGAAACGTTTAGAAAACCGACGGCCACTAACTCCCTCCTTGATTGGGGGAGTTATCATCCGGAGCCACTCAAACGAGGGATCCCCACGGGACAATACCTCCGCATGAGGAGGAATTGTTCTACCATCCGGCAGTTTAAGGAACAGGCAGGGGACCTCCGTCAGAGGTTTCTTGCAAAAGGTTTCCCGGACTATGTGCTGAGAAAGGCATACCAAAGAGCACTCACTTCTGATCGCACAGGTCTATTGCATCCGAATGGACCCTGTAGCGAAAAGAATGTGATACGCCTGATTGGCACATATGATATGGGGGCGGAGGAGATCAAAAGAATTCTGACGAGACATTGGGGAACCCTTTTGCTGGATTCAGATATAGCCAAAGTGGTGACCCCCCAATACTCAAGTAACTTACCGCAGAGGACGCAATATACGGGATCATGTGGTACATAGCCACTACTCTGGGACAACTACAGCAACAACAACTTGGTTAAGACCACCTCATGGCTCGTACCATTGTAGTGGATGTATCGCATGCCCGTATAGTTGGCAAGGCCACGCTTTCAGGAGCCATGTGACCCACAAAACATATGATATTAAACAATTTGTGAATTGCCGTACAAGAGGGGTAATATACCGGGCACAATGTGGTTGTGGCCTGGAATATGTGGGCAAGACACCTGGGGGATCTACGCCAAGGAAGAGATACCCCCCTGGCGCGCCATGTGACATCAGCCCATGGGGGGGACTATTCACAGTCCCAGTTTATGGGCATTGAAGTAGTCCTACCCCTGTCCAGGGGGGGAGATTGGGACCAAAAAAATCCTTCAAAGAGAAACTTGGTGGATTTTTTAACTAAAAAGTGTCCAACCGAGAGGTCTAAATGAACAGCTTTCATTTAGCTGTTTCATTTGAAATCACCCCAAACCCCCTGTGCAGCTCTCAACATAGGCTCAGATTACTCTGTCTATCTTGCTGCAGACACATATTTACATTCTTTAACATTTTCATGATTAGTGAAAGCATCAGTAAGGTCCCCACGTGATTGGTGGGGGGCGATGTGAATGATTTCAGCTCAGAACCTTTGAATCCTCCACTGGTGTTAAATACTCTGGGCAACTGTTCTGACACTACTAGGTGTTGAACAGCTGCCCCTATACATGGATTTGACATCCTAGTTTAACCCCTTAGGGACACACGATGTACAGGTACGGCATGTTTCCCGAGTCCTTAAGGACACATGACGTACCAATACGTCATGTGTTGTTCCGATCACCGCCGCCTGGCGGGCGGTGATCGGAACAAGGTGCCTGCTCAAATCATTGAGCAGGCACCTCAGCTAAATGCGCGGGGGGTCCCATGACCCCCCCGTGTCGGCGATCGCAGCAAACCGTAGGTCAATTCAGACCTGCGGTTTGCTGCGTTTTCTGCAGTTTCTGATCCCCGCGGTCCCTGACTTTAACTTTAATATGCCGAAAATATAGATTTTTCAGGCGGTGCGGGCTGTGCGGGAACGGGTGGTGTGGCTGCCCGCCTCCTCTTGAATATTCATTGGCATCCAGTGGTTATACCAGAGTGTCAGCACATTGCTGACACTCTGGAATAAACGGCTGACATCTGTGCTGTGATGTCAGCCGTTTAACCCTTTCCATACCGCGGTCCGTACGGACCGCTGTATGGAAAAGGTTAACAGTCAGGGAGCTCCCCCCCTCTCCCATCGGGGGATGCTGTGCCTTTGCAGCCCCCAGACAGGATGGGGTCACAGAGGGAGGGAGCCTTCCCCTTCCCTGTCTGCTCAGTTGTGGCACACGGGGAAGGTTCCCATGGCAACAGGACGCCTTCTCAGGCATCCTGCTGTCCATGGTGCTGAACAGATCTGTGCTAAAGGCATAGATCTGTTCAGACAAAGTGTAAGTAAAATACAGTACAATACACTATATAGTGTACTGTACTGTATTATACAGACATCAGACCCACTGGATCTTCAAGAACCAAGTGGGTCTGGGTAAAAAAAAAAGTAAAAAAAAATGTGAAAAAAGTAAAAACAAAAAAAAACACATTTATCACTGAATAAAAATTAAAAAAATTAAATACACTACACATATTAGGTATCGCCGCGTCCATAACGACCTGATCTATAAAACGCTCATGTTACTTTCCCTGCACAGTGAACGCCATAAAAATAAAAAAATAAAAGCTATGAGGAAATTGAAATTTTGCCCACCTTACTTCCCAAAAAGGGTAATAAAAGTGATCAAAAAAGTCGCATGTACGCCAAAATAGTACCAGTAAAACCGTCATCTCATACCGCAAAAATCATACCCTACCCAAGATAATCGCCCAAAAACTGAAAAGACTATGAAAACACTAAAACATGAATATTTTAGTTTCAAAAATTAAATCATTGTGTAAAACTTACATAAATAAAAAAAAGTATACATATTAGGTATCGCCGCGTCCGTATCGATATATCACATGACCTAACCCCTCAGGTGACCACCGTAAGAAAATAAAAATAAAAAAACGGTGTAAAAAAAGCACTTTTTGGTCATCTTACGTCACAAAAAGTGTAATAGCAAGAGATAAAAAAGTCATATGCAGCTCAAAATAGTGCCAATCAAACCATCATCTCATCCCACAAAAAATGAGACCCTACCTAAGATAATCGCCCAAAAACTGAAAAAACTATGGCTCTCATACTATGGAGACACTAAAACATGATTTTTTTTGTTTAAAAAATGAAATCATTGTGTAAAACTTACATAAATAAAAAAATTGTATACATATTAGGTATCGCCGCGTCTGTGACAACCTGCTTTATAAAATTACCACATGATCTAACCTGTCAGATGAATGTTGTAAATAACAAAAAAAAAAAGTGCCAAAACAGCAATTGTTTGTTACCTTGCCTCACAAAAAGTGTAATATAGAGCAACCAAAAATCATATGTACCCTAAACTAGTACCAACAAAACTGCCACCCTATCCCGTAGTTTCTAAAATGGGGTCACTTTTGGGAGTTTCTACTCTAGGGGTGCATCAGGGGGGCTTCAAATGGGACATGGTGTCAAAAAAACCAGTCCAGCAAAATCTGCCTTCCAAAAACCATATGGCATTCCTTTCCTTCTGCGCCCTGCCGTGTGCCCGTACAGCAGTTTACGACCACATATGGGGTGTTTCTGTAAACTACAGAATCAGGGCCATAAATAATGAGTTTTGTTTGGCTGTTAACCCTTGCTTTGTAACTGGAAAAAAAATATAAAAATGGAAAATCTACCAAAAAAGTGAAATTTTGAAATTGTATCTGTATTTTCCATTAAATCTTGTGCAACACCTAAAGGGTTAACAAAGTTTGTAAAATCAGTTTTGAATACGTTGAGGGGTGTAGTTTCTTAGATGGGGTCACTTTTGTGAAGTTTTTACTCTAGGGGTGCATCAGGGGGGCTTCAAATGGGACATGGTGTAAATAAACCAGTCCAGCAAAATCTGCCTTCCAAAAACCATACCTTTCCCTCTACGCCCTACTGTATGGGGTGTTTTTGCAAACTACAGAATCGAGGCAATTAAAATAGCATTTTTTTTGGCTGTTAACCCTTGCTTTGTTACTGGAAAAAATGATTAAAATTGAAAATTTGCCCAAAAATCGAAATTCTGATATTTTATCACCATTTGCCATTAACTCTTGTGGAACACCTAAAGGGTTAACGACGTTTGTAAAATCAGTTTTGAATACCTTGAGGGGTGTAGTTTCTAAAATGGGGTCATTTTTTGGGTGGTTTCTATTATGTAAGCCTCACAAAGTGACTTCAGACCTGAACTGGTCCCTAAAAAGTGGGTTTTTTAAAATTTCTGAAAAATTTCAAGATTTGCTTCTAAACTTCTAAGCCTTGTAACATCCCCCAAAAATAAAATATCATTCCCAAATTGATCCAAACATGAAGTAGACATATGGGGAATGTAAAGTAATAACTATTTTTGTAGGTATTACTATGTATTATAGAAGTAGAGAAATTGAAATTTGCAATTTTTTTAAATTTTTTGGTAAATTTGGTATTTTTTTATAAATAACAATGATTTTTTTTTTACTTCATTTTATCAGTGTCATGAAGTACAATATGTGATGAAAAAACAATCTCAGAATGGCCTGGATAAGTCAACGTGTTTTAAAGTTATCACCACTTAAAGTGACACTGGTCAGATTTGCAAAAAATGGCCTGGTCCTTAAGGTGAAATAGGCTGTGTCCTTAAGGGGTTAATATAAGGTGTGGGGATACATTGCCTTTTAAGTTAACCCCCGCACATTAGTTACCTCTCTATCCCTACGGGGCTTAATATCTATTACCTCTGTAGGGTCTCTCTTGTATGTGGGAGCGGTGGGCGGGGCTTGAACATCTCTTGCCCGCCCCTCATTTGGCAGCCTCCCCACATACCTTATTCCGATACAGTGTGGTCGCAGGACCTGCGATCACATGACACCCCACGTGACCATGACGTTTCTGGTCACGCGATGGGTCATGTGATCTGAAAGATGGGCGGTCTCTGGAGAGCGCAGGCGGCTTTAAATAGTGCGGCCGTGCTGGCTGTTGGAGCGGTGCTGCCATACGCCAGATCCAGCTTCTGGGCCAGCAGGAAACATATTGCTAGGCCTGCAATCTTAGGAACATGTCCACTGACTGTCTCTCTTAAGATAAGTAATCTTCTTGTTCAAATCGCCCCTATGTAGTTTTGGCATATCTGTACATCACCAATACACTGGGAGGTTGTGAATTGACTTTAATACCGAGACAGTTATCGTTACTGGTTACTGTGTACTTTGTTGTGATGCTTGTGTTGACCCCCTCCTTTGGAGGGATAGTCCATTTTTGTTGTTGAGACCAATGTGTCAAGGCCCCTGATGAACTGGTAAGACCAGAGAAACGCGTTGGATTGTCATATGGTGTCTTTCAAATATAGAGTCAAGCATCTATTCATACCACTGAATATGGGTGTCCACATGATCTGTGACGCCTGAGTGCCTGGATATGCAGGACGCACATTTTTTTCTAAGCGTTGTGTTAGATTGGTTTTGTCCCAGGGACTTGGGTACACAACATCTGGTGAAGGTGGGTTTGTGATTTAGGGTCTCCTACCCCCCTCTTCCCTTCCCCTTCAGGACGAAGCTGGGCAGTCATTGGACTGTTCAGGGAAGCATATAGGGACGGTACAGGAGGTGTGCGGTGGTTAGGATAGGGATTCTATAAGTAAGGTGCATAGTAGGGGCAGAGACCCAGCAGCCCCCTCCCCCACTATCCTTTCCCCTCCATAGACCACTACAAACCTACCAAAATTGGGGTAAGTTATACCCTGCTCATTTAATTTGCACTATTCACATATGGGCGTTTTATTTATCATTAAAAGTTATGTTTTAAAGGTCACCCACTTTCTTCTTTGTTTATGTGATGCGTACTTCATTAAAAAAAGAAAAATATATTCACTGCACTGTTGCATTTTTTTCTGGTGAAAGCGTATAGGGGCATATTACTGGGGAAAAAAAGAAAATATATACGCACTGCACTGTTGCAGTTTTTCCTGGTGAAAGCGTATAGGGTCTTATTACAGTAAAAAAAAGAAAATATATACGCACTGCACTGTAGCAGTTTTTTCTGGTGAAAGCATATAGGGGTGTATTACAGTAAAAAAAAGGAGATATATAGGCACTGCACTGTTGCAGTTTTTTCTGGTGAAAGCATATAGGGGCGTATTTCATTGAAAAAAGAAAAATATATACACACTGCACTGTTGCAGTTTTTCTGGTGAAAGTGTATAGGGGTGTATAACTTTAACAAAAGAAAAATATATATGCGCATTGCATTGTAGCAGTTTTTTCTGTTGAAAGCATATAGAGGCGTATTACAGTAAAGAAAGAAAAATATATACGCACTGCACTGTTGCAGTTTTTTATGGTGAAAGCGTATAAGGGCTTATTATAGTATAAAAATAAATACGCACTGCACTGTTGCAGTTTTTTCTGGTAAAAGCGTATAGGGGAGTATTACTGTAACATAAGAAAAATATATATACGCACTGCAATGTTGCAGTTTTTTCTGTTGAAAGCGTATAGGAGCGTATTACAGTAAAAAAGAAAATACAATATATACCCACTGCACTGTTGCAGTTTTTTTCTGGTGAAAGTATATAGGGGTGTATTACAGTAAAAAAAAAGAAAATATATACGCACTGCACTGTTGCAGTTATTTCTGGTGAAAGCGCATAGGGGTGTATTTCATAAAAAAAAGAAAAATATATACGCACTGCACTGTTGCATTTATTTCTGTTGAAAGCGTACAGGTGCGTATTACAGTAAAAAAGGAAAAATATATATGTGCTGCACTGTTGCAGTTTTTTCTGGTGAAAGCGTATAGAGGCGTATTACTGTAAAAAAAAGTAAATATATACGCATTGCACTGTTGCAGTTATTTCTGGTAAAAGCGTATAGTGGTGTATTTCAGTAAGGCCTCATGCACACGGCCGTTGTTTTGGTCCACATCTGAGCCGCAGTTTTGTAGCAGATCTGACCGGGGGGCCCTCTGTGCTCACGTTCCACTGACATGGCTGCTGGGGAGGGGTGGGGTGGCAGGAGCAGTACCAGCTCTATCAGCAGCAGCCTGAGTCTACAGTCGCTGATGAGTAGCTTTCTTCACCCGCATAGTGAAGGAACTACTCATCATCAGCAGCAGCAGGTAGACTTGGAGCAGGACCTGAGACAGCAGGTGGTGGCATACTTGGACAGCACCCTGCCACCTCTTATTGAAGATTCGCTGGACTACTGGGCAGCCAAACTGGATTTGTGGCCGCAACTAGCAGAGTTTGGTGGAGAGATTGACCTTTGTCAAGATAAATCTGGTGTGGATCAACCAGGATTTCCAACCACCAATTCCTGATGCATCAGACTAAATCATCCATGGTGCCACACCAACACTTTGATTAAAGAGACCGGTTTCTTCTGACTACCTGCCTCAGCTACTATTTTGATGCTGCCACCGACCTGATGCCACACATCTTATGCCAAGTGCTCCTTCTTTCAGTCACCTTCATTAGCGGGTACTGGTATTGCCACCCACTCTATTACCAGTTCACTTTGTGGTCTCCTGATGCTGCTGCTGCTGCTACTGCCATCTCCACACTATGTCACCTTGCCACTCTGTGGTATCCTCCTGCTTATGCTGCCATATCCACACTATGTCACCTTGACACTCTTTGGTATCCTCCTGCTGCTACTGATGCTGCCATATCCACATTATGTCACCTTAACACTTTGTGGTCTGATGATGCTGCTGCCATATCTACATTATGTCACCTTGCCACTCTGTTGTATCCTCCTGCTGCTACTGCTCCTGCCATATCCACATTATGTCACCTTTCCACTCTGTGGTATCCTCCTGCTGCTGCCATATCCACATTATGTCACCTTGCCACTCTGTTGTATCCTCCTGCTGCTACTGCTCCTGCCATATCCACATTATGTCACCTTGCCACTCTGTGGTATCCTCCTGCTGCTACTGCTGCTGCCGTATCCACATTATGTCACCTTGCCACTCTGTGGTCTGATGATGCTTCTGCTATATCCACATTATGTCACCTTTCCACTCTGTGGTATCCTCCTGCTGCTACTGCTGCTGCCATATCCACATTATGTCACCTTGCCACTCTGTGGTATCCTCCTGCTGCTACTGCTCCTGCCATATCCACATTATGTCACCTTGCCACTCTGTGGTCTGATGATGCTGCTGCCATATCCACATCATGTCACCTTGCCACTCTGTGGTCTGATGATGCTGCTGCTGCCATCTCTACATTTTGTCACCTTGCCACTCTATGGTCACCTGATGCTGCTTGCACTTCACCACTATGTCATAGGTCCACTCTGTGGACTTTTCATGTTGTTCCTAGTGATGAGCAGAAGGGGTCATATTCGAATTCATGATATTTCGCAAATATTTTGTAGTATTTTCACCAAATATTAGCAAATTCGAATATTTGTTATATTCTACATTTTTTTTACTCAAAAATAGGCAAGGTAATGATCGCATAATATGCGAATATTACGCAATCAATACAGGCGTGGGTCAAAAACGAATATATAGCACTATAGAATGTAGTGCTATATATTTGTTTTTAGAATATTCTTCATTTTTTCCATCTAAACACAAGATTCCTCATATTCGTCATTTTTTTCCATCTAAAGTCATGATTCCTCTCTGCTTAAGTTGCTTGTGGGCCAGTGACTCATTGGCCCACAAGCAAGAAGCAGGGAGGAATCATGTGTTCAGATGGAAAAAACGACGAAGTGGCGATATTTGAGATAAAAATTTGCTTTTCGAATATTCATGCTCAACACTAGTTGTTCCCACCATCCCCACTTCATGACTGGGCCACTATTTTGGCTTTCGGCCTGGCTAACATCATCATTTATTTGACCTTTTTTCTGATCTGTCAGAAGTAAGGAAAAATGAGACGCACCCATGGATCCTGTGTGTGTAGCAGCTGTAAGACCTGTATGGTCCCATCAGAATTGTCTTATGATTTGGTAGCCAAAAGCAGGAGTGGGTACAAAACACAGAAGACATGCAAATATTCAGTTCACGTGTCATCTCTGTTTTAGACCCACTCCTGTTTTTTTTTGGCATTAGAAGTAGGCCAAATGCACACGGCCGTGGTAATTGGTTGCTGTGACGCCGTGTGCTTCATGCAGCCACTGCTGTACAGTAATACACTCGTATAGATCATACGAGTGTATTACTATAGTGCAGCGGTGGCATGAAGCGCACGGCGTCATAGCAACCAATGACGCCGTGCGCTCCTGCTGTCAGAAGGAATCCCGGCCGGGTTACCACGGACCACTCTCGGGCGCGGAACACGGCCGTGTGCATTCGGCCTTACTGATGGATTTTTGAGCAAATTCTGACCGAGTGAAGGCGTATGCTCCACAGACAGGATACGTTTTTTGTGGGTTATTGTTCTGAGAGATCAGAGCAAGGGCAAAAAAATCAGTGACGTCAACACAACCTTACTGCTGACACCCTCTCCACTCTGTCTGGGGGGATCTACTTGTATAAGCGTTTAATAGAACAGGTTCTGTAGACATCTATGTGGAATCAGCTGGCGACGGTGTAAAAGGACTGCACTTCTTCCTGATGCTAACATGGACCTGTAAGGCTGAGTTCATACTTGAGTTATTTGGTCATTTTTGGCCCCGTGACTGCCCAAATAAGTGAAGTGTGCAGTGATTCTAAGAGCGACGCCTGTCATCTGCATGTCATACGGACTTCACTTTATCTCACTACAAAAGCAGACTCCCTATGCGTGTTACTGCAAGGCACAGTGTTCTACGCCACTATAAAGGCTCTCTGCAGCCAGGAAATAGCTTTTTTTAATGTAATTCACTGCAAATTTATTCGTATCGAAGCAAATTTTTTCGAAAAAATTTGATGAACCGGTGAATAGAATTTTTTTTAAATTTGCTCATCTCTAGACGGCATTATATCAGTATAATTCTCGTAGCTGCACTGCAGCGGTGACCATAACCGCTGGATAGGAGCTGTCTATAATGCAATGGAAGAATGAATTCAGCCAGCAAAGGAAGCAATATGGAGAATCACAATACATTAGTAAATGCTTTGTATTTACTTTGTTTAAATGATAAATGCCACTTGCTGAAGTGAGACAATACCTTTAATAAAGGATGTCTTGATTTTATCCAAGTGATTTTTGATTCACTTGAAATGATTTATAATACTGACGTAGAAAACTTTGTGAAAACCAAAATTTGTGTCAGACTCAAAACGTTTGGCCATGACTGTACATTATAAGTGAAAAGGTACTAGGTGTAAAAGACAAGCATTTAAACTTTGTCATAAACACTCTTTAAAAAACTGCTTTTAGCCCCAAAATGCCCTGATGGCCCATCCGTTAATATCTCATTTAACTTTTAACAATAATATAATGGTGTTTTTAATATTGGAATTGCTCTAATATATCACTAGATTGTAACTGTTCTATGTTCTAACTTGAAATGAGACTCAGTTGCTATCTAATAAACAACATAATTGAATATATGTGCATATGGTGGCATGAGCCGGCCCCGGCCTAACTTACGTTCTTGCCGTGATCACAGCATCACAGCAAGAACGCATGCGCACGGTAAACTGTGATGCCCCGGCCAGACTGTGGTCATTCAATGCGCACGCGCCGATATTGCGGTCATCGGCGCATGCGCGGGATTACGGACAGTAGGAGGAAGGATAGAGAAGAGACCAAGGGCGGGCAGACGCGGCTGAAGGGCGGGCAGAAGCGGCGGAGTGGGAGTGAATTGGTATGAAAATTACCCTGGGTACCTTCACAGCCTAATTTGCATACGGAATAAAAGTGTTTTTCGGAGGAACGATGATAGCAAGCAACATATGGTAAGCACAGTTTTAATAGGGTGGATGCCGTGGACATAAGTCTGTTATTAGGTTAATAGGGTGAATCGGCGTGAAAGACTCCCTTTAAAAACTAAAGTATTTATCTCCCTTCTTAAAATATACCTTTTATTAAATATACATTATATCCTTAACAGTCATATAATACACCAGCAACAGGTGAATTAGAATATCGTGCAAAAGTCCATTTATTTCAGTAATGCAAATTAAAAGGAATTGCATTAATGTAACTTAAAATTAGAATTTTGTGAAAAGGTTTAATATTCTAGGCTCAAAGTGTCACACTCTAATCAGCTATTAATCCATACCCCCTGAGCAAAGGGTACCTCAAAATTGTGACTTTGGGGTTTCATAAGCTATAAGTAGGGTTGAGCGAACCCGAACTGTAAAGTTAGGGTTCGTACCGAACTTTACGGTGTTCGGCACCCGAACCCGAACATTTCAGTAAAAGTTCGGGTTCGGTGTTCGGGTAATATTAATATACCATCAGATCTGAGTTTTCTCCAATCCAATGGTATATTTTAACTTGAAGCGTCCCCATCACCATAGGAATGCCTCTATGTTAGAATATACCATCGGATTTGAGTTAGATCATGAAAACTCACATCCGACAGTATATTCTAACACAGAGGCATTCCCATGGTGATAGGGATGCTTCAAGTTAGAATATACTGAGAACTGTGGACATAACGGCCCCCTGCTGCCTGGCAGCACCTGATCTCTTACAGGGGGCTGTGATCCGCACAATTAACCCCTCAGGTGCGGCACCTGAGGGGTTAATTGTGCGGATCACAGCCCCCTGTAAGAGATCAGGTGCTGCCAGGCAGCAGGGGGCCAGACCCTCCTCCCTCCTCAGTATTAAAATCATTGGTGGCCAGTGCGGCCCCCCTACCTCCCTCCCCAGTATTAAAATCATTGGTGGCCAGTGCGCCCCCCCACCCCCTCCCTATTAAAATCATTGGTGGCTAGTGCGGCCCCCCCACCCCCTATTGAAATCATTGCTGGCTAGTGCGGCCCACCCACCCTCTATTAAAATCATTGGTGTCCAGGGCAGCCTCCCCTCTCCCCCCCTAATAAAAATCATTGGTTAACAATCCCCCTCCCATCATTGGTGGCAGCGGAGCGGCAGTTCCGATCGGAGTCCCAGTTTAATCGCTGGGGCTTCGATCGGTTACCATGGCAGCCAGGACGCTACTGCAGTCCTGGCTGCCATGGTTACTTAGCACTTTTAGCAGCATTATACTTACATGCGCTGTCTGTGGCCGGCCGGCGCTCCTCCTACTGGTAAGTGAAAGGTCTGTGCGGCGCATTGCTTATAGCACAGACCTGTCACTTACCAGTAGGAGGAGCACCCTCTCCAATCTGATGGTATATTTTAACTTGAAGTGTCCCCACGCCTCTATGTTAGAATTTACTATCGGATTTGAGTTAGATCGTGAAAACTCAGATCCGACAGTATATTCTAACACAGAGGCTTTCCCATAATTATGGGGACGCTTTAAGTTAGAATATACTGAGAACTGTGGACATAACGGCCCCCTGCTGCCTGGCAGCACCTGATCTCTTACAGGGGGCTGTGATCCGCACAATTAACCCCGCAGGTGCCGCACCTGGGGGGTTAATTGTGCAAATCACAGTACCCTGTAAGAGATCAGGTGCTTCCAGGCAGCAGGGGGCCAGACCCCCCTCCCTCCTCAGTATTAAAATTATTGGTGGCCAGTGCGCCCCTTCCTATTAAAATCATTGGTGGCCAGTGCGGCCCCCCCACCCCCTATTAAAATCATTGGTGGCTAGTGCGGCACCCCCACCCACCCCCTATTAAAATCATTGGTGTCCAGTGCGGCCTCCCCTCTCCCTTCCCCCTAATTAAAATCATTGGTTAACAGACCCCCCTCCCTCCTCAGTATTAAAATTATTGGTGGCCAGTGCGCCCCCCCCCTATTAAAATCATTGGGGGCCAGTGCGGCCCCCCCACCCCCTATTAAAATCATTGGTGGCTAGTGCGGCCCCCCACCCCCACCCACCCCCTATTAAAATCATTGGTGTCCAGTGCGTCCTCCCTTCTCCCTCCCCCCTAATTAAAATCATTGGTTAACAACCCCCCCTCATCATTGGTGGCAGCAGAGCGGCAGTTCCGATCGGAGTCCCAGTTTAATCGCTAGGGCTCCGATCGGTTACCATGGCAGCCAGGACACTACTGCAGTCCTGGCTGCCATGATTACTTAGCACTTTTAGCAGCATTATACTTACATGCGCTGTCTGTGGCCGGCCGGCGCTCCTCCTACTGGTAAGTGAAAGGTCTGTGGGCGCAGCACCTGATCACTTACAGGGGGCTGTGATCTGCACAATTAATCCCTCAGGTGCCGCACCTGAGGGGTTAATTGTGCGGATCACAGCACCCTGTAAGAGATCAGGTGCTTCCAGGCAGCAGAGGGCCAGACCCTCCTCCCTCCTCAGTATTAAAATCATTGGTGGCCAGTGCGCCCCCCCCTAATAAAATCATTGGTGGCTAGTGCGGCCCCCCCACCCCCTATTAAAATCATTGGTGGCTAGTGCGGCCCCCCCACCCCCACCCACCCCCTATTAAAATCAGACCCCCCTCCCTCCTCAGTATTAAAATCATTGGTGGCCAGTGCGCCCCCCCCCTATTAAAATCATTGGTGGCTAGTGCGGCCCCCCACCCCCTATTAAAATCATTTGTGGCTAGTACGGGCCCCCCATCCACCCCCTATTAACCCCTTAAGGACACAGCCTTTTTACACCTTAGGACCAGGCCATTTTTTGAAAATCTGACCAGAGTCCCTTTAAGTGCTGATAACTTTAAAACGGTTTGACTTATCCAGGCCGTTCTGTTTTTTCGTCACATATTGTACTTCATGACACTGGTAAAATGGAGTCAAAAAAAAAATTTTTTTTGCACCAAAAAATACCTAATTTAACAAAAATTTGAAAAAAATTTGCAAATTTCAAAGTTTCAGTTTCTCTACTTCTGTAATACATAGTAATACCCCCAAAAATTGTGATGACTTTACATTCCCCATATGTCTACTTCATGTTTGAATTGTTTTGGGAATGATATTTTATTTTTTGGGGATGTTATAAGGCTTAGAAGTTTAGAAGCAAATCTTGAAATTTTTCCGAAATTTACAAAAACTCAATTTCTAGGGACCAGTTCAGGTCTCAAGTCACTTTGCGAGGCTTACATTATAGAAACCACCCAAAAATGACCCCATCTAAGAAACTACACCCCTCAAGGTATTCAAAACTGATTTTGCATACGTTGTTAACCCTTTAGGTGTTGCACAAGAGTTATTGGCAAATAGGGAGGAAATTTGAGAATTTCATTTTTTTGTCTAATTTTTCATTTTAACCCATTTTTTCCACTAACAAACCAAGGGTTAACAGCCAAACAAGACTGGATCTTTATTGCCCTGACTCTGCCATTTACAGAAACACCCAATATGTGGCCGTAAACTACTGTACGGCCACACAGCGGGGCGTAGAGTGAAAGGTGCGCCGTTTGGTTTTTGGAAGGCTGATTTTTATGGACTGGTTTATTTACACCATGTCCCATTTGAAGCCCCCTGATGCACCCCTAGAGGAGAAACTCCCTAAAAGTGACCCCATCTAAGAAACTACACCCCTCAAGGTATTCAAAACTGATTTTACATACGTCGTTAACCCTTTAGGTGTTGCACAAGAGTTATTGGCAAATGGCGATGAAATTTGAGAATTTCATTTTTTTGCCTAATTTTCCATTTTAACCCATTTTTTCCACTAACAAAGCAAGGGTTAACAGCCAAACAAGACTGTATCTTTATTGCCCTGACTCTGCTGTTTACAGAAACACCCCATATGTGGCCGTAAACTACTGTACGGCCACACAGCGGTGCGTAGAGTGAAAGGTGCGCCGTTTGGTTTTTGGAGGGCTGATTTTGCTGGACTGTTTTTTTGGCACCATGTCCCATTTGAAGCCCCCCTGATGCACCCCTAGATTATAAACTCCATAAAAGTGACCCCATCTAAGAAACTACACCCCTCAAGGTATTCAAAACTGATTTTACAAACTTTGTTAACCCTTTAGGTGTTGCACAAGATTTAATGGAAAATAGAGATACAATTTCAAAATTTCACTTTTTTGGCAGATTTTCCATTTTAATATTTTTTTTCCAGTTACAAAGCAAGGGTTAACAGCCAAACAAAACTCATTATTTATGGCCCTAATTCTGTAGTTTACAGAAACACCCCATATGTGGTCGTAAACAGCTGTACGGGCACACGGCAGGGCGCAGAAGGAAAGGAACACCATATGGTTTTTGGAAGGCATATTTTGCTGGACTGGTTTTTTTGACACCATGTCCCATTTGAAGCCCCCCTGATGCACCCCTAGAGTAGAAACTCCAAAAAAGTGACCCCATTTTAGAAACTACGGGATAGGGTGGCAGTTTTGTTGGTACTAGTTTAGGGTACATATGATTTTTGGTTGCTCTATATTACACTTTTTGTGCGGCAAGGTAACAAGAAATAGCTTTTTTGGCACCGTTTTTTTTTTGTTATTTACAACATTCATCTGACAGGTTAGATCATGTGGTAATTTTATAGAGCAGGTTGTCACGGACGCGGAGATACCTAATATGTATACAATTTTTTTTATTTATGTAAGTTTTACACAATGATTTCATTTTTAAAACCCAAAAAATGTTTTAGTGTCTCCATAGTCTAAGAGCCATAGTTTTTTCAGTTTTTGGGCGATTATCTTAAGTAGGGTCTCATTTTTTGCGGGATGAGATGACGGTTTGATTGGCATCTATTTTGGGGTGCATATGACTTTTTGATTGCTTGCTATTACACTTTTTGTGACACAAGATGACAAAAAATGGCTTTTTTTACACCGTTTTTATTTTTATTTTTTTACGGTGGTCATCTGAGGGGTTAGATCATGTGATATTTTTATAGAGCCGGGCGATACGGACGCGGCGATACCTAATATGTATACTTTTTTTTTATTTATGTAAGTTTTACACAATGATTTCATTTTTGAAACAAAAAAAATCATGTTTTAGTGTTTCCATAGTCTAAGAGCCATAGTTTTTTCAGTTTTTGGGCGATTATCTTGGGTAGGGTATGATTTTTGCGGGATGAGATGACGGTTTGATTGTTACAATTTTGGCGTACATGCGACTTTTTTGATCACTTTTATTACCTTTTTTGGGAAGTAAGGTGGGCAAAATTTCAATTTCATCATAGTTTTTTATTTTTTATTTTTATGGTGTTCACCGTTCGGGTAAAGTAACATGACCGATTTATAGATCAGGTCGTTACGGACGCGGCGATACCAAACATGTGTAGGGAATTTTATTTTTTTCATTTTTTATCAGTGATAAATGTGTTTTTTGATTTTTACTTTTTTTTCACTTCTATTCACTTTTTTTTGACCCAGACCCACTTGGTTCTTGAAGATCCAGTGGGTCTGATGTCTGT
Source organism: Bufo bufo (assembly GCF_905171765.1). Classification (NCBI taxonomy): domain Eukaryota; kingdom Metazoa; phylum Chordata; class Amphibia; order Anura; family Bufonidae; genus Bufo; species Bufo bufo. The sequence goes on along the minus strand of NC_053391.1, from coordinate 349,476,932 downwards.
ATAATACAGTACAGTACAATATATATTGTTCTGTACTGTATTTTACTTACACTGAACAGATCTATGCCTTTCAGCACAGATCTGTTCAGCACCATGGACAGCAGGACGCCTGAGAGGCGTCCTGTTGCCATGGGAACCTTCCCCGTCTGCTCAGTACTGCTCAGAACTTCGCAGACGGGGAAGGGTAAGGAGGGGATCTCTCGGGGGGCTCTCTGGGGGCTCTCTCCCTCCCCATCGGGGGGCTGCAAAGGCACAGCAGCCCCCCGATGGGAGAGGGAGGGAGCTCCCTGCGCTGTTAACCTTTTCCATACAGCAGTCCGTACGGACCGCTGTATGGAAAGGGTTAAACGGCTGACATCGCATCGCAGATGTCAGCCGTTTATACCAGGGTGCCAGCAATGTGCTGGCACCCTGGTATCCCCACTAGACACCAACGATTATACAAGGGGAGGCGGGCGGGGGATCGCGATCCCGCCTGCCGCACCGCCCGCCTCCCGCACCGCCCACACCGCCCGCAACCCTCCCCCTGCACCTCCCGCCACCATAAAAATCATTCGGGGGTGCAAGGGGGGGTGAATAAAACTTTTTTTTTGGCATATAAAGTTTCTGATCCCCGCGGTCAGGGACTGCGGGGACCAGAAACTTCAGAAATCGCAGCAAACCGCAGGTCTGAATTGACCTGCGGTTTGCCGCGATCGCCGACATGGGGGGGTCACGGGACCCCCCCCGCGCATTTAGCCTAGGTGCCTGCTCAATGATTTGAGCAGGCACCGGGTTCCGATCACTGCCAGCCGCACGGCAGTGATCGAAAATACACAGGGCGTACATGTACGCCCTGTGTCCTTAAGTACCAGGGCACAAGGGCGTACCTGTACGCCCTATGTCCTTAAGAGGTTAAAATCAGAGGGCTGAGATCCGCACAATTAACCCCTCAGGTGCGGCACCTGAGGGGTGAATTGTGCGGATAACAGCCCCCTGTAAGAGATCGGGTGCTGCCAGGCAGCAGGGGGCAGTTATGTACACAGTTCTTAGTATATTCTAACTTGAAGCGTCCCCATCACCATGGAAATGCCTCTGTGTTAGAATATACTATCGGATCTGAGTTTTCACGATCGTGAAAACTCAGATCTGAAAAAGCTAATACTATTATTTTCCGTTATAACCATGTTATAACGGAAAATAATAAAGTGAAGTTTGGGTCCCCATTGACTTTAATGGGGTTCGGGTTCGGGTCCAAGTTCGGATCAAGTTCGGGTCCCGAACCCAAACTTTTTTTTAAAGTTCGGCTGAACTCCCCGAACCCGAACATCTAAGTGTTCGCTCAACTCTAGCTATAAGCCAAAATCATCCAAATTATAACAAATAAAGGCTTGAAATATCTCGCTTTGCATGTAATGAGTCTATCTCATATGTTAGTTTCACCTTTTAAGTTGCATTACTGAAATAAATGAACTTTGCACAATATTCTAATTTTTCGAGTTTCACCTATATATAGGATCTGAATCTCAGGCAGGTATATCCAGAGGTGGGACAGTGAATGTCCTTCTTACTCACGATTTTTTGACACCAGATAGGGTTAGAGGGTGGGATCATAGGTATCTTACTACCAGTTATCTGATGCACGATAAGTCCCAGTTATCTCTCAAAATCCAGGTACATGGGAATAACATATTCCTACTCTATCCCTGACTCTCACCCTGCCTACAGGCAGAGCACCCGCCCTGAAAGGGGCGACCCCACCTCTCGGTGGCTAAACCCTATTTTTTCACAAGGAAAACCTAGGAATTTTAGTGAACAGCAAACTAAGCTGTGAAATCGAGTATCAGGCAGCTGCTGCTAAGGGAATTAAGATAATGGGTTGCATCAAAAGGGAAATAGATGCCCAGGATGAGAACATAGTCCTAGCACTTTACAAATCACTAGTCAGACCACACATGGAGTAATGTGTACAGTTCTGGGCTTCTGTGAACAAGGCAGACATAGCAGAGCTGAAGAGGGTTCAGAGGAGGGAAACTAAAGTAATAACTGGAATGAGGGAACTACAGTACCCTGAAAGATTATCAAAATTAGGGTTATTCACTTTAGAAAAAATATGACTGAGGGGAGATTTAATTCATATGTATAAATATATCAGGGGGAAGAGTAAAATCATAGGGAAGGGAATCCAGAGAGAGAGAGAGATCGTAAGTTAGCAAGTTTCTGAGTGTCATCTTTGCCGCATTGCCAGCCACCATACTGCATAATCTGGAAGGAAAGCAAATTAACTTTGTACGAGCTGCTAATGAATGTGCTGCAATCCATTTTGTATAATCATTCCTAATCTTAGGTGCTATTATAATGTGGTTGGAGGCTGGCAGCCGCGCGCTGGCTCCAGACTCTTTCACTCCAAATATTCCCTACCTACCACATACAGTATTATCATATACTACTAATAAGGCTTCACTTCTGTCCTAAAACAATGTCCCTCAAACACTGCCCCCCGACATGTTTCAACAGCTGCTCTGGCGTCTTCACGGGATCGGGCAGTATGTGCTTGATGGACGTAGCAGGATATTTTAATAGTTCCTAATGTTGCGTCATCTTCATTAGCCTATCGCTCATAGCGATATGGCCTCTTAGGAGTATATTATCCATTACCTACTCTTCTATTGGTACTGGCTACACATAGCTTCTCCCATAGTTGATGTCTCCCTCTCGCCAACGCTGATCCAGTACTCTTGCGTTATCTACTAACTGTCTGCACATACTCGGGGACTTAGAATTCCAGCTCAGATCTTTACTTCACTGTGCTTGCTCGTAGTATTAGCTTCTGAACCCAATTTAAATACCACTGTGCATGCCTGGGATCTTTAAAGATTGACTGATTCTCTCATTGTTTCATATTGAATTACATGATTTAGTATATTATTTGGTATTTCAACATGTGCTTTTTTACATAAATAGATAATAGATTCCTTTTTAACTTCAAGACCTAAGAACCAAAGAAAAAGAAATAAGTGAAATAAAATCTTTGCAAACTCAACCTGAATTTGAACATTTAGAGAATAGGCTCCAGAAAAATATTGAGAGCCTGCAAAGTGAGATTAAATAAAGGAAACATCGCAAATATAATCGTGATAGAAAAGTCTTTGAATCTAGTGATATTTATATAAAAAACACCGCTAAAAGAGGAAGTAATAACAATTCCAATAGATGTACATATTATACTGATATAGAAAGTCAGAAATGCACCACTCACCTGGATATCATATCAGAGGCACGAATGTGGCTAGGACAAGGCCGACAAAAACTGTGCAAAAAGAGGGTCCAGCTTCTGGTAAAGCAATATACTTTATTTGATGCAGTAAAATCCATACAGTGCAAGACAAGTGGAAAATCGACGCGTTTCGGATCCCAAGTTAACGATCCTTACTCCTGATATAAAATGCTATCTGTGACTCTCCCATATAAATACACCTTCTCTAATCATACACATGCAAACAACATCACATGGTAAACAGGTATGGGCAAATCACAAAACTTGGAACAACAAATCCAAACGTATGCAAAGGAGAAAAAACATTTTTTAATTCTTTTTTTTTATTAAAAAAAACAAAAAACTCATTGGATTATAAAACAGACAAAGTCTATTCCTGGACAGAGGCTCAGGTGAACACTCTTCTTTCTATATTAAGAAAAATGATCCGTTCCAGGAGAAGGCATTCGTAAATCATTAAAAGTGATAATAATGAAATAAAAAAACAAGGAAGGAAGGGCAAGGGAAAAGAAGGGGGGGGGGGGGGGAAGAGGGGAAGGAAAGGAAAAGGAAAAAAAGAAGGGAAAGAGAAAAGGAAAAAAGAAAAAAGGTGAAGTGGCATTTCGGTCCTTCAGATTATATCTTTGGTGGCGCAGATGGTCCAATGGAACATGCCCAAGGTTCTTGTAGGGAAAATGGGAATGGATCTAATAACCTATGTATAGAAAAACATCATTAGTGACGGAACTCTCCAGTGGGAAGATACACAAAACATAGATATGAACATGAAGTCATGTTAAAAAATGAAAATCCAAAAATATAAAAATACTTTTGTTAATAAAATGTAAATTTACATGTTCACTGTAGAAAGGGGGCATAAGACAGGGCATCATTGAGGCCTTTTGGTTGTGTGGTATCCAAAGTCCAGATCCACTTTGTTTCTAATTGGGCCAAACGTTTCATCAGGTTACCACCACGCATACCTAGGTCAATGTGGTCAATCCCACAGACCTTCAGGAGTAAGGGATCACTGTCATGAAAGTTCCTAAAATGTCTCATGATCGGTTTTAGGTCATCCACATCAGTGGTGTCCTTTGATTTTAGAATATCTTGGACATGTTCACGAACTCGTACTTTTAATTCCCTACTTGTCAGTCCCACATAAATTTTTGGACACGGACAAGTAGCATGGTAAATTACCCCTTTGGTTGTACATGAAATATGATGTGTAATTTTGTATGTTTTAGTCTGTACAGAATTCATGAACTCATTGGTCTTCAAGATATTATCACAGGCCACACATTTCCCACAAGGGGAACAGCCCCATTTAGGTCCCTTTGAGCCAAAAATTGTACCTTGTGTTTGAGGGGTATAGTAGGATCTGACTAGGTGGTCTCCTTAGGTTTTCGCCCTCCTAGGTACAACAGATGGATATGGGGATAATATCTTGTCCAAGATTAGGTCCGCCCTCAATATTGGCCAAAATCTCTCCAGAATCCCTCGCATGTGTTGCCACTGCGAATGGTAAGGGGTGATATATCTTACCATGTCAGATGTTTCCTTCTTTGATTTGGGATTGATGAGATCTTGTCGCGCCGAGCATTTAGCCCTATTATACGCTCTCTTTACTGATCTCTTGCTGTACCCTCTTTCCAGGAAGCGTTGTCGTAAAATGTCTGACTGGATCTCAAAGTCCTCATCGGTAGAACAGACTCTCCTGATCCTGATAAACTGACCGGTGGGTATTGCTTTGATTGTCTGAGGAGAGTGAGAAGATGACGCATGTAAAAGTGCGTTAACAGCCGTTTCCTTTCTGTATATGTTTGTTTGTAAATGGCCCAATGGGTCGCGTTTGATTAAAACATCCAAAAACTCAATTTGTTCCATGTTGTATTTATAAGTCAAATGGATGTTGTACGTGTTGTCATTGAGGCCATCCATAAAAAATCCCAAGGCTTCGGAAGTACCCTGCCATATGAGGAAAATATCGTCGATTTACCGGGCCCAGAATATGACCCGGTCCATCGACGTATGCCCATCAGACATAAAGAGCTCCCTCTCCCATAGCCCCAGGAACATGTTGGCATATGAGGGCGCACAAGCCGCCCCCATTGCCGTCCCCCGGAGCTGTAGGTAGAAGGAGCCATTAAAAGTAAAAAAGTTATGCGTGAGGGCAAACTGTAACAGCTCAATCAGGCAGGCCGAAAACTTTTTGTCACTGTCTGTCATAGACAAAAAGTAGGAGACAGCACGTATCCCATCCCCATGATTGATGCTGGTATAAAGCGATTCGACATCACATGTCACCAGCATCTTATCAGGCTCGAGATGAATACCGTCAATCTTCTGAAGAAGGTCGGCGGTATCTCGCGTGTATGATGACAGATTTTCTACCATGGGCTTCAGATTGTAATCCAAGAATTTGCATACATTTTCCAAGAAGCCCCCACATCCCGATATTATCGGCCTACCTGTTGGTTTGGTGGAACTCTTGTGGATCTTAGGCAAGAGATATAGGGTAGGTATTGAGGGGTGTCGTACGGTCAATGCTTCACATAATTGTCTGGATATGACTCCATCAGTTACTGCTTCTTCCAGTAGATCCAGCAATAGTTGACTGTAGGCGGAGAGGGGATTAAAAGTTAATTTTTTATAGCATGCCGTGTCCCTCAACTGGCGGTGGGCCTCCGCTTCATACATTTTGCCGGGCCAAATGACAATATTCCCCCCTTGTCTGCCGGTTTGAACACTACGTCCTTCCAGGACCGTAGGTTCTTTAGACTCCTACATTGGTCAAACGTCAGGTTGTCAGGAGTCCTCCCAGCAGATAGTTGTGAAAATTCTTTTGATACTGATCTCACAAAGAGATCTATTGCTGGGCACAGAGACAAGGGAGGGAATTTGTCAGAACGCTTACTGATGACCGTGGGGACCTTACCTGAGGTTTCACTCTGTTCCTCTAACAAACGCTCCAAAATATTTAGGGTTTCTTCCTCTGTCGGTACACCTGAAGGGTTTTCTTCTTCAGGTTTGAAGAACCACCTCTTAAAAATCAGCGATCGACCAAATAAATGGAGATCTTTTATCGCTGTAAAAATATCTAGCTGCATGTTAGAAGCTGGACCTCAGCTCCTGCCTGGCTGAAGTCAATCTTGGCTTCTCCAGACACCTCTCCTGGACTGGACCTGACTATATATACTAGGGGGTTCCCTAGCTCCCTCTACAGCTTGGGAGGAGAAACTACACCCCTAGCAGGCCTGGTACACAGGAATTTACATGAACATATGCATTACAATACAATATAAAATACCATGACCATGTTCCACAGGAGGTGGAGAACAACATGACCCAATTGACCCTTGAGTAGTGCCCACCCTTACGTAGTGGGACACTACATATTTGCAAATCACAGGTTTTAAAAAAGTTAGAGGATACAACAGTATATACTCCTCTGAAATGTAACCCCTTCCCCCTTTATCAAGTGGCATTTTGAGTAGGACAGAATTGGAATATATTTATGTTGAACATCCTGTAATATCGATATTCCAATGCAGTTTCATTATATAGAGAAAAGAAAAGTTGCAGCTCTCACCTCTGATCACCCTTGTGAAGCACGGAAGATGTGGCTTGAACCCAGCCACGCTTAATATGTCCAAAAACAAAGGGTCGATTCCAGCTTCTGACGTATAAAATAATTTGTTCTTTATTCGGCTTTCAAAGTTTAAGATCCAACATACATCACATGGAGAGACACAAAGTAATTGTGATGCGTTTCGGGCTATGGTATTGAGCCCTTCATCAAGACAATACATAGTGCACTAAAAACAGGTACTTATATATACAACACAAATGGGTTCCTCCTCTTTCTCTAATTGAGTAGAGGTTACATCCCAAGCCCAGGTGTTCCTGGATTAGGTGGGAAGTCCAACCAAGAACACATGGGCGGCGAGGTGGCAATTCAATATTATGCATTTGAAATCACATACTGATGAACTACATATACTGCAAAGTTAGATCATATTTTCTGTTTAGACCCTTCGGTATGCAGGTTTCCAGAATAAACATCCAATATGTTTCTCTGCTCAAAAGCTTTTGTTTGAGATCACCCCCTCTAATTGGTGCAGAAACAACCTCCACGCCCTGCACAGAAAACGCAGAGATGTCGCCCTTGTGAACAGTGGCAAAATGCATTGTTGCCGCTGAAACATTCTGAGACATAAAATGAGGGACATCACTTAAATGCTTCCTTATGCGTACTTTTAAATCATTTGTGGTGCAGCCCACGTATTGTAGACTGCATATTTTACATGTTATGACATATACCACGTGGTCTGTATTGCAGTTTATATATTGCTTCAGCATATGTTTTTTGTTATTGGCCATAGATATAACCTCTTTTGAGATAAACATATGTCGACAGCAAATACATTTTTTGCTGCCACATTTGTAGTTCCCATTGGTTTTAGGCCAGGTGCATATTCTGGGGGCATTTTCCCTGAATAGACTCGGACTGATTTTTTGACCCACTTTGGGGTCTCTTTTCGCTACACATCTAATCCCTGTGGATGCTATGTTTCTCCATTCCTCATTGAAGTTTAGAACCGGAAGATGTTTCCGTATAATTTTACAAATCTTGAAATAGTCTCTACTATAATTGGTAGTAAAAGTAATAGGTTCATCTTTGTTCAGAACATTTTCCTTCCTGTTTTTTGTTTTATTTTTATTTTTATTTTTACTTCTGTATTTATTCCCTTTCTTTGTATTTTCGTTCTCATTCTTATTTTCATTGTTATTATTTCTTTTGGAAAAAATGAGAGTCTCTCTATCTTTTAATCTAGCAAAATGTATACCTCTATTTATACTGGTTTGGGTGTATCCTCTCATTCTGAGTCTAGCTGCAATATTTTGAACTTCTTTTTCAAATAGTTCCTTAGTGGAGCAGTTTCTCTTTGCCCTTATCATTTCTCCCTTAGGGATGTTTTTGAGAACATGTGGTGGATGACAGGAGGAGGCAGAGAGAATAGTATTACCAGCTGTGGGCTTTCTGTGGGTATATGTAACCACCTTATTATTGCCCTTATCCACTTCCAGACAAAGATCCAAAAATAATTTTTTTTCCGGATCGCTGGAAAAAGTTAGTTTTATTATTGTAGTACAGTTATTTAAGTACTCTATACATTTTACTATTCTCTCTTCGTCCCCCTGCCATACCCACAGCATGTCGTCGATAAATCGACCATACCATTTAATGTCCTCCCTATACGGGTTATTGTCAGAAAAGAGGAACCTGCTTTCCCACCACGCCATATATATATTTGCGATTGAAGGTGAGTACTTAGCTCCCATAGGGATTCCTGATTGCTGAAGGTAGTACTTTTTATTAAACATAAAACAAATATGTCTCATTAAAAAATCTATACATGAACATAAAAAATCCTGCAGTTTTATTATATACTAACATTCCTCACAATTTGGCAATCTCTGCCCTCAAATGGTTTCTGAGAAGTCATAGAAACTATACATTGGAGCTGCAGGATTTCAGTAGATTTTTTAATGAAACACAATTTCTTTATGTTTGATTGCAAATACTTTCTTCAAGTTTCTGGTGTTTCTATGGGGGCGAAATTTTCGCCCTCCATAGCAAACATCTTTATGGCATGGTGGGAGAGCAAATTTCTGCTTGATATTAATAATCAATTTTTCCCTAACATAAGGTGGTATGGATGTTATATCGATGACCTGCTCTTTGTATGGTCAGGTGATGTGACGGACACACCACCTTTGGAGATTATCTCAATGGCAACTTAAATTCATTGAATTTTGTTCTACACCATGACCCACTTTCCATTTCATTTTTAGATCTGCGATTATAAGTAGAGGGCACAAAAACCAAGGTTTCCTCTGCCACTTATAAAAAAAAAACTGCAGGGAATACCACACTGCTAGCCACTTGATGTCATCCTACACATGTAACAAGAAATATACCAAAAGTAGAAATGGTGAGAGCACGACGCAATTGCTCCACCAATGACTCTTTTGCTGAAGACGCTGCTGTTATCAGCTCTAGGTTACACTCGAAACCATACACTACATGATCCATTAGGAAAGCTAGACAATGGGCGTTAGCACTGGACAGAAATACATTAATATTCCCTGAGGAACCTGTTGCAAAGACAAATACTCGAGAAGAAAGCAAATCAGTCACTTTTTACCACCAGTTATAGTGAGGAATACGCTGACATTTATCAAATTGTCAAAAAACACCTTCCGGTGCTAAACTATGATGCTGAATGGAGTGAAGTGATTTCAGCAGGCATCAGATGTGCTGCATGCAGGGTCCCCACTTTGGGTCATAGGATCAGTCCCAGGCTTTTCTGCGACTGCCCGAAGGCCAAACAAGTGTGGCTCACATATCAAGGTAGCTACAAATGTGGCCACAGAAAATGCATATGTTGTGAACACATGTCTGTCAGTCAAACAATTACATCTACAGCGAATGGTAGAAGTCATAAGATTAAACAATATATCAACTGCAACACTGAGTTTGCAGTTTACTTAATCACATGTGTTGAATGCTCCATGCAATATGTAGGATGCACTACCAAACAGATTAAAACCAGGATACGGAAACATTTATCTGACATACCTCACTATCAAACACGTAATGTTTCTCCTGCCACTCTGCATTTAGCGATTGTACATAAGGGTAACACAAAAAGTTTTAGAGCACAGGGTGTGGAGAGGGTCACGCTGCCAGTTAGGGGGGGGGGGTGACCACAGACGCAAACTTCTAAGTAGAGAGGCATATTAGATGTTCGAACTTGGTAGCTGCTTTCCCACTGGCATGAACAAAAAACATGATTTGATTTTAAAATACTAATGAATTTGAGAACTTTTTTTTTTTTTTTATTACATTTATTTATTTATTTATTTTTTTCTCGTTTGTATACTTTTGGATTTGTTGTTCCATGTTTTGTGATTTTCTCATACCTGTTTACCATGTGATGTTTCCATGTGTGTGATTAGAGGAGGTGTATTTATATGGGAGAGTCACAGATAGCATTTTATATCATGAGTAAGGATCGTTAACTTGGGATCCGAAACGCGTTGATTTTTCACTTGTCTTGCACTGTATGGATTTTACCGCATCAAATAAAGAATATTGTTTGTGCACATATTATACTGATATATTGGAATCTGAAACTTCAGAATCGGAGGTAAATGGGTGTAACTCAAAATTTTGGACCAAACGTAAGGCAAAAAATAAACCGGGCCCATCGCAAAGAAAGTATAATCCTAATAGCTCCTCAAAATGCCAATTAAATCAACATCTAACTAATGGCGGACAAGGGATACAAAATGGAGAGGGAGCATCAATACCCTCATCCTCATCTTTTTCTGTCTTTATGGTACCTCAACAGATACCTCTATCAACTACAACTATGACACCGGCAACTACTCCTTTTTTGGTGCCGGGGATACAGTTGAGGGATCGGGACAAATGGGGATACCAATAACAAAAAACATAGGCATTCAACAACAAGATTCGGGAATGCGGATCATTAATCTATCTAACATTGTCCTAGATTCAGAACATGAAAATCTGATACAAAAAGGCCTATCGTTTACACCAGTGCCAAATTTCGATTGTTTCTCATGTGTTAAGGACATTAACTTATTTGCAAGAAAGCTAGCCTTACATAAAGATTTCAAAAGTAAAGAAAGAGATCCACAGGAAATCTATAAAAAAAGAGGAAAGAGCAATAATTTTTTTAGAAGAGTTACAGAGAGTACAGATGGGTGAATTTATCACCCCATCAGCACCTTTTTCTACGCTAACTCCCCGATCTGCGTTTGCGCCGCCTTTTACCAAATATGGTAATATACAAACATTTGTAGATCTAGTAACAGCTGATCTGCAAAAGATAAAAACTAAAAAGTCTATTGTAAATCACAATGTAACTCAAAAAGAAAAATATGCCTTGCAAGAACTTATGAATAATCAGGAATTGCAAATTAAACCGTCAGATAAGGGAGGTAGCGTGGTTGTGATGGATAAAACTGATTACAAAGGGATGGTAATGGATCTTCTAAAATACATACAAACAATTGCCAAGTAATCCCACTATGAAATATACACAAGAACTAAAGGAGATATATTGCAAGCTGCAAAAAAGGAAGGCCTCATAACCAAAGAAGAATATAAAGTCCTGTTTAGGCTAAAACCTGTGATAGCTGCTTTTTATGCTATCCCAAAAGTGCATAAAAAACGCAATCCGATCCCTGGTAGATCAATAGTATCGGACAATCAGAATCTTTGAGAGGGCATTAGTAACTACGTGAATCAAATTATATCCACATTTGTCCCGAGCCTGACATCCTATCTGAAAGACACCAAAGATGTCTTATGTAAATTGCAAGATATACATGTAGGTAAGAATACATTAATAGCGAGCCTTGATGTTGAGGCACTATACACAAGTATCCGACACCATCTTGGATTGGAAGCCATCAATTATTATTTAAGCACAAGGAGCACACATTTATATAAACACAATCAATTTGTTCTCACTTTATTACAATTTTTACTGTCGTACAACTATTTTACTTTTGATGGTAAATATTATGTTATGGGCACAATTTGTGCACCAAATTTTGCTAATTTATTTTTAGGGTGGTGCATAGGCGTCGCTACAGTGGGGTGAAGGGGGGCAATTGCCCCCCCTAGGTTATTCCTTGCCCCCCCCCCACTGATTCCCATTTAAAATGCTAGTACAGCGGCGATCTGTCAGTTTTGCCAAACTGAAATTACTGCCCATGCTGCCCACTTACTTCACCATGGGCTCCTCGGCAGTCGGCAGCCAAGTGAATCTTCCCCCGCCCACCTCAGCTGCTATTGGCTTTGAGGGAGAGGGCAGCACTGCCATTGGCTGCCTGTGTATTTCAGCTTAGCAGGGCCTGCAGAGGCAGAAAAGAATGCGGCTTGGGGATTTAACATCAGGAAACATCATTGCACGCCCCTCCCCCTGCCACCACGCCTAGAGGAAGAAGGCACGAGGACAGAGCACATCAGAACTGTAAGTGCCTTTTCTATCTGCAATACACCCCTGACCAGCACCCCTGTGTTACATGCCCCCCTGACCAGCGCCCCCTGCATTACGTGCACCTCTGACCAGCACACCCTGCGTAACATGCACCCCTGACTAGCGCACCTTACAATACAAGCACCCCTGAACAGCGCACCCTGAGTTACACGCTCCCCTGAACACCGCACTCTGTGTTACACACATCTCTGACCGCCACATTCTGCGTTACAAGCAGAATGCGGTAAGTAGTATTAGTTGCACACTCCAACAACACCCACAGGGTTATTTCACAAAAGGGTGAAGAGTTTGGAGAAGTCAGGAGAAGTGAACAATATAGGACAACATAGCTGATTTGAAAAAAATTCTCCAATTCAGCTCACTTTTCTATTCAGTTATGTTGTCCTAGATTGTTCCCTTCTTCAAACTCTTCACCCTTTTGTGAATAAGAATGTGAGCGTCTGTTCATTGGTCTTCTTTAGTGACATGTTTAACATATGGGATTATGTACACAGCCCTGCTGTTTGCTGAAACTGCTTTAAACTATAAAGAAAAGTTTTCGAGAGTGTTTCTCAGGTCTGAAGCAATACTGAGGAAGAAAGGAAAACTCTCGACGGCTTGTACAATAAAAAGGTATCCCTGCAGTTCCTAGAGTCGCCACTGGGGTGGTGGGAAGAAAGAACTGTATTCACAGAGGAGCACATTCATTTCGCTAAATAAATCACTTTTTGGGGTCGTTACATTAACGATATCTTGAATTTTTTTGGAAGGCACTGTAGATGATTTTCAGCAATTTGTGACAACTTTGAACAATAATGTAATAGGGCTTAGCTTTACAGCCGAGATAGATGAAAGTAAATAGAATTTTTTAGATTTGACCTTGACCCTACAACCTGATGGAAGCGTATTGACAGAAGTCGTTAGGAAACCTATTTCGCCTAATAGCTTTTCCAGTGCAAAAGACTATCTTCCACATGTCCTCAAGAGAGGAATTCCCAGTATTTACGGGCAAAGAGGAACTGTTCAAGTGATGAAGCCTTTGGACTTGAAAGCAAAACACTATACAAAAGGTTCCTAGAATGAGGTTACCCCAAAAAAGTACTACATCAGGCGTATAGAAGAGCTAAGACTACAAAAAGGTGAGAACTTCTAGAGAATCAACAAAAATCTAACAAAGAGACCATTGTATGATGTATTGGCACATATGACATACAGTATCATAAAGTGAGACAAATATTAAAAAGATACAAGCACATTTTAGGAGCAGATGAAGATTTAAAAAGTATTATTCCCCTGCATCCAGCTATGACTTATACGAGAGGGACAAACCTTAAAGAGCCAAAGCGCCATATTGCCTAACCGCTTAGTAGTTAATCATGGCAGTTATTTAACATGCTTCTCTCTAGAGATGTCCCGAACTATTCGCCGGCGAACATAGCTTGTTCGCGTTCGCCGCGGCGGGCGAACATATGCGATATTCGGTCCGCCCCCTATTCATCATCATTGAGTAAACTTTGACCCTGCACCTCACAGTCAGCAGACACATTCCAGCCAATCAGCAGCAGACCCTCCCTCCCAGACCCTCCCACCTCCTGGACAGCATCCATTTTAGATTCATTCGGAAGCTGCAGTCTTAGTGAGAGGAGGGACAGTGTAGCTGCTGCTGATTTAATAGGGAAATCGATAGCTAGGCTAGTGTATTCAGTGTCCACTCCAGTCCTGAAAGACTCATCTGATCTCTGCTATAAGGACAGCGTCCTAACAGCACCCCAAAATGCCCTTTTTAGGGCTAGTACATCAGTCTGCTTTTTTTTCTTTTTCTGTGTAATCTAGTTACAGTTGCCTGCCAGCGTGTGTGTCAGGCTCAGAGCATATACTGTGCCCACTTGCCCAGTGCCACCACTCATGTCTGGTGTCACAGTAGCTTGCATTTAAAAAAAACAAAAACGTTTTTGACTGTAATATAATAGCAGTCAGTTGCCTGCACGCGTGTGTGTTTCAGGCCCTGCAAGTGCACAGTGTCACCAGCGCAACTCCTATCTGGTGTCACAGTAGATTACATAAAAAAAAATAAAGATTTTGACTGTAAAATAATAGCAGTCAGTTGCCTGCACGCGTGTGTGTTTCAGGCCCTGCAAGTGCACAGTGTCACCAGCGCAACTCATATCTGGTGTCACAGTAGATTACATTTTTTTAAAAACAACAATTTTGACTGTAGAATAATAGCAGTCAGTTGCCTGCACGCGTGTGTGTTTCAGGCCCTGCAAGTGCACAGTGTCACCAGCGCAACTCATATCTGGTGTCACAGTAGATTACATTTTTTTAAAAACAACAATTTTGACTGTAGAATAATAGCAGTCAGTTGCCTGCACGCGTGTGTGTTTCAAGCCCTGCAAGTGCACAGTGTCACCAGCGCAACCCATATCTGGTGTCACAGTAGATTACATTTAAAAAAACAACAACAATTTTGACTGTAAAATAATAGCAGTCAGTTGCCTGCACGCGTGTGTGTTTCAGGCCCTGCAAGTGCACAGTGTCACCAGCGCAACTCATATCTGCTGTGACAGTAGATTACATAAAAAAAAAGAAAAACAATTTTGACTGTGAAATAATAGCACTCAGTTGCCTGCATGCGTGTGTGTTTCAGGCCCTGCAAGTGCACAGTGTCACCATGGCAACTCTTATCTGGTATCACAGTAGATTGCATTTAAAAAAAACAAAACAATTTTGACTGTAAAATAATAGCAGTCAGTTGCCTGCACACGTGTGTGTTTCAGGCCCTGCAAGTGCACAGTGTCACCAGCGCAACTCATATCTGGTGTCACAGTAGATTACATTTAAAAAAACAACAATTTTGACTGTAAAATAATAGCAGTCAGTTGCCTGCACGCGTGTGTGTTTCAGGCCCTGCAAGTGCACAGTGTCACCAGCGCAACTCATATCTGGTGTGACAGTAGATTGCATTTAAAAAATATATATATATTTTGACTGTAAAATAATAGCAGTCAGTTGCCTGCACGCGTGTGTGTTTCAGGCCCTGCAAGTGCACAGTGTCACCAGCGCAAATCATATCTGGTGTCACAGTAGATTACATTTAAAAAACAACAACAATTTTGACTGTAAAATAATAGCAGTCAGTTGCCTGCACGTGTGTGTGTTTCAGGCCCTGCAAGTGCACAGTGTCACCAGCGCAACTCATATCTGGTGTCACAGTAGATTACATTTTAAAAAAAAACAATTTTGACTATAAAATAATAGCAGTCAGTTGCCTGCACGCGTGTGTGTTTCAGGACCTGCAAGTGCACAGTGTCACCAGCGCAACTCATATCTGGAGTCACAGTAGATTACATTTTTTTAAAAACAAAAATTTGGACTGTAAAATAATAGCAGTCAGTTGCCTGCACGCGTGTGTGTTTCAGGACCTGCAAGTGCACAGTGTCATCAGCGCAACTCATATCTGGTGTCACAGTAGATTACATTAAAAATAAATAAAAAAATATTTTGACTGTAATAGATTGAATAGCAGTTAGTTGTCTGCAAGCGTGTGTGTCAGGCCTACAGCGTCTACTTTGCCAACTTCTGCCAGTGCACAGTGCCACTCATATCTGGTGTCACAGTAGCTTGCACGCATAGTACAACTAAACTAATCTAAAAAAAATGACAGGCAGAGGCAGGTCACCCCGCAGGGGCCGTCGTGGTCGTGGTGCTGTGATTCCCTTTGGCCCTAGAATAATGCCCAGTGTTCAGAGGCCACGTACCCTGAACTCGAAATGTTCTGAGGACCTAGTTGACTGGCTAACACAGGACACCCAATCTTCTATAGCTTCCGCTCGGAACCTTGACGCACCATCCTCCTCCAGCTCAGCTTCGGGCACCTCAAGTTACCACTCGCCCGCCTGCCGCCACCACCAACACTAGCACAACAGCTGCTTCACTTGATCTGTCAGAGAAGTTATTTACACATCAGTTGGAAGAAATGAGTGATGCGCAACCATTATTGCCAGAGGATGTAGATAACAGGAATATGTCTCAGTCAGGCAGCATTACACACATGGACGTACGGTGTGATGATTATGATGTTGTACCCGCTGCTGCTTCCTTTGCTGAGTTGTCAGATACAAATGAAGCGGTTGATGATGATGATGTGTCCGTGGATGTCACGTGGGTGCCCGCTCGAAGAGAAGAAGAACAGGGGGAAAGTTCAGATGGGGAGACAGAGAGGAGGAGGAGACAAGTTGGAAGCAGGGGGAGGTCGTCGCAAGGAGCTAGTGGCACAGTCAGAGAGCATGCATCGGCACCCGGGGTCAGCCAGACAGCACGCCAATCAACGCATGCTGTTGCCACCACCAGAATGCCGTCATTGCAAAGCTCAGCAGTGTGGCATTTTTTTTGTGTGTCTGCCTCTGACAACAGCGATGCCATTTGCAACCTGTGCCAAAAGAAACTGAGTTGTGGGAAGTCCAACACCCACCTAGGTACAACTGCTTTGCGAAGGCAAATGATCTCAAATCACAAATGCCTATGGGATCAACACATGATGAGTACAAGCAGCACACAAACACAAAGCCGCCATCCTCCTCCTGGTCCAGCATCTTCAGCCACGTCAACCACTGCTGTCCAACTTGCCCCCTCTCAACCATCCGCCACTCCGTCTCTCGCCTTGAGCAGTTCCTGCTCATCTGCCCACAGTCAGGTGTCTGTCAAGGACATGTTTGAGCGTAAGAAGCCAATGTCACAGAGTCACCCCCTTGCCCGGCGTCTGACAGCTGGCTTGTCGAAACTCTTAGCCCGCCAGCTTTTACCATACAAGCTGGTGGAGTCTGGGGCCTTCAAAAAATTTGTAGCTATTGGGACACCGCAGTGGAAGGTACCCGGCCGAAATTTATTTTCACAAAAGGCAATCCCCAACCTGTACTCTATTGTGGAAAAGGAAGACATGGCATGTCTGGCACACAGTGTTGGGGCAAGGGTCCATCTGACCACTGATACCTGGTCTGAAAAGCACGGTCAGGGCAGGTATATCACTTACACTGCGCATTGGGTAAACCTGCTGATGGCTGCCAAGCATGGAATGCGTGGCACTGCAGAGGAGTTGGTTACACCGCCACAACTTGCAGGCAGGCCTGCTGCCACCTCCTCTATTCCTCCTACTCCATCCTCTTCGCTAACCTCCTTGGCTGAGTCCTCTTCTGCTGCTGCGTCTTGCTCCACATCAACTGCACCCCCCCAGCTCCCTAGGGGCTATTCCACATCCCGTATACGACAGTGTCACGCCGTCTTGGGGTTGACTTGCCTGAAAGCAGAGAGTCACACCGGACCAGAACTCCTGGTCGCCCTGAACGCACAGGTGGATCAGTGGCTGACTCTGCACCAACTGGAGATCGGCAAAGTGGTGTGTGACAATGGAAGCAATTTGTTGGCGGCATTGAATTTGGGCAAGTTGACACATGTGCCGTGCATGGCACATGTGTTGAACCTGATTGTACAATGCTTTGTGCATAAGTACCCAGGCTTACAGGACATCCTCAAGCAGGCCAGGAAGGTGTGTGGTCATTTCAGGTGTTCCTACACGGCCATGGCGCACTTTACAGATATCCAGCGGCGAAACAACATGCCAGTGAGACGCTTGATTTGCGACAGCCCGACACGTTGGAATTCAACACTCCTAATGTTCGACCACCTGCTCCAACAAGAAAAATCCGCCAACGAGTATTTGTATGACTGGGGTGCTAGGACAGCCTCTGCGGAGCTGGGAATTTTTTTGCCACGTTACTGGACGCTCATGCGCAATGCCTATAGGCTCATGCATCCTTTTGAGGAGGTGACAAACCTAGTCAGTCGCACTGAAGGCACCATCAGCGACATCATCCCATTTGTTTTCTTCCTGGAGCGTGCCCTGCGAAGAGTGCTGGATCAGGTCGTAGATGAGCGTGAAGAGGAAGAGGAAGAGTTGTGGTCACCATCACCACCAGAAACAGCTTGCTGGGCCTGCGGGAACGGTGGAAGAGGAGTGTGAGGAAGAGGAGTCAGAGGAGGAATGTGGCTTTGAGGAGGAGGAGGAAACCCAACCTTAGCAGGCATTCCATGGAGCTCGTTGTCATCTATTTGGTACCCGTGGTGTTGTACGTGGCTGGGGGGAAGAACAGACCTTCAGTGAGATCAGTTAGGACAAGGAACGTGACATTAGTAGCTCGGCATCCAACCTTGTGCAAATGGGGTCTTTCATGCTGTTGCGCCTGTTGAGAGACCCTCGTATAAAAAGGCTGAAGGAGAACGACCTGTACTGGGTGGCCATGCTACTAGACCCCCGGTATAAACAGAAAGTGCCTGAAATGTTACCGAATTACCGGAAGTCGTAAAGGATGCAGCAGTTCCAAAATAAATTAAAAAGTATGCTTTACACAGCGTATAAGGGTGATGTCACAGCACAACGGGAATCTAACAGGGGAAAAGGTGAAAGTAATCCTCCTCCTACCACGACCACGCCGGCAAGGACAGGACGCTTTACAGATGTGTTGTTGATGGAGGACATGCAGAGGTTTTTAAGTCCTACGCATTGCCTCAGCCCTTCGGGGTCCACCCTCAGAGAACGACTCGACCGACAGGTAGCAGACTACCTCACCTTAACGGCAGATATCGACACTCTGTGGAGCGATGAACCCCTTGACTACTGTGTGTGCAGGCTTGACCTGTGGCCTGAGCTATCCCAATTTGCGATAGAACTTCTGGCCTGTCAGAAAGGACCTTCAGTGCAGCAGGAGGTATTGTCACTGAGAAGAGAAGTCGCCTAGGTCAAAAAAGTCTAGATTACCTCACCTTTATTAAGATGAATGAGGCATGGATCCCGAAGGGGCTGACAGTGGGCGATACATTTGACTAAAAAAGGCCTGATGAGATGAGCTGCCTTGGGCTAAAAATGGTCCACACGCTGCTGTATTTTATCTCTGCATGCCGGATGACTTGCATGACTTATCCGCCACCAACTAGGGTTCAAGCCGCAATGTTTTAGTGCACTTTCTGCCTGGAAAACATCAATTTTTCTGGCCGCTGCAGCGACTGCAACAATACCTAATTTTTCAGGCATGTGTACATGCCTAATTTTTCTGGCCTCTGATGCTGCACTGTGGCTGCAAAAACAAAACAAACAAAAAGGCACATACATGTGTCAATTCCCCTTCGTGATCATTACCTTGTTGTGGTAAAGGGGCTTGCGTATCACAATGAAGCAACCACCTCTATGAGTGTGTTGGCAATGGCAATGTTGGCACACCCCAGATGATAAGGTCGTTGCTTCATTGTGAACAGACCAAAAGCGATCGGCTGGATAATTTTGCATAGAAAAAACATTAATTTTCTTTGTGATCATCTAAGGTGATCATTAAAGCCTACTAGGCCAACAATGGGCCCACACTGCAGAATCATTGTTTTCTGGGTCACTTAACCGTCACTGAACTACCTCAGCATGACCATAGGCTTTGAAAAACCCCATCGCCTGCAATCTCCCAAACGTGCGCATGAGCACAGTCATCACTACACCAAGATTGACGCATAGAGGAATAAAATTTATGTCATGAGTGTGTAAACCATTGACAACTCTTTATGGTTGTCTAAAATCTATTCCATAGACCGGCCCCTGATAGGGGACGTAACAGGGATTAAACTGATAGGAATAGTACTACTTAACACACCACTCATATCTGGGTGGCACAGTACATTGCACGGCGCACGCGCCGTGCCCCAAATTGGAAGTAGGAGGACCAACCAAGCATCTTTTACCATCTCCCGGTTCCTAAAATCTATTCCATACACGTCCCCTGATAGGGGACGTAACAGGGATTAAACTGATAGGAATAGTACTACTTAAACACACCACTCATATCTGGTTGCACAGTACATTGCAAGGCGTACGCGCAGTGCCCCAAATTGGAAGTAAGAGGACCGACCAAGCATCTTTTTCCATCTCCCGGTTCCTAAAATCCATTCCATACACATCCCCTGATAGGGGACGTAACCGGGATTAAACTGTCACGACCGCTATCCCAGCAGCAGTCGTGTCGCACCAGACGGAGGGGAAGGGGGACCCTTATCTACGGATGGGAATAGTATGGCCACCCCTGACTAACCCTAAGCTGGCACCTGTCTGCCCTGATACCCTAGACGGGGTGTGAACCCGTGCGGCGAGCAGGATGCCTAAACCCTCAGTCACCCTAACAAGCCTAGAGTGGGGAAAGGCCGATGGGAGCACTAGTCACCATCACTCATGTCTAAGAGAACAGCAGGGGAAGACAGCAACAAACAAACTATAGCAGAGATAGACTTATCCAGTCACGAGCAGAAAAGGCGATCCCAATCACGACAGTCCACGCCGGACAAGAGCTCCACAGCAACACCATCAAACGATCTCCTTCAAAGGTCAGAATAGAACTGGAAGAAAGGACTACATCTGGCAATGACAGCAAGTGAAACTGAAACTAATATAGTAGCTGGGAGTGGCAGACAGGACTCACCTGAGAAGGATGAGTTGACAAATATCGTTGACAAAATGTTGGAATACCGCAGGCGCATTAGTAAGACCAAATGGCATGACCAGATTTTCATAATGCCCTTCCGGAGTATTAAAAGCCGTCTTCCACTCATCCCCCTCTTTGATGCGAACCAGGTTATAGGCTCCTCTGAGATCCATTTTGGAGAACCATTTAGCACCAGCAACCTGATTAAAGAGGTCGGGAATGAGAGGAAGAGGATAGGGATCTCGGATAGTTATCCGGTTTAATTCCCGGAAATCCAGGCAAGGACGTAGACCCCCATCTTTCTTTTCAACGAAAAAGAACCCTGCAGCCACAGGTGAAGAAGAGGGTCTGATGTGTCCCTTAGCCAAACTCTCCGAAATAAAATCTTTCATAGCCTTCTCGGGCCGGAAAGATTGTATAACCGGGTTTTAGGTAGTTTTGCCCCAGGTAATAGATTAATCGGGCAATCATATGGACGATGAGGTGGTAACCCCTGACAACCCTTCTCAGAGAACACATCCATAAAATTTGACAGAAAGGCAGGTAAAGATGTTACAGAGAGTGTAGAGCACCTACTACTCAAGCAGTTGTCCTTACAATGTTCACTCCACTCCACAATCTCCCCGGCCTGCCAATCCACCACTGGATTGTGAGTCACCAGCCAGGGAAGCCCCAATACCATAGGAGCCGGAAGACCGTCCAGGACATAACAAGAGATATGCTCTTTATGGAGGTCCCCTACCTGCAGATGGATATTATGGATGATCTGAGTTAACACTTTCTGAGTAAGAGGGGAGGAGTCGATGGCAAAAACAGGAATAGTTCTGCGTATCGGTTCCGGAGTAAAACCCAGAGCCTGAGCAAACCGTGAATCCACCAAGTTGACCCCCGCCCCACTGTCCAAAAAGACGGAACAGATCTCAGTCTTATTGCCCGCCTCAACGGTAGCGGACAACAAAAACTGAGACATGCGTATGGAGGAAACGAATACGCCCAGACTGTTATCCTCCGCACAATCTGGGGACTCTAGTTTTCCGGCGGCTCCTTTGTTTGTGGTCTCTTGGGTTCTGAGGGACAAACCTTTACAAAATGACCCCTCCCCCCACAACGAAAACAAACCTCTGACCTACGGCGGAACTTAGGAGGATTCACCCGTCTAGTGGCGCCCCCTATTTGCATTGGTTCGACTGGATCATAACAAACCGATCCCTGCCCTATAGAGGCCTCCGTAAAATTTAATAGTCTCTCCCTGAGTCGTCTGTCGATTCTTATGGACAGAGACATAGCAGCCTCCAGAGACCCAGGGACCTCGTATACCGCCAGCGCGTCTTTTAATTTTTCAGACAACCCCTGGCAGAACTGACTTCTAAGGGCTGAGTCGTTCCATAACGTATCAGTAGCCCACCTACGGAATTCGGAACAATATAGTTCAGCAGACCGGTTCTCTTGCCGAAGTCTACGTAGCTTAGACTCAGCCAGTGAGACCCTGTCCGGGTCATCATATACGAGACCCAGGGCTTCAAAAAACTCCTCCACTGATCGTAAGTCCAGAGAGTCTGATGGTAGGGAGAAAGCCCAAGCCTGCGGATCTCCTTGCAGGAGAGAAATTACAATGCCCACCCGTTGTTCCTCACCGCCGGAGGATCTAGGGCGTAACCTGAAGAACAATTTGCAAGCTTCTCTGAAGGTTACAAATTGGTCTCTCCCTCCTGAGAACCTATCAGGTAAAGCCACTTTTGGCTCAGGAGTACCTTGGTTTCCCGTAGCAACGGTGGAACCCAAGGATGGCTGCTGCTGCTGCAGCACTGTTGCTTTTAATCCTGCCACTTCAAGGGATAATCCCTGTAATTGTTTCGCCAAAACCGTAACCGGATCCATAGTGGAACAGAAAAATACAAAGCAAAACAGCAAGCAAAAAAAAAAAAAAGAAATGTCACTTTTTTTTTAAAAAGGCCAGATATACTGTCACGACCGCTATCCCAGCAGCAGTCGTGTCGCACCAGACGGAGGGGAAGGGGGACCCTTATCTACGGATGGGAATAGTATGGCCACCCCTGACTAACCCTAAGCTGGCACCTGTCTGCCCTGATACCCTAGACGGGGTGTGAACCCGTGCGGCGAGCAGGATGCCTAAACCCTCAGTCACCCTAACAAGCCTAGAGTGGGGAAAGGCCGATGG
The DNA here is from genome assembly GCF_905171765.1 of Bufo bufo. Classification (NCBI taxonomy): domain Eukaryota; kingdom Metazoa; phylum Chordata; class Amphibia; order Anura; family Bufonidae; genus Bufo; species Bufo bufo. The sequence goes on along the minus strand of NC_053391.1, from coordinate 349,453,925 downwards.
GAGCACTAGTCACCATCACTCATGTCTAAGAGAACAGCAGGGGAAGACAGCAACAAACAAACTGTAGCAGAGATAGACTTATCCAGTCACGAGTAGAGAAGGCGATCCCAATCACGACAGTCCACGCCGGACAAGAGCTCCACAGCAACACCATCAAACGATCTCCTTCAAAGGTCAGAATAGAACTGGAAGAAAGGACTATATCTGCAATGACAGCAAGTGAAACTGAAACTAATATAGTAGCTGGGAGTGGCAGACAGGACTCACCTGAGAAGGATGCCTACAAAATCCCAGTCAGGACAAAAAGGTTCACAAGGCAAAACCCGGATGACATACCCTGAACCATGGAGCAAACTCACAAGCTATCGCGAGTAGCAAGTCGCTGCGACCTTCTCCTCCCAGACCTGTCTGGATCAGTCACAGTCGTGACATAAACTGATAGGAATAGTACTACTTAACATACCACTCATATCTGGTAGCACAGTAAATTGCACGGCGCACGCGCAGTGCCCCAAATTGGAAGTAAGAGGACCGACCAAGCATCTTTTTCCATCTCCCGGTTCCTAAAATCTATTCCATACACCACACCGGCCCCTGATAGGGGACAAAACAGAGATTAAACGGGTAAGAACAGATTTTTTTTATAAAAAAAAAAGAGGACAGCCTCTGCGGAACTGGGTATTTATTCCCTTTATGGATTAAAACCCGAATCTGCGTCAACTACGTAATTTTCCATGGGACTTTTGCCATGGATCCCCCTCCGGCATGCCACAGTCCAGGTGTTAGTCCCCTTGAAACAACTTTTCCATCCCTATTGTGGCCAGAAAGAGTCCCTGTGGGTTTTAAAATTCGCCTGCCTATTGAAGTCTATGGCGGTTTGCCCGGTTCGCCGTTCGCGAACATTTGCAAAAATTCGCGTTCGCCGTTCGCAACATCTCTACTTCTCTCCTCTCTTCACACAGGTATGTCTGCATTGCATTTGGACAATACTGCTCCACTCAGCTTCCCCCAAGCCTAATAGTGCAGCTTATATTTTCCCTGGTATGTCTGCATTGCATTTGGACAATACTGCTCCACCCAGCTTTCTCTAAGCCTAATAGTGCAGCTTCTATCTTCAGTGGTATAGAACTTTGCATATTCATCAATGTATACTATTTTCTGTAAGTGTGATATCCTTGTGATTAGTCCTAGTGATGCTCTTCCAATTGACCTGTGATTTATGTGACTTGTAATGCTTGTGATCTGTATTGATTTTATTGCCCATCCAGATCCTTAGCTTTGTTTGTTCACCTACATACAGGATCTCTTCTCATGTGCCTTACTTCAGTGATTAATTGATTAATGAGCTAAATTACTCATAGTTATGTGATCACACTTCCTATAAATATAGACACAGTCTAAGGGAAAGCACTCGCAGGGGTCAGCACGAGCCAAAAGGACCATCTCTGCCAAAATGCCATATTGTCTAAGCGCTTAGCAGTGGTGATGAGCGGCAGGGGTTATATTCGAATTTGTGATATTTCGCGAATATTTAGCAAATTCGAATATTCATTTTATATTCTACGATTTTTTACTCGAAAAATCGACAAGGTAATGATCGCGTAATATGCGGATTTTCGTAATGCAAATTTTTATTGCGAATTTTTCAATTGCCGAGCAAAAACATGATTCCTCCCTGCTTCTTGCTTGTGGGCCAATGACTCATAGCACTATATCGAATATATTAGTTTTTTCGAATATTCGTAATATTCTAAAACAAGAATATATAGCAATATAGTGAATATTCGGAAAAAAAAAAACTAATATAGAGCAATTTAGCTAATATAGTGCTATAATCTTCTTTGTTTAATAGTTGTAATTTTTTTCTCATCTGAAGTTCAGATTGGAAAAAAATTTCAACTGTTGATAAAAAAAATTATAGCACTATATTAGCTAAATTGCTCTATATTCGTTAATTTTTTTTCGAATATTCGCTATATTGCTATATATTCTTATTTTAGAATATTGCGAATATTCGAAAAAACGAATATATTCGATATAGTGCTATATATTTGTTTTTTAGAATATTCATCATTTTTCCCATTTAAAGTCATGATTCCTCCCTGCTTCTTGCTTGTGGGCCAATGAGTCATTGGCCCACAAGCAAGAAGCAGGGAGGAATCATGTTTTTATTCGGCAATTGAAAAATTTGCGATTAAAATTCACATTACAAAAATTTGCAATAAAAAATCTTGATTATTCGAAATTACGAATATATATCACTATATTCGAAATATTCGTGAATTTTCGAATTACCTATATTTGCGATAAAAATTTGTAATTCGAATATTCGTGATCAACACTACTTAGCAGTTAATCATGGCAGTTAGACAGGGCAGGAGACAGAGATGCTATGTGTACTGCTCAAACAAAGTTACACATAGCACAAGTATGATACAATATTGTTTCACTCAGGCTCTGGCTGCTCTTCTCATCACTATGGCTGTCTACTTTCAGAACCAACCACACCTTCCACCCTCTGTCCCTTCTCTCCACGTCAGTCCCTCTCTCCTTTCCTCACCCTTGTTCAGTTCGCATACACTTTATACCCTCAAACATCACCATGAACTATCTTCCTCCACGGTGCAGAATAGAAAACACCAATATAAATCTTTCAACCAATTGCTGTCTCTTTCTGTTCTCCTGCTACTAGCTGCAGGGGATATTTCACCAAATTCTGTCCCTCCGTCTGTTGCTAACTTCTCCTCTGCCACACACAGAAACCCCAAAAATCTTATTAATGTTCACTGCACATTCTCTACAGTCTCTTTTAACTGCACACTCTGGAATGCACGGTTGGTTCACACTCTCTGAACTTGCTAGCCCTTCCAGAAACCTGGCTTCAACCCTCTGACACTGCTTCTCCTGCTGCCCTAATCTTTGGTGGACTTCACTTCTCCCATACCCCCAGACCTGATGACAGGCACGGTGGAGGATTAGGCATACTACTTTCTCCACAGTGCACATTTCAGGTCATTCCCCCTGTACCCTCTCACATTCCCCTCTTTTGAGGTTCACACTATTAGACTCTTCCATCCATTCACCTTGAGAGTTGCAGTTGTTTATCGTCCCCCAGGCTCCCACCATGATTTTTAGGATCACTTTGCAGCTTGGCTTCCTCACTTCCTATCTTCTGAATCACCAACTCTTATTATGGGTGATTTTATTATCCCCATTGATGATCCTACTTCCCCATCAGCCGCTCACTTTCTTTCTTTAACATCCTCTCTTGGCCTATCACAACTTACTTCCTCCGCCACGCACGAATTTGGCAATATACTTGATCCAGTATTCTTCTGTCACTGCTCAGTCTCAAACTTGAGTAACTTATCCTTCCCACTTTATGACCACAATCTTCTTTCATTTACCATAAAGACCTCTCACTTTTCTCAGGGCAATCCTACTTTTCACACTTACAGAAACCTACACACCATTAACTGCCAGCAACTTATTAACACCCTACAACTAGCTCTTATCCCAATCGCTTCCCTCCCCTGTCCAGACTTGGCTGCCAATCATTACAACCAGACCCTCAAAACCATGCTAGATGAAGTAGCTCCAATATCAATCCGACCCTCTCGACACAGAACACTGCAACCCTGACACACACCTGCTCCAGATGTGAAGAACGCTTATGGAGAAAATCGCGAATATCAGCAGACTCCCTACATTATAAATTTATGCTCAAAACATACAATTCGGCTCTCAACATTGCCAAACAAAAGTACTTCACCTCTTTCATCTCCTCACTCTCAAATAACCCAAAAAGACTCTTTGACTCTTTTCATTCCCTTCTAAACCCTAAAGTTCCAGAACCTGTCACTGACCTCTGCGCTGATGGCATGGCCACTAACTTCAGAGACAAGATTGGCAGTATCCGGCATGAAGTAATCTCCCAGTCCCAAATAATTTCAATCCTCCTCCCTTCAATTCCTCCACATGCTCTCTCTCCTCTTTTGACCCTCTAACAGAGAAAGAAGTCTCCAGGCTTCTCTCTTCTTCTCGACCCATGACCTGTAGCAGTGATTCTATTCCATCACACCTCCTCCAGTCCCTGTCCCTGGCTGTCACCTAACTACAATTTTTAACCTCTCTCTCTTCTGGTATCTTTCCCTCCTCTTTCAAACACTCTATTATAACCTCACTACTAAAGAAACCATCTCTTTACCCGACCTGTGCTGCTAACTACTGACCTGTTTCTAACCTCCCCATCTCTAAACTCCTTGAACGTCTTGTCTACACTCGCTTAATAAGCTATGTCTCTGCAAACTCTCTTCTTGACCCCTTACAATCTGCCTTTTGCCCTCTTCACTTGACAGAAACTGCCCTTACTAAAGTGTCTAACGATCTCCTAACAGCAAAACTAAATGTTGACTATTCTCTACTGATTCTGCTGGATCTCTCTGCAGCGTTTGATGCCATAGACCATAAACTTCTCACTATGCTCCGTTCAATTGGCCTTAAGGACACTGCTGTCTCTTGGTTCTCTGGGCTCAGTACTAGGTCCTCTACTCTTCTCCCTCTATACAGCCCCCATCAGACAGACTATCATTAGATTTGGCTTTCGATACCACCTCTATGCTGACAACACCCAACTATACACTTCATCTGCTGATATCACCCCTGCTTTACTCCAAAAAAACAGTAATTGTCTGGCAGCTGTCTCTGATATCATGTCCTCTCTGTATCTAAAACTGAACCTCTCAAAAACTGAACTTCTTGTCTTTCCCCCATCTACTAACCCACCTAAACTTGACATTTCAATTTCAGTCTGCAGCACTATCATAACTCCCTTGCAACATGCCTGCTGTCTTGGGGTTACATTTGACTCTGATCTTTTCTTTGTTCCACATATTCAATCACTTACACGCTCTTGTCATCTGCACCTCAGGAATATCGCCAGAATCCGCCCTTTTCTTACGGTGGAAACCGCAAAAACTCTTGTTGTTGCCTTGATTCATTCTCGTCTTGACTACTGCAATGCATTACTAACCGGCCTCCCTCTCACTAAACTCTCCCCCCTTCAGTCTGTCCTAAATGCTGCAGCCAGGCTCTTCTATCCATCCAACCGCTACACTGATGCTACTAGTCTGTGCCAGTCACTTCACTGGTTGCCCATCCATCACAGAATGCAGTTTAAATTTCTCACCCTCACCAACAAAGCTCTCCACAGTGCTGCACCTCCATACATCTCCTCTCTCATCTCCATCTACCACCCTACTCGTGCTCTCTGTTCTGTTAGCGACCTAAGATTAATAACCTCCATAATTCATTCCTCTCACTCCCGTCTTCAAGACTTTTCTTGAGCTGCACCTACTCTCTGGAATAGTCTGCCCCGGAATATTAGGTCAATTCACAACTTCTCCACCTTCAAACGTGCCTTAAAAACACATCTTTTCAGGCAGGTTTTCAAGCGACCAGACTAAACCTCTCCCCCATCAACCCCTCTAGCCTAAACGCGATTCTCTAGTAGTCCTAAACCCGAAGCAGATCGGCCGGCACCACTCCTGTCAGTTTAAGAATAGCTCAAATCCAATTATCACAATCAACTACCTTATGTGTCACGCCCAATTCATCATAGATTGTAAGCTCTTGCGAGAAGGGCACTGACTCCTAGTGTTTCAGTTGCATATTAGTCAGTTACGTTTGTTTTGTACATGAACCCTTTGAATTTGTAAAGCGCTGCGGAATATGGTGGCGCTATATAAATAAACTTTATTATTATAACATCTCGTTCATAGTCATTTTCAGGTTAACTGTAATAAAGGTAAAAAGACAACATGGCTGACTATATATATTACAAATGAATGTATAATTCATGCCACCAATTGTGCTTATATCATTAATCATGGTGAAATTGGGCAATTTAAATAAATGGTATAAAAAAAATAATAATAATTTTATGATAAAAAAAATATATAAAAAAATTAAAAATTCAAATCCTAAATATAATTATAACCTATGTGTAAATACATGATTACAAACTAATATATATCCCATTCTATCAATTATATTTATGTATTTAATCATGTTGTAATTGGCCAATCTGAATTAATGGTAGGTCTTGAAGTTAAAAAGGAATCTATTATCTATTTATGTAAAAAAGCATATATAGAAACACCTAATAATATACTAAATCAAGTAATTCAATATGAAACAATGAGAGAATCAGTCAATCTTTAAAGATCCCAGGCATGTGCAGTGGTATCTTTTTTGTCGGCCTTGTCCTAGCCACATCCGTGCCTCTGATATGATACCCAAGTGAGTGCTGCATTTCTGACTTTCTATATCAGTATAATATGTACGTCTATTGGAATTGTTATTACCTCCTCTACTAGCGGTGTTTTTTTATATAAATATGACCGGATTCAAAGATTTTTCTATCACAATTATATTTGCAATGTTTCCTTTATTTAATCTCACTTTGCAGGCTCTCAATATTTTTCTGAAGCCTATTCTCTAAATGTTCAAATTCAGGTTGAGTTTGCAAAGCTTTTATTTCACTTATTTCTTTTTCTTTGGTTCTTAGGTCTTGAAGTTAAAAAGGAATCTATTATCTATTTATGTAAAAAAGCACATGTTGAAAACCCTAATAATATACTAAATCATGTAATTTAATATGAAACAATGAGAGAATCAGTTAATCTTTAAAGATCCCAGGCATCCACAGTGGTATTTAGATTGAGTTCAGAAGCTAATACTACGAGCAAGCGCAGTGAAGTGAAGATCTGAGCTGAAATTCTAAGTCCCCGAGCATGTGCAGACAATGCGCTGCAACGAGAATCAGTTTAAGTCCACTGACATGCGCAGGATGTTAGTAGATAACGTGAGAATACGGGATCAGCGTTGGCGAGAGGGAGACGTCAACTATAGGAGGAGCAATGTGTAGCCAGTACCAATAGAAGAGTAGGTAATGGATAATATACTCCTAAGAGGCCATATCGCTAGGAGTGATAGGCTAATGAAAATGACGCAACTTTAGGAACTATTAATAGATCCTGCCACGCCCATCAAGCACATACTGCCCGATCCACTTAAGACGCCAGAGCAGCTGGCAAAACATGTCGGGGGGCAGTGTTTGAGAGACATTGTTTTAGGCTAGAAGTGAAGCTTTAGTAATAGTATATGATAATACCGTATGTGGTCGGTAGGGAATATACAGAGTAAAAGAGTCTGAAGCCAGCGCGTGTCTGCCAGCCTCCAACCACATTATAATAGCACCTAAGATTAGGAATGATGACATGACACTATTAAAATGGCGACACAATTGATAGTTTTAATCAAATAGTTTGATGGTCAGTAAGAAGGTTCATAAAAAATAATATTAAAAGTTAAGTTTTATGGGGATTAATGAGACATATGTCAAGAGAAGACAAATAGTAGTCTGATTGACTAATTGTAAATAAATGGTTTAATGTACAAACGGAAAATACAAATGAGATAGCACTCTGCATCCAGCATTCTGCCCTGCCTCCATGCTGGATGAGGCATTGGTGTACATTTTGGCCAAAGCGTAATAAGCCACTCACCACGTCAAGGTCGTCTCTATTGAGTGGTCCCTAACACTAGTTCCTACCTGTTTATGGGCCACGACACCCACACAAAGTCCAGGGAATGCAGGTCAGCATGCACGCCAAGCACACTCTGCTTTTAACCCCGTCCGGTGCCATTCCAGCTTTCATCGGATCCAGGGATGCAAGTACCAACATGCACGCTGAGCCCACCATATACTTCTCCTGGAGCCAAATGGCTACTGGTAGGTTCTATATAAGCAGACTCAGTTTTATACTGACTTTAAAACCAGCCTCCAGGACAGATTGACTGGTCAGGTGTGCATGACTCCAAGGAGATCGCCACGCCTCCAATATATACTACAAAGAAAAAATGTGGGGGATTGAGTCAGCACAACCTGTATGTAGGTGCACATCACTATGGCGAAATACATATACAAACGGAAAATACAAATGTGATAGCACTCTGCATCCAGCATTCTGCCCTGCCTCCATGCTGGATGAGGCATTGGTGTACATTTTGGATCATCATCGCATCCAGGGATGCAAGCTGTAATGGCACCGGACGGGGTTAAAAGCAGAGTGTGCTTGGCGTGCATGCTGACCTGCATTCCCTGGACTTTGTGTGGCTGTCGTGGCCCATAAACAGGTAGGAACTAGTGTTAGGGACCACTCAATAGAGGCGACCTTGACGTGGTGAGTGGCTTATTATGCTTTGGCCAAAATGTACACCAATGCCTCATCCAGCATGGAGGCAGGGCAGAATGCTGGATGCAGAGTGCTATCACATTTGTATTTTCCGTTTGTATATGTATTTCGCCATAGTGATGTGCACCTACATACAGGTTGTGCTGACTCAATCCCCCACATTTTTTCTTTGTAGTATATATTGGAGGCGTGGCGATCTCCTTGGAGTCATGCACACCTGACCAGTCAATCTGTCCTGGAGGCTGGTTTAAAAGTCAGTATAAAACTGAGTCTGCTTATTTAGAACCTACCAGTAGCCATTTGGCTCCAGGAGAAGTATATGGTGGGCTCAGCGTGCATGTTGGTACTTGCATCCCTGGATCCGATGAAAGCTGTAATGGCACCGGACGGGGTTAAAAGCAGAGTGTGCTTGGCGTGCATGCTGACCTGCATTCCCTGGACTTTGTGTGGCTGTCGTGGCCCATAAATAGGTAGAAACTAGTGTTAGGGACCACTCAATAGAGGCGACCTTGACGTGGTGAGTGGCTTATTACGCTTTGGCCAAAATGTACACCAATGCCTCATCCAGCATGGAGGCAGGGCAGAATGCTGGATGCAGAGTGCTATCACATTTATATTTTTCGTTTGTATATGTATTTCGCCATAGTGATGTGCACCTACATACAGGTTGTGCTGACTCAATCCCCCAAATGGTTTAATGTGCCTTTACATATGTCTGGGTCAAAGCTGTATATATTTTGTGCAATTCATTTTTTCACTCAGTAAAAGCAGACATTATTTGTTCAATCAACTCCGCCTAGTTCCTTTCATCATCTTCTCTTTCACTGTATCGAACCCTAGAGAGCGACGGCCTGAGGTAGGACACCGTTACACAATTACACTACATCAGGGCCACTACCACTCCCATTCTCTACACCGGCTCCCACGGGGGCTCTCTGGATATCCATTTAGTGGTCCGTAAATTGAGGATCTTAAAAATACGGTTGCGATCCAGGTGCATTCCACACTTTTAGCAGGCCCCATTGAAAAAATGCCTATTCTTGTAAATTGGAAAAGAATTGGACATGTTCTACAATTTGTGGTTTGTGGTTTGGATGCACAGACACGGACAGCACAGACATGAGTCCTTTAAAAAAAAATGCGGATATGGTCGTTTCAATGCACGCTCATACTGAAGGATTTCTGACCACTAAAATATTTAAAGCAGTTGTCTCACCATAGACAATCTCTTTAAAATGGGTGCCACTGAGTCCTCTGATTTGGCTGTCAACACCCATGGCAGGTTTTTAGAGGTTCTGCATTTTGGTGGGGGTTCTCGATCAGGGTGTCAGGAACCTTCCTGCTATGTCGGTTTAGTTCAGACTGTCTTGCCCTTAAGTTTTCCCTCAGTTAAGATGGTGGATTAAGTCTCAGCTGGGTGCCATCTTACTTCCTGTTTCATATATAAACTTCTCAAGCCTGTTACTCATTGCTTGAGTATTGTGTTTTAGCTCCTGCTTGTGTAGTCCTCTCGCCTGGAGCTTTCTCTCTGGTTTGTTCCTACTCCTTGCGGTTTACCCTGCAACTCCTGGACACCTGCTGACCGCTTGCTGGTTTTCCTCCTGACTTCTTTTTCTGGATCCTTCCCTTCATCTGCATTCCTGCTACCTCCTGTTCAAGACTCCGGTGCTTCCTGTGTTTAGGCCTTGTCCATGCCATTGGATTCCAGCAGTATTCCACTAGTATCGTGACACAGGGGTATCAAGCTATGATGTCCATATGCCCTAATCTAGTAAGCATATAACTACACACTGTCCATATTAACACCATGTCCATCACTCATGGATAAATCTTTGGCACCATTATCACATATTCAGGATTATAATATTTAAAACAAATATTAAAGCAGTTACATAGCCATTCCTCAGGACACAACCTGGACACAAAATTAAAAAAAAAAAAAATAATCACTGGCCTCAGCGGTTACGTGTGTTAGAACAATACTTCACTAGGACATCTCTAGCAATAATGTATCATTCTAGCACATGTGACCGCTGAGGCCAGTGTTTGGCTGCATTGGTTGCCAGACCAAACCATTTCTGTTTCAGAGAGGACTCAAAAGGGCTGGGGATGGGACTGCAGTGCAGAAATGGTGAGACTGCAAACAGTTTTTTTTTTTTTAATTGGGCACAGTTTTCAAGCATTTAGGTTGATTGGATTCTAAGTCAGAAATCCCTTTAAGGGTAAAGGAGAAAAGAGGAATATTGGTATAAAAAAGTCTTTACAAAATACTAGTGGTTTTGAATAAAAATGTGCTGTTGTCATGTCATATAGCCATGGTTATGTGACCACTATCAAAAATTTTGAATATGTATGCCTGATAATTATAATTGTTTTCTCTATCATGATAATTAGCGCCGAGAATTTCTGTCACCCCATACCCTTGAGGGTTAATGGCTGCATTGCTACTGTTTTATTACAAACATGTCTTGTGTCCTTGTATAGTTCGCCTGAAGCATAGTTGGTTCTTCCAGTAGTGTTCCCATGCACTGGCAGTCTAATGATTTATAGCTCTGTTTAAGTAAAGGCCACATTGACTCTCAGCATAGCCATTTGTCTCTTTCTCATTTCTTAAAGGCACAGGCCCCACTTGGCAGATAAATACTACAGGTACATTTCAATGAAAAGGACATTAATCTCTGGAATTAGAATATTGAAATCAGTGGTTAGTGTAGCCTGGCTTTCTGCATCAAATAAAAGAAAATGCAGGCATGGGCAACTGATATAAGATAATTCATTATTACTAGCATTAAATGTGTGTATATGTGGAAAAACAGCATAGATACTTGTAAACAAGAAGATAGACATCATTTACATTGCAGCTTATACATTGTGTGAATAATAAAGTCTGTCAACTAGTAAATATCAAAATCTTAAAATAATAATGCAATTCCTGCTAATAGTACAGAATAAAATGATTCATAACAGAACACTGAATGTGTATATCTGGATGTATATAATGACGGGAAGCTGCAGTGCTCTTCCAGCTTTTGTAGTTTATTCAATAGTGTGCATCAAGCATGGCAAAGTTTTGACTATATCCTAGTCTTTTTCAAGCCAAAAGTGAATGTATACGTATATGGTATTGTTTAAATACCCTAAAGTACATAGGCGATCCACCCTCAATACATGAACCGCCCACCAATTGCGCATATTCATCCTGTTAAATTAACATATTGGTTCTCAAATGAGTGATCAATTGTACAGTTGCTAAATATATTCTTACAGTGGTTGTTGGTTTAAACATGGGGACCGGAGTAGACGTCATTCTACTTAAAAGATGGAAGGCCGCAGCAGGAGACTCCATCGTGCATGTGTAGTCACAAAGTGCAGAAAGAAGCAAACGTGCCACTGGCATGCAAGCTAAATCCCGGAGGTGACGTCATGGGCATGCCGAGGAAATCGGAAGTGATGTGTCTCGTTACAGATAACTAGACAACCAAGGTAGCCAGAGACCGGAAGTGACATAACGCGTCACCTGTACCTAGGCAACATGGAATGCAACATATAAGGAAGTAGTGGCTCAATTAACCAGACAAGAAATAAATAAAATAATGAATAAGGGTCCATTCACACGTCAGTATTTTTTGCAAAAACCTTCCGTTATTTTACCAATTGTGCATCTGCATCAATTCAGTTTTTCTGCAAAAAAACGTAAGGAGGAATATATGTTGCAAGGGTAAAAAATAAAAATAAAAGAATGATGTTATATAACAGAGGACATGTTATAGTTCAGGCACCATTTTATTGTGCTTTTAGTGTCATTCAGAGCTGTGTGAGAAACCTTTGCTTGGCTGGCATTGTTTTCTTCCAAATTCTTAGCGATCATCATGTCAAAAGACCTCATCAATGAAGTACTTTTCACTGGATTCTTTCTCAGCGATTTGGACGTCAGGCAGCGGTGCTGGACGAAGAACCGGGGAGGAGGAGGAAGAGATGGCAGTGTGTTCAACCTATTGTCGCTCAACGGTTTCACAAAAGACAGTTTCATATGTTGCACAATGATCTGCGACAGGACCCCATCAAGTTCAAGAACTACAGTACTGTTGGATGTCCATGGAGGCATTTGATCACCTGCTGGTTTGTCTACATCCTGACCTGACTTTCATTGACACAAGTATGAGGTGCAGCATCGCTGCAGAGCAAAGGTTGATAGTCACATTGAGGTAAGTGAATTTTTCTTATTGAAATTAATACTAAATATAAAAATTTTACTTATAAAAAATAATTTTAACAGTTATTTTTATATATAAAGCGCTAGGGGGGGGGGGGGGGGGACTGTAGCAGTTAGGTGCAGATGGCCAATACAGACACAACAAGCTGGTAGGGGGGGATTAGGTGGTGCTAGTCGGCACTGACTGATTCACACGCATAACAAAACACAAGGTGCATATTAAAATATATAACACTATATAATGACTATATAAACTGACTATGGTCTCTGCTGCACTGGTCTCTGCTGCACTGTACCGTATTTTACGCCCTATAAGACGCACCGGCCTATAAGACGCACCTAGGTTTTAGAGGAGAACAATAAGAAAAAAATTATATCCATTATGCCTCAGGTCAGACCAGCAATCAGACCCCCAATGTTAATCAGACCTCAGATCAGACCCCCAATGCCTCAGATCAAACCCCCAAACCTTTAGCCATCTATCAGCCCCCAATGTCAGCCATCAGCCCCCATACCAGCCCACCATCAGCTCCATGTCAGCCAGCCATCATCCCCCATGTCAGCCAGCCATCAGCCCCCATGTCAGCTAGCCATCAGCCCCCATGTCAGCCAGCCATCAGCCCCAATGTCAGCCAGCCATCAGCCCCATGTCAGCCAGCCATGAGCCCCCATGTCAGCCAGCCATCAGCCCCCCATGTCAGCCAGCCATCAGCCCCCCATGTCAGCCAGCCATCAGCCCCCCATGTCAGCCAGCCATCAGCCCCCCATGTCAGCCAGTAAATCAGCCCCCATGTCAGACAGCCTCAGCCCTCATGTCAGCCATCAGCCCTCATGTCAGCCATCAGCCCTTATGTCAGCCATCAGCCATATGTCAGCCCCCAGCCCTTATGTCAGCCATCAGCTCTTATGTCAGCCATCAGCCCTCATGTCAGCCCCCAGCCATATGTCAGACCCCAGCCATCAGCGCAAATAAAATAAAAGAACTCACTTACCTCTCCTGCTCCTGGACGCCACCGCTTCTCACCATCACGATCCTCTTCATTCTGCTGTCGGCATTGTTCCGCGGGCATGGAGCACAGTTTGAGGTCACAGTGCGCCCTCATGCTGTGCGCCCTCATGCTGTGCACAGCCCTGCACAGCCGACAGCCATGCCGAGGACCAGGAAGCGGTGAGTACAGAGCCTTCACCGCTTCCTGGTCCTCCGGTACTAATGAATTAGATGGCCCTGATTGCTGCGGCCCGGCAAACAATATTCTAGGGCCCGGTCCTGGGCCGTGGCCCGGCGGTTGGGGACCACTGATCTAGATGACACCAGCCCACTTATAGTCCGGTGTCCTAATCAGCACCATTCATGTTGGCTGGTAAAACAATGAGATTGGTCATATGTGGGGTCCACAATTAGGTGACAAAAACCCATAGAATTTCTCCAGTCCCATAGTATAATTAAGTACGGATGCAACTGCGTCATTATTTAGATGACAGTAACTGGTTGCAAAATCTGCATATCCCTATTACGTACCATCCGCAAGTCTCCTGTCGTATCATCCCAGCGCATCAAACAGATGATCGGGGTGAGGTTGACGGAGAGATACATACAGACCACAAATAATGGAACCCAAGAACAGTGCAGATCACTCACCCAAACTGAAGTAATATGGAGTTTTTTTTTGGCCAAGGATGGATGTATATACACAAATCCTAACCAATATTCTGCAGCTCTGTGTCTAGAGGAAAGAAGGTTTCTACACAAACATAGAAGATGATACTTTACAGTAAGAGCAGCGAGACTATGGAAATCTCTGTCTGAGGAAGTGGTGATGGTGAATTCAGTGTGATTTCAGAATTGAGTGTTATAATATTACCGGTTATAGTTATTCGATTTCTGGAGAAGTCATTGATCCAAGGAGTCAGAAAGGAATTTTTCCCTCTAAAATGGGGGAAATTGGCTTCCTCTGGATCATTTTGCAGGATAACAGGCTAAACTGGATGGGCCGATGTCTTTTTCAGCCTTACTAACTATGTTACTATGTTTCTAAAGTCATCAGGATATGTATATATTTTGGAAGTTTGGAACAAACTGCAAAACAGTGAGGGGATTTACTAAACTCATGTAAATGTGGTTTTGGCTCAATTTACTCCAAAATACTTGCATTTGTGCAATTCACCAGATTTATTTGTAGCTTCTGGTACTTTAAGGCACTTTTTGTGCCAATAATGACAGTAAAAATAATGTTGCGGCTATCTGTCCCTGTGGCGATGGATAACATCCCTAGTGGTCTAGGGCAGTGAAGGGGATATAAATATCCTCACCACAAAATTCAGTATCAGAAGTTTAGCAAAGGAACATCTAAACAGGCCTGCCACATTTTGGAATCAAGTCCTTTGAGCAAAGGTATGTTTGGAGAAAAAAGGACAGAATTTTTTATGAAAAGAACACTTCTTCAACCATTAAGCATGGGGTGGATCAATTAATCTATAATAGACTACCTCAAAAGGCGCAAACTAAGGCTACTTTCACACTAGCGTTTTTCTTTTTTGCATAGAATTCCGTCACAGGGGCTCTATACCGGAAAATAACTGATCAGGCATATCCCCATGCATTCTGAATGGAGATTAATCCGTTCAGGATGCATCAGGATGTCTTCAGTTCAGTCATTTTGACTGATCAGGCAAAAGAGAAAACCGGCGAAAAAAACTGAAGGCTTGCCTGAATGCCGGATCCAGCATTTTTTCCATAGGAATGTATTAGTGCCGGATCCGGCATTCAAAAATACCGGATTCGTTTTGCCTGATGACACTGGAAAAACTGATCCGGTATTGCATGCATTTTTCTGACTGATCAGGATCCTGATCAGTCTGAAAAATGCCTGATCAGTCAGAAAAAATGACATGCGTTTGCATACAGTTTGCCTGATCAGGCAGGCAGTTCAGGCAACGGAACTGACTGCTGGAATCAAACAACGCAAGTATGAAAGTACCCTAAAGGTTTTACTACTGCCCTCACAGTCCCCTGATTTGAACAACATTGAAAATCTGTTGATAGACTTCAAAACAGCAGTGCGTGCAAGGCGGCCACATCTCACATAGCTGGAAGACTTTTGCACGGAACAATGGATGAAAATCCCTCAAACAAGAATTGAAAGATAGAGATGGCCTTGCGGTTCGCCCGGCGGTCGTTTCGCGGCGAACTTTGCGTGTTCGCGATTCGCCGAACATATGGAGATATTCGCGCCCGTCATATTCTTTTACATTGTGAAGAACTTTGACCCATGACACATCCTCCAGGTGGTACAGGACAGCCAATTGAGATGTTTCAGCACATGGACATACCGCCTACCTTATAAATAAACCTGATCTGGCCGCCATTTTACATTCAGTGTTTTGCCAGTGTAGAGAGAGGTTGCTGTTTAACCCCTTTGTGCTATATGACGTATATATTCATCATGGAGCACTGCTGCTTAGTGCTCCATGACAAGTATCCTCGTCATGGCACTAAACTATCACCATGTCTGCAGACGTGGCGACAGTGCTGAGACCCCTGCTGTTACACAGCCAGAGATCTCAGCTCAACGGCCCGGGACCAATGAGGGCAGTCCTGAGCAGGTGATTGCTCTGATTGGCTAGTCTGTAGAGACTAGCTAATCAGAGGATAATAGTGCTGGCTGAAAGATTCTGATCCCCACAGTTCATGACTGTGGGGATCAGAACCTTGTATAATGTGTGTGTGTGTGTGTGTATATATATATATATATATATATATATATATGCGATGGCACCAATGTCGGCTGTTTAACCCCTTCCCAGGCTTAGGGCTCATGTACACGACCGTATGTATTTTGCGGTCTACAAAAATGGATCTGCAAAAAATACAGATGATGTCCACGTGCATTCTGTATTTTAGGACAATGCGGAACGTAAATACTGACATACGGAAACGATAAATGAATGGTTCCGCATACGGTCCGCAAAAAGACACAGAAAGAAAATACGTTTGTGTGCATGAACCCTTACAGTGAATGAAGATACACTGCAGTACATTATACAGTGTACTGCAGTGTCTTGTAGAGGCATCAGACCCACTGGATCTTCAAGTCCATAAACTGTTAAAAAAAGTTAAAAAAATAAAAATATTTCTTCCTATATCTGCACATTTATAATTGATTACAAAAATAAATAAATACACTAAACATGTTTGGAATTGCTGCGTCCATAACAACTTGATCTATAAAAGGATCACGTTACTTTCCCCGTACAGTGAACGCCATAAAAAATAAAATAAATACTATGATAGAATTAAAATTTTGCTCACCTCACCAAAAAATGGTATTAAAAGTGATCAAAAAAGTAATATGTACCCAAAATTAGTACCAAGACATTTGAATTTTTGAGGAAGATACATTATGCCGTTGTAATGCCAAAAGACGTAAGATATGCTAATTTGCATATATGTTTGCCAGAAACACTGGACTACAATACTCCTTAAGCATATTAGGTAGTCTCCCTAATGAGTAAGAACACCTTCAAAGCAACTCAGCTAACCAGATCAGTTTTCGCCTGACATGCTGAATAGCGGTAGTTGCCCACATGTAATCCCTTACTCACTGCCGCAGTCTCGGGCTCTGTGTTCAGGCAACCACTGTCTTGCTCCAGCCGTGTTTCATAGCATGTAGTGGCGATGGTCAGCCGCCGGCTTTTCCCTGTTCACCGTAGTGGTCCCGGGTGCTGTCCAAGCGAGCACCATCCTCTGCCACTGTTTCTTACTAGCCACATGCGTGCCATGTCTCTCAACCTGCTTCCTGTAAAGTGCATGTTAAACGGCTGGCACTTCACTTCAAGGGCCAGCACATGTGATCTGTTCTGACCAATCCCAGCCTTCCTGCACCTATATTAAGTGGTCCATTTCTATTCCCAGTTGCCTGAGTATCATAGGTCTCTGTGTTCTGCTATGGTCTGCATTCATACGTTCCAGTGTTCCTGAACTCTTGACCCACTCAGATCCGATGGTATTTTCTAACCCACAGGCGTTCCCGTGGTGACGGGGATGCTTGTCAGGGAGGAGTATGCGAACAACTGTACAGATTAGGGAAAAAAATGCGAATATTCTAAATAACGAATATAAATAGCCAACCAATAGGAAAGTTGCCTTATACAGTTAAAAGAAAATCACAATACGCAAATAATTAAATCGCACATTATTCGCGATAAATAGAATAATGACAAATATTCGATTTCGACGAATATTCAATCGAATATTCGCAAAATATCACAAAATCGAATATGGCACCTCCCGCTCATCACTAATCCTTTTCAATTTTACACTTTTTTTGTTCACACATGGGTAATTTAATGTTCATGTATTATGGTTAAATTAATTATCTTTAAAGTATTTGCATTTCTCATTTGCAAAAACATTTCTTAAGCCAATTGTATGTCAAATGGGTTAATAAGCGCAATAAGGTCAAACATGTTTTAATGGTGATAATATGTGTCAGTTTTGAAACAAGTGAGTTTGCACCGCTGCTTCTTGATCTCAGGCTGGCTTCCAGCTATAAAATGGCTTTCTATGAGAGTTTGTGTCAGATCTAATCTTGGTTACATAGAAAACTGAATTTATTATCCTACTTTCCCTGTTGCTCATTGCACCTGTGCTGACCCTTCTATCTCCTAAGGTCAGATGGCATTACTATTTGATGTATTTCAGTCTAGTCCGTGGGCATTCACCAAAGACAACTTCTATCTTCTAGCCACTGGCACACAGTCTCCAAGGATTCAACAGCAAACTTTAAGCTTGACTTTTACTGTAAGATGTACACAGGTTCTCAGCTTTTGATAATTCTATAGGTATACCTATAAATCACACTAAGTTTAAGCCACTGGCACCGCGTAGCTTTGATCCAAGCGTGACTAAACGTATGGTGGTTTACAGCAAATCGCCAACAATCACAAACCTGAAAATTTGCAAGTATCTTGTTATTATGTTATCCGACTGTCCCAGTTCTAGACTAGCACTAAAGAATGATCTATAAACACTGTAATTTCATATAATTTATTGTAGGTTTCCTGCATTAATGCTCTAAATGTGTGCATATTGCTGGAAATTTTGTGACTGTTGAATAATAGGGGTGACTTCCCTGTTAGAGAATAACCAGTACTATGGTTTCCTACTGTTAGGAATGCCTCACCCTATTAGAGAATAGTCAAAGGCGAGAAGAAGAAAGGCGAGCAATATAGCAGTACATTAGATTGTAGAGGACTGAAAGACCAAGATCGATGGGAAATGATAGAGAGTAGAGATGAGCGAATTTCAAATTTTGAAATTCGTTCACGCTTCGCTTGGTGGTAAATGCAGAATTGCGTTATGGATTCTGTTACCACGGACCATAACGCAATTCTATGACAGAATGTATAACGGAATGCCTTTAGAGCCATTCCGTTATTCATTCCGTCATAATAGAAGTCTATGGCCTGCATAACGGATCTGTCCCGTTTCCGTTATGCAGGGGAGTCCTCTCCTGCATAATGGAAACGGGACGGATCCGTTATACAGGCCGTAGACTTCTATTATGACTGAATGAATAGCGGAATGCCTCTAAAGGCATTCCGTTATACATTCTGTCATAGAACTGCATTATGGTCCGTGGTAACGTAATCCATAACACAATTCTTCTTTTACCAGCAAACAAAGCGCAAACGAATTTCATAACATGAAATTCGCTCATCCCTAATAGAGAGGATGGAACCAAAATAATAAGAACCTTTTCATCAGTAGTGATGGTGACTGTTGTGTAATCGTGTCAAATTATGTTTTTGCCATGAGGCCTTATGGAAATCAGTTTTCCTTGCAATGACGTCCTGTGAGCTGGGCTTCTTCGTATCCAGAGCAGCCAGTATTTTTAACATATAAATAAATAGATGCAACTTGGAGCATGCGATAGAACATAATCAGAAATAAAAGTCTTAGCTAAGTTGGAAGTCACAAATCATGGAAAGTTCCTTATTAGTGTTGATCGAGTCTCCTCCTCGCTACGCAGCCAATAAATGTGCAGGGAGGTACTGGCATGCACTGTAATGCCATAGCCATGTTGGGACACTTCCACACCCGGCCCAAGGCAAGCAAGTTCTTCACTGGCTTCTGGGCTCTGACAGGCAGAGGACGGTGGGTCGTGCCAATGTCCTTAGCCCAGAGTGTGTGCAGCGCCAATCGTGTATAGGTGGGTCGACCGGCGGTACACATGCCTGCTCACAGACAAGAGGAGGACGACAGAGCCGCTGCTAAACCCTGCCAGTACTGACGCCCTATAGCTCGGAGGTATCAGCACACAGTGAGGAAGGCTGCTACAGACTAGATGTGCCTGATATGGAAACTGAGAGCAGAAGGGTGCGGGTGGAGTGAACGGCTTATTTGTTACTCATTTATATTGTGCGCTCAGAAGGTAAAATAGCTTTCCCTCAAATAATTTAAACTAAAAATATTGCATTCACTATCCATGTTATCCCATTACTGCTTTACATAATGAACCTACTACTGTACCATATGTTTTATTCTATTTTTGGCTTTGCCCAGGTCTGGTGGGGAGTCCATTCCTGGGAACACATTCCTTCTGCAAACTTAGAACCTGCTGCGGTCAGAGGTGTCTTTGTTTAGTTTTGGTGTTGCCCAGGTCTGGTGGGGGGTACATTCCTGGGAACACATTCCTGCTGCAAACTTAGAACCTGCTGTGGTCAGAGGTGTCCTCGTTTAGTTTTGTTGTTGCCCAGGTCTGGTGGGGGGTCCATTCCTGGGAACACATTCCTGCTGCACATCTAGAAGCTGCTGCTGCCTGTCCTGCTGAGTTGGGCTGAGACATGTGTAGGCCTTAGACTCGACCGTTACCAAAAGCCTGCTGTTGCTGCTGCTGCCTGTCATGATCATGCTGAGTTATCTTTGGGCCTTTTACCATATCATTACCTGCTGCTCCCTGTCCTGCTGAGTTGGGCCAAGACATGTGTAGGCCTTAGACTCGACCTTTACCAAAAGCCTGCTGTTGCTGCTGCTGCTGTTTGTCATGATCATACTGATTTATGTTTTATGCCTTATATTACACAATTACCTTTACCTGGTGCTGCTGCTGTTGCCTGTCCTGAATCATCGTAGTTAGTCCCATCTATGTTTAGACCTTATACTACAGCGTTAACATTTACCTATTTGCTCTGTAATGATCCTGCGTAGTTGAATCTAGAAATTTGTAGTTCTTAATACTACAGGGTTACCATTTACATGATGCTGTCTGACATGATAGTGCTTGGTTAGGCCCATCGATGTGTAGGCCTTAAACTGTATTGTTAATGCACTGTAACTTATCAAATAGGTATGACCCTCCTATTGGATAATTACTGCATGCGCGATTATCTTTCAGCTGGCAACAAGTTATTTAACCCCGACTGGTGCAATGAGTTGCTTCTCATTTCTTAAACAACCGTGTCGAAAGACACATCTCGTGTTCGTGGAAAAGATGTTAGTCTGTTTGAGAAGGGTCAAATCATTGGCATGCATCAAGGTGAGAAAACATCTAATGAGATTGCAGAAACTACTAAATTTGGGTGAAGAACTAGCCAACGCATTATGAAAAACTGGACGGATAGTGTACTGAGGACCCATCAAATTCGCTGAATAAATGTGGCGGAAAAAAAATACTAAATGATCCTGCTTTGCGATCACTTAAACGTTTGGTGAAATTAAATTGAATAAAAACAACAGTAGAACTCAAGGCTATGTGTGATAGTGAAAGTAAGAGCATTTTCACACGCACAATGCGAAGGGAACTCAAGGGATTGGGACTGATCAGCTGTGTAGCTTTAAGAAAACCAATAATCAGTGAGGCAAACCAGAAAAAAAGGCTTCAATTTACTAGGGAGGACTCTGGAGCAATAGAAGAAGGTCAAGTGGTCTGATGAGTCCAGATTTACCCTGTTCCACAGTGATGGGTGCATCAGGGTAAGAAGAGAGGCAGATGAAGTGATGCACCCATCATGCCTAGTGCCTACAGTACAAGCCTGTGGGGGCAGTGCTATGATCTGGGGTTGCTGCAGCTGGTCAGGTCTAGGTTCAGCAATTGTATGTGCTCCAAGAATGAGGTCAGCTGACTTACTGAATTAACAGGTTATTGCATCAATGGATTTTTTTCTTCCCTGATGGCAAGGGAATATTCCAAGATGACAATGCCAGGATTCATTGTGCTCAACTTGTGAAAGAGTGGTTCAGGGAGCATGAGACATCATTTTCACACATGGATTTCCCACCACAGAGTCCAGACCTTAACCCCTTTGAAAAAAGGGTTTGGTTAGCCTTTTTCTTTTTGGGATAGGCAGTGCATTTACCTGCTACTGTCTGCCGTTATTCTGCAAAGTTATGAGTCGGCATTCTAGTACAGTTAGTGTTAACAAATACCTGTTGATGCTGTCTGTCCTGATCGTGTGGAGACAACCAGCATAGACCACTTATTCTCCATAGGACTTTGTCAAGTATAGAGTATTTGAATTCTCTTAAACTGGTGTGCATGTTTCATATTTGCACATGTGCTCTGTTCATTATGTATTGTCAATAATTATATAATTATATATATAGATTTTTTTATATATATATATATATATATATATATATATATATATAATGTGTTCTGCTTCATTCACAAAATATTAATGTTTAAATTTAATTTATTTTATAGTTTATTATTTTGCTGAAATTGGGTTTGGGGAGGCCCAGTTCTCCTTCTCACTGTAGCAAGGTGGGGACCGCATGTGGCCTTCCCTTGTCAAAAGGTCTTGTGCATTTAACATTGTACACCTGATTGATGAACCTAATAAAGTTTACTATTTTTGTATTTTCTTTTTTGTTTATATACAGACTTAGGTTCGAACATGGTGTTGTATGTTATCATCCTGGAAAGGATGCCTGAATTCCGTGTTGACCTCTCTACATGGTTGGGTGTGACTGGCGTTATACTCATCCGTGTTGTAATCCAGTTTTGTGAATGGAGCCTTATTGCCACATGTATATATCAATACAAATATTTATATTTACATGTTAATTATTGACAAATATGTAATGATTTGCACATGCTAATCTTATATAAACACAGCTTTAAATTTAGCAGTATAAACTGTGGACTATATAATGTTCTTGAAGCCATGTCACCATTTTGATAGTGATTATACTCATTGCATCACATATTTATGTCTGTAAGGCGGAAGCTATGCTCCGACATGCACAGTTAACAAGATGGGATGCTATCTCGGATCCACGCTGGTTAATTCTTAGCTCACGTGTTACATTTTTTTGTATTGTAACGGCTTTTTTTTTGTTATTACACTTTATTTAATTTTTTTATATTGTTAAAAATTCTCACTCAGATGAATTAAGCTAATTTTATTAATACACATAGTGTTAGTGAAGTTATTAATCTGCTCACTGTATGGATACTAGTATCAAATGTTCTCATATTTTTAAATAATATTTTATTTATAGAAAATTTAATAAGCATATTAATTTGGGGTGATGCACGCAATAATAATTTTCTGTTTTGGTATTAAACCTTGAACTTGGCACTATTCACTTTGGTCAATACTTTAGAAATGTCCCATTGTGCTGACCAAAAAGTTACTTACTGTTTAATAACCACACAATTTCTGTTTGAACTTGCAGGGTATTCGGTTTATGTTATCTTATATATTGGACTATTTTATATTGGCCTTTACAATCTTAAACAAATAAATTAGATAAAAAAATTTAATGTGAAAAATATTTAAATTTTTATCCGTGGGAGAATACTCCTGATGTAACTGAAGAACAAACATGCGGCTTTTGGGGTAGTATAATTTTTTTATAGTTACCGTATTTTTCGCTTTACAAGACGCGATGTATCAGAGGGGTGGGAGGAGGGGACGGAGGCTGGCAACACTCGCGGCGGGGCCCGATGCAGTCACTGTACTGTAATACATCGGGCCCCGCTCACGGCAATTTTCACATGTACAGTTTATAATCTTCAAGCAGTATATCTGCTTTAAACTAGGGCAATCCTCTGTAGTAGTACAACTCACTATGAAAGCGGCAGGCAGGGCGGCAGCGTAACCTCGCGATTCTCACTCATTCACGCTCCTCCCACTTCATTCATGAAGGAAGTGGGAGGAGCGTGAATGAGTGAGAATCGCGAGGTTACGCTGCCGCCCTGCCTGCCGCTTTCATAGTGAGTTGTACTACTACAGAGAATTGCCCTAGTTTAAAGCAGAGACACTGCTTGAAGATTATAGACTTTACATATGAAAACTGCTTCATTACACTCTGCTTTCTTCTATAACAGTACTCACTATGAAAGCAGCGGTCCAGCCGGCGTGTGACGTCACTCACTCGGTTATGCTCCTCCCACTTCATTAATGAAGCTGGCAGGAGCGTGACTGACTGAGTGAGTGACGTCACATGCTGGCCGGACTGCTGCTTTTATAGTGAGTACTGGTATAAAAGAAAGCAGAGCCATTAAAAGATTTTACATATAAAATCTACTGTGTGCCCTGTGGTGTAATGGGGGTCACTATTCGCATAGGGACAATATACTGTGACACATATGATACTGTGACCAGCATAAGATCATCTTATGCTGGTCACAGTATCATATGTGTCACAGTATATTGTCCCTGTGTGAATAGTGACCCCCATTACATAAGATGCTATATATGATGCTACATCCCCGTAGTAGTGTATCATCCACACATCCCCCTCATAACAGTGCGTCATCCACAGATCCCCCATAACAGTGCGTCATCACAGGGTCCCCCCATAACAGTGTCATCCACAGGTCCCCCCAAAACAGTGCGTCATCCACAGGTCCCCCATAACAGTGCGTCATCCACAGGTCCCCCCATAACAGTGCGTCATCCACAGACCACCATTAGTTCAAAACCCACCAAAAGCACACTTTGGTTCAAAGTTTTTTTTCTTATTTTCCTTCTCAAAAATCTAGGTGCGTCTTATCATCAGGTGCGTCTTATAAAGCGAAAAATACGGTATTTACCCCGTCTGCCGGGGGCACATTCCTGGGAACACTTTTCTGCTGCAAACTAATAAAATGCTGCTGTCTGTTCCTGCTGAGTTGGCCGAGCTATGTGTAGGCCTTAAACTACAACGTTAAATAACCATCTGCCTGTTGCTATTGTCCTGATGCTTCTTAGTTATGTGTAGGCAGTATACTCTACCGTTACCAATGACTTCTGCTATTATCCTGATCCTTCAGAGTTATGTGTAGGCCTTATACTTCACTGTTACCAATGACTGCTGCTATTATAATGATCCTTCAGAGTTATGTGTAGGCCTCATACTCCACCGTTACCAATGACTGCTGCTATTATCTAGATCCTTCAGAGTTATGTGTAGACCTTATACTCCACCGTTACCAATGACTGCTGCTATTATCCTGATCCTTCAGAGTTATGTGTAGGCAGTATACTTCACCGTTACCAATGACTGCTGCTATTATCCTGATCCTTCAGAATTATGTGTAGGCCTTATACTCCACTGTTACCAATGACTGCTGCTATTAGCCTGTTGCTTCAGAGTTATGTGTAGGCCTTATACTCCACCATTTGTATGTACCTGCGGCTGCTGTATGTCATGATAATGATGAGTTTGGGCTGGACTAAAGGGTCCTTGTTATAACCCAATTGGTTAAAATAAAACAGAAACCATATAAATTATAATTTCTACCATTTTATAGATAAAGATTAATATTGCTGTGTGCACTTTAGTAGCCCAAAGGGGAGAATCATGGATGGTCGGTATGTCTCACGGAGAATGTATGCCTCATTGAGATAATTCCTGGAAATCAGTACGCCAGTAATACTAGATTACTGGGATGTTATCATTAAAGTGGATTTTGGGTCTGGGTTTTAAGCATGACCAGAGACAATGGGTGGGAAAGGTCACTCCCATACTCCATCCAGGGTTTTCATAAAGGTGTGGTTAAAAAGATTGGGGAGATAAAGTGTGGACAGGCAATCTAAACGCTGAAAAAGCTGATTGAGGAACATGATCTCTGAAAGACTGTAAAGAGTGTTGAG
This sequence comes from Bufo bufo, assembly GCF_905171765.1. Taxonomy (NCBI): domain Eukaryota; kingdom Metazoa; phylum Chordata; class Amphibia; order Anura; family Bufonidae; genus Bufo; species Bufo bufo. The sequence goes on along the minus strand of NC_053391.1, from coordinate 349,428,368 downwards.
ATAGTAATGTTTTGGTGCCCTGCTTGGACTGAACTCAAAGTGTGGGACTTTATGTTATCCAATATGTGTGGGCTGAAGAAATATTAAAGGTAAAGCTTGAACATGTTTATTATTGTTTGCTGCAATAAACTGTGCCTGTGGTGAAGACTAAACTGATACCTGTGTGTGTGTGTGTGTGTGTGTGTGTGTGTGTGTGAACAGTGACTGAGTTAAAACACCCAAAGCACATATTTACCCTCCTGGCGGGGGGTTGTCACAACCTCTTCCTCGTCTTCATCCTCCTCATAAGAAGCTGAGGGTGGTGAAGCGGGGTGGTGTGAGGCTCCGGCCTCCTCAGCCTCCATCACTTGACCTACATCAGGTGGGGTAGGTGCATTCTGCTGCCCAGAGTGTCCGGCATGCTCCTCCTTATCCTCCTCCGAAGCAGAGACCTCCACCACCGCCTTTCTGGAAGTCCTGTGGCAGACGCAGGGAACAGGAACATCTATAATGACACAATTTTCAGAATTTATAAAAGCAAATCTTAAAGCATAACTGTACATATACATTACAGAGTGTTGGTGAAAGATACAAAAGTTATGTAAGCATTGTACCTGTAATTTTGTCGAGGATCTTTCTGATCCTACCAGAATTCAACCTCTTCAGATCATACAATTTCTTCAGGATGGCCAGATACAAAAGTTATGTAAGCATTGTACCTGTAATTTTGTCGAGGATCTCTCTGATCCTACCAGAATTCAACCTCTTCAGATCATACAATTTCTTCAGGATGGCCAACCTCTTGTGCTGACCATCATGATTCCTCCACAACTCATACCCGATGCTCCTCACTATACGTCGCTTGTCAGCGTGGGACCGGGTCTTGTCATATCCCTTCTCCAACATGCGCTGTAGGATGAAAATGCAAGCATATATTCCCAACTTTTTAGAATACAAGTATTAGAATTTAAAGAGGTTCTCCGGGCTTTCTCTATTGATGATGATGACCTATCCTCAGGATAGAACAACACATAGTGCAACAGCACTCTAGAAACCAAATAAAGTACAAAAACATACTACATTGCCGATGCTATGCTAATAAAGTTAGAGAGGTCTGTGAAGGTTCTCATTTATCCAGGTCATGGTATATCTGTAAAGAATAAATGAAGGCAACTGGACTTACTGTAGAAGAACGAGTGAAACGTTTTCAAGAAATCTACAGTAAGTCCAGTTGCTTTGATTTATTCTTTACAGATATAAAATTAGAGATGCTTGTCAAATATATTTTGTACAAAAATATTTGAGCCCGTCTGCCACACGTCAAGGCGATCTCTATAAGACGGGAACCTAACACTAAGTTCACCTGTTATGTGCCATGACAGCGACCATGAAATTCAGAAGGTGTAGGTTCCACATGCATGCTGGGCCCCTTTTGGTTTATATCTCTGTGGTGCCAAAATGGCCTCCATAAAATCAAGGGACTACAAGTACCAACATGCATGCAGAGCAAATTATATACTCATGCTAATTAAAATCAGCCTGTGAGGATAGGTCATCAATATCAGATCGGCGGCAACCGCGCCCGTCAGCTGTTTGCGGATACGGCGCGCGCAGTGTGCACGTCTGTCTCCCGACTCTCTTCCTGCCCGCTGCTGCTGTCCCATAGACATACAGCGTTGAGCAGGAAGAGAGAAGGGAGACGGCACAAACAGCTGATCGGCGGGGGTGTCGGGTGTTGGACCCCGCCAATCTGATAATGATGACCTATCCTGAGGATAGGTCATCAACAGAAAAAGCCTGGACAACCTCTTTAATGTAATCATCTAAAAAAAAAACAAAAAACATTTTAGTGTTTGAAAGGGAAATATTAGATTTAAGTTTACCATTACAACATATGATTATATTGAAATTGTATGTGTGTGGGGTATGAGCAATCTGATATTGGTCATCTGAGGAGAGGTGTACCTGTCTAGTGAAGTGACGGTACGGTATGGGGTGTACATCTGGTTCGCCTCCCCGTGGTGCACCCTGGGTAACGCTAAATGAACCAGCAAATACTGGCGGTCAAACATTACTTGTCCTGACCAACAGGACACAAATTAGAATCTATAGACTGTGTGGGTGTGGGGTGTGTGTGGGGGTCTGGGTGTATATAGTGTGTGGGATATAGTGTGAGGTATACAGTTGCAAGAAAAAGTATGTGAACCCTTTGGAATGATATGGATTTCTTCACAAATTGGTCATAAAATGTGATCTGATCTTTATCTAAGTCACAACAATAGACAATCACAGTCTGCTTAAACTAATAACACACAAAAAATGTAATGTTACAATGTTTTTATTGAACACACCATGTAAACATTCACAGTGCAGGTGGAAAAAGTATGTGAACCCTTGGATTTAATAACTGGTTGAACCTCTTTTGGCAGCAATAACTTCAACCAAACGTTTCCTGTAATTGCAGATCAGACGTGCACAACGGTCAGGAGTAATTCTTGACCATTCCTCTTTACAGAACTGTTTCAGTTCAGCAAAATTCTTGGGATGTCTGGTGTGAATCGCTTTCTTGAGGTCATGCCACAGCATCTCAAGGTTGAGGTCAGGACTCTGACTGGGCCACTCCAGAAGGTGTATTTTCTTCTGTTTAAGTCATTCTGTTGTTGATTTACTTCTATGCTTTGGGTCGTTGTCCTGTTGCAACACCCATCTTCTGTTGATCTGCAGCTGGTGGACAGATGGCCTTAAGTTCTCCTCCAAAATGTCTTGATAAACTTGGGAATTCATTTTTCCTTCGATGATAGCAATCTGCCCAGGCCCTGACGCAGCAAAGCAGCCCCAAACCATGATGCCCCCACCACCATACTTCACAGTTGGGATGAGGTTTTGATGTTGGTGTGCTGTGCCTCTTTTTTTCCACACATAGTGTTGTGTGTTTCTTCCAAACAACTCAACTTTGGTTTCATCTGTCCACAGAATATTTTGCCAGTACTGCTGTGGAACATCCAGGTGCTCTTGTGCCAACTGTAAACGTGCAGCAATGTTTTTTTAGGACAGAAGTGGCTTGCTCTGTAGTATCCTCCCATGAAATCCATTCTTGTTTAGTGTTTTACATATAGCAGATTCGCTAACAGGGATGTTAGCATATGCCAGAGACTTTTGTAAGTCTTTAGCTGACACTCTAGGATTCTTCTTCACCTCATTGAGCAGTCTGCGCTGTGCTCTTGCAGTCATCTTTACAGGACGGCCACTCCTAGGGAGAGTAGCAGCAGTGCTGAATTTTCTCCATTTATAGACAATTTGACTTACCATGGACTGATGAACAGCAAGGCTTTTGGAGATACTTTTATAACCCTTTCCAGCTTCATGCAAGTCAACAATTCTTAATTGTAGGTCTTCTGAGAGCTCTTTTGTGTAAGGCATCATTCACATCAGGCAATGCTTCTTGTGTAAAGCAAACCCAGAACTGGTGTGTTTTTTTTATAGGGCAGGGCAGCTGTAGCCAACACCTCCAATCTCATCTCATTGATTGGACTCCAGTTGGCTGACACCTCACTCCAATTAACTCTTGGAGATGTCATTAGTCTAGGGCTTCACATACTTTTTCCACCTGCACTGTGAATGTTTACATTGTGTGTTCAATGAAAAACATGGTAACATTTCATTCTTTGTGTGTTATTAGTTTAAGCAGATTGTCTATTGTTGTGACTTAGATGAAGATCAGATCACATTTTATGACCAATTTGTGCAGAAATCCATACAATTCCAAAGGATTCACATACTTTTTCTTGCAACTGTATAGGGGTAAATTGTGTGAGGCAGGAAAATGGATGTGTAATGTGCATATGACAGATATTTGTCTGCTTTGTCAGATAAAGTTTTCCTAAAAATTCGTGATCTCGAAAAAAAATTGTAATATTTTTCGGAATACATACAAATTGACATTTTATCATGTTTGAGTAGATATTAATGATTTGGGGCAATAAGTATTGTTGTGAGTCACAACAATACTAATTGCCCCAAATCATTATATCTATGCAAACAAGATAAAATGTCAATTTGTATGTATTCTGAAAAATATTACTAGAAATTTTTGAGATCACGAATATTTATGAACACTTTAGCTGCATATAAATACATTTAAACAAGCATGTGATACAACATTACAGTGCTATAAAGTTGAATTATCTTACTGTAATGATGACATCTAGCTCGGCATCAGTAAAATTACTCACAAGATCATTTTTTCCATACAACTTGACATCTGAATCTTTGAAAACGATTGCGAGACTAAGCCACGCCCGTATATGCACATGCATACATGTATATTTCAATGACGAGTTCTTGGGATAAAAAAAACATTGCACGAATATAACGAAGTCACGAAATTAGCGAATATATCACGAATATTTGATGAAATATTCATAAAATATCGCAAATTTGAATATTGGACCTGACGCTCATCACTATCAGTCATCAGTCGATAGCTGGAAGCATGCATGGTTGTGTCTGATAATGGCCGTAACTTGGTGCCGGCTTTGGAGCTCGGCAAGCTCAGACACATCCCATGTCTAGCCCACGTCTTAAACTTAGTGGTTCAGCGGTTTCTCAAAACCTACCCCAATTTGACTGAGCTACTGATGAAGGTGCACCATGTGTGTGCACATTTCCTCAAGTCATTGACAGCTTCAGCCGGTCTGGCAATGCTGCAGCAGCGCTTGAAATTGCCAGCTCACCGGCTGTTTTGCGACGTGAGCACGCGCCGGAACTCGACGTTTCACATGTTGGCCAGGCTTTGTGAGCAGCAGAGGGCAGTAGTGGAATACCAGCTGCAACATGGTCGTCGCCTTTCCAGTCAGCTTCCGCTATTCACAAGTGAGGAGTGGGCATGGATGTCTGACTTCTGTGAGGTTTTAAGAAACTTTGAGGAATCAACACAGATGGTAAGTGGCAATAACGCTATTATCAGCTAAACCATTCCACTTCTGTGTCTACTCAAACGCTTGCTGATCTCAATTAAGGAAGATGCTTTGCATGTGGAAGAGGTGAAAATTACACAGGGTGATAGCCAGACCATCCTCAGTTTGTATTCTCAGTGCGAATTGGACGATGAAGAGGAGGAAGAGGAGGAGGAGAAGACAGTTGCCTCCGCTACAGAGGGTAGTACCGATGGAAGTTTAATTCCATCTGTTCTGTGTGGGTGGGCAGAATAGGAGGAAGAGGATGAGAAGATTGAGAGTGATCCTCCTGATGACGACAGCGAAGTCTTGCCTGTTGGTACTCTGGCACGCATGGCTGACTTCATGTTAGGCTGCCTTTCCTGCAACCCACGCTTTATACGCATTTTTTATTTTATTTTTTGTTTTAACTTTCTTTATTATTATTCCAATATTAACAAACAATTTCATAAACACATATCAATATTTATCATCATTTTCCAACCCAAAGCCCTCCCCCCAATTCCCTCTCCCTCCCATCCCATGATGTGTCCTACTTCTCCACCAGCCCTCCGTAACATGACCGAGGAATGATGGAGAAGGATGGAGAGCAGAGAGAGCTCTATAGATTCCATTCAATTGATCCGACTCCAATAGCGTAAAAAAAATTGTCATAAGGTGATCTATTTACTAAACACCTGCAGAGTGGGCTATCAATCCACTCATAGAGAAAACAGAACTGCGCGGCCAAGAAGTAACCACTGAAGGAGGGGAGATTAACTCCTCCTCTCTCTATGGGCTTTTACCAATAGTCTAATTTAAGTCTTACGCGTTTCCGCCCCCATAGTAAGTCCCTAATAATTCTTTCTATTAATTTTAAAAAATCTATCCCCAATCCAAACTGGAGAATTCTTGAAGACATAAAGTAACTGGGAAAGAATCACCATCTTAATTAGAGATACTTTATCAGCTTTTGATAGAGATAACCGGAGCCATGTTGCTATTTTTGACCTTAGCTTATTTATCAGTGGAGTCAAGTCTTCCACCCTAAGAGAGATTATAATGCCTAAATACTCAAGAGAGTCAGAAATTTTCAGAGTATTTATAGAGGCCTCGTTGGGGAGTAAAAAGTTATCTAAGGACATGATCCTATTATCCAAGGGCATGAGGGTGGTTTTTTCCCAGTTTACATCCAGACCTGAGACCTCTCCAAATTGATGTATCGTTTGAATGATTTTCAACAAAGTAGATTGAGTCTGTTGAGCATAAAATAGAATATCGTCTGCGTAAAGAGAGATTCGATCTTCAATTCCTAGTACCCCAAACCCCAGAATCCTAGGGTCCTGTCTAACTCTAACGGCCAAGGGCTCAATATAGATATCAAATAAAAGTGGAGAAAGTGGACATCCCTGGCGAGTGCCTTTAGTCATAGGAAAACTTCTTGTAAGATACCCAATTATATTCAATCTTGCTGTAGGAGATCTATACAGAAGTTTTATCATACCAATAATCCTAGGGCCAAAACCCATCATATGAAGCACTCTCCACAGGAACCTCCATTCAACTCTATCGAAAGCCTTAGAGGCATCTATAGACAAAATAGATCATAAATCCCCTCCGGACGTCTGTAAATTAGTAAAGAGACGGTGTAAATTATAATGGGTCCCTTTATTAGGCATAAAACCAGTTTGGTCTGGATGTATAATTGATGTCATAACACTAGTTAACCTCATCGCCAGGATCTTAGAGAAAAGTTTAACATCTGTATTAAGAATAGAGATAGGTCTATATGACCCCAAATCGTTAGGGTCTTTACCCTTCTTCAATACCAATGTAATGATGGCCTCTGTCATGGTTTCTGGTAGGGATCCCTCCTTTATTGAAACAGAGAGAGTTTCCCACAGATAAGGAAGAATAGTCTCCCTATATTTACGATAAAACTCATACGGAAGTCCATCCATTCTAGGAGAGGAATTGCCTGAGCAGGTTTTAATTACTTCATCCATCTCTTGAAGACATAGGTCCCTCTCCAGACGTTCTTTTTGACTATCTGTAAGAACTGGAAGGGAAATAGAGTCCAGGTATGAGTCAATCGCATCCTCTGAGATAACACTCTCCGATTCGTATAGGTCACAAAAGTAATTTGTAAATATTTCCATTATTCCCTCCTGATCCTGAATAATGGTCCCATCCAAGGCGTGGATACTACGAATCTCTTTCTTTAGATCCTGGCTAGCTATTACCCTAGCCAGCATCTTCCCAGGACGCCCTGCCTCTGAGAAATATTTTTGTCCCCTAAAGAATAGCCTCTGTTGCGCTTTATCCAGAAGAAAGTCGGAGAAAGCTCGACCTGTCCTCTGCATAATTTTTCTAACTTCCTCTGATTTTAACTTGGTATATCCATCCATTCCAGCCACAGCTGCTTCCTCTAGTTCTTTCTCCTTCATGGCATAACGTTTACTCAAATTAGCAATTGTTCTGATAAAAATCCCTCTCCTGACCACTTTAAATGCATTCCAAACAAGTTGAGGTTTAGTTGAAGCGGTATTTTTATCCCAAAAGGAGGTAATCTCATTTTCTATCTGGTTATGATTATCAATTATTAATAGCCAATGGGGGTTCAATCTGAATGGGGGTTTCTGTCTAAGGCTATTCCTGACCATACACAGTTCTATTAAGAAAGGTACATGATCTGAAACAGATCTGGTCTCATATTTCATGCGTTTGATACAGTTTAAATATCCTTTATTTATCAGGGCCAGATCAATTCTAGACATAGATCTTCCAGATTTACTTATACAGGAAAAAACTCTTTTTCCTTTGAATAGATATTCCCAGACATCCACGAGGCCAACTTCCTGGCAGAACCGAGCCAAGGGGGACCCCTGAGCCAGGGAATACATATTCCCTCCCATAGTAATCCTATCCACCTCTGGATTAATCACACAATTAAAATCCCCATTGACTATAACCAGACAGTCAGGTCATTGATCCACAAACGCAATCAGACAGATCAATATTTGTATAGAGAAAGGAGGAGGAATATAAATAAAGGCCAAAATACATAGCTTCCCATCCAGCCTACCATGGAGAAACATGTATCTCCCCTGTCTAGCAATAGAGGATGCCAAACATACAAAATTAATCCAGTTATGAATTAAGACTGTAACTCCTCTGGAATAGCTAGTATATGTAGAGTTGTAAACCTGTGTAGCCCATCTCCCCCCAAGTCGAACAATCGTATCCTGTGTGAAATGGGTTTCTATCAGGCAGACAATAGCTGGTAAATGTCTCCGTATCAAATCTAAGACCGCCTGCCTTTTTATCTTCTCCCCCAATCCCCGAACATTCCACGTGAGTATTCTTGTTGCCATTACTTATTCTTAAAGTATCCAATTAATAAATTCTCCGATCTTCGCTCCGCTCCCCACCTCAAGTATAGACACATCATAGCCTAGCCTCCCCTCTGAACCTCCCCCTTCCCCCGAACCCCGTGTCCCCCTTGCTCCATCACTAAAAGTGACAGACCTCTTAACTAGGACCATCCCTCCCCCACTCCCTCAGCCGAACCACCAAAAAACAGAAGTAAAAAATACACATTTTAAACATTGTTCCGATCTAACCAATCAGTGGCCGCATCTGGAGTATTGAAAAAGCGCACAGTATCGTTGAACACAATCCTTAACTTAGCCGGATATAGAAAGGAGTACTTAATATCCTTGGTCTGAAGGCGTTTTTTAACATCCAAAAAAGTACGCCTCTTATCTTGAACTTCTTTTGAGAAATCACGAAAAAAAGAAAGTTTACATCCATTATACAAAATTGAAGGGGAGTCTCGTGCTCGCCTCAGAATCATATCTCTATCAGAAGCGGCTAGCATCTTGATTATTCCATCCTTGGCAGCTGCCCAGGAAGATGTTTAACCCCAGGAATTCGATGGGCTCGATGGGCCCTTTCAATTAAAAATAAGGATAAAAAATGTTCCTTCCCAAAATTATCAAAAATAATAGATTGTATTGTTCCTGCTAGATTTTTAGCATCAGCGTTTTCTGTTAGACCAATAATTCGTACATTACATTTTCTTGAGCGATCTTCTAGATCAACCGTTTTATTTATTTTTTTAAATAGTTATTATCTATTTTTACTGTAATGTTCTCCGATTTTAATGCTTTTACTTCTTGTTCCAAGTTGGTCACTGTATTTTCTAATTCTTTAATTCTATCACAAATCTTTGTCAAATCATCTTTTATAATAAGGACATCTGTCTGTATTGAACCCAAATGAACAGCCATATTTTGTATCGCTTTTCCATTGTTTTTAACAATAAATAGAATTTTCTCTAATGGAGAGGAGTTGTCCATGGGCATCTCCCCATCTCCAATATGGCGGTCCCCCTCAAGTGCCTCCTCCGGTCTGTGTTCAGAAGAGTTTTTTTTATGTTAGTATCCAGCTTCACTCTTAGACCCGACCTGGTACTTAAGTTTGGAGATCTCAAAAACTGATCAATGCTAGAGGACTCTATTTGTTTCTGTGCTACCTTAACCGGGTAAGGTCTGTTGAGTGTCTATTCTGTTTAGGGGCCGTCTCTCTCTTCAGTCTCTCTCTCCTCAGCGCCCCCCCCCCTTTTTTTTTTCCTCTCCCATTTCCTTATTTTTTTTTTTTCTCCCTATCCCAGTAAAGCTTTTATATCTCTTCTTATTTTTATTTTTTCCCCACAAAACTTCAATAAGGGGGTTAATAATTCCTTGACAATACTGGGGATTCAGGGGAATAAGGGTTAGAGGGTTAAAATGTCACAAGGGGTTAGTTGAGATCAAATAAGGTTACGTGAGTCCAGGAAAGAAACACAAAACACCAGGGGGAGAACAAGGAATCCAGGCCAGGGGGGACAGCCAGGATAGATCTCACCAGTCCGGAGTCTTCTCAAGGTCTTAAGGTCTTCCACTCTGGTTAACCCCCCAGCACTAGTCCAGGAGAGCCCTGCGCCACTGAGCCACTGTGGGGAGCAGCATGAGGAGTCCAGAGAACTTCCAGGTCTTTGCTAGGAGGCAGCAGGGCAGAAGGGCAGACGAAACAAACATCAGCTTGTCAAACGAGGAGAAAGTAAGGGCGCAGCAGCCATACCGTCCGCACTTCACCTTCAAAACACAGAAAGGAGCAAGCGATTCCGTCCTGATGCGATCACATGCCGGGAAGCACAGCCAGGGAATCAGCGGGAGTCAGAACCGCCGTCCAAGGAGAACTTCTTATTTCTCATTCCTCTGGTGGAGAGGACGAGCAAAACGGTGCAATACCAGAAGATCCTTGTTGAAAAATTGCTCTAAAAATTTCCTTCTGACAATGCTGGCGGCAGAGTCCGTAATTCCTTGGCCAACGCAGGAGGGGAGACAAGGGGAACACATAGCAGTTCCAACAGAGGCAGGGCAACATTCACCAAAGCCTGGGACAGTTTCATGACTAGTGATGAGCGGCAGGGGCAATGTTCGAATTCGCGATATTTCGCAAATATTTTGTAGACTATTCATCATATATTTGCAAATTCTAGAATTCGAGATTATATTCTTGATTGCGAAAATTGGCAATGTATTATTTGCGTATTGCGCTCAAAATACCTGCATGGGTCCCTTATGCTACATTTTTCAAGCTGGTATAAGTTTCCTGAGACTGGAGAAAATGGTTGACATGGCAGAACATTAGAATAGCTTTATATGCAGATAGAGTGCTCCAATATATTTGTACTTGCGAATTTTCGTCAATTAATGATGTGCATATTTTTTCGCAATACGTGCAACTTGTGACATCACAGCACTATGTCTGTAGCCGGTCTGAAGAAGCGTGATCCTTGCGCGAAACTGCCCTCACCGCTGAAGCACATCGTGGCCATCCCGCTCCCCAGCCTGCGCAGCATGCCACTTAATCTGCAATAAAGCAACAAGTATTCATAAGACCATGGTGAGTGCCGCGTCTCTTCTACTTTATCGATTCTGTAGCATGTATAGACAGCAGAACCTATTACACAGCCTAACACCCTGCACTGGAACCTGTCAGCTACACTATAGATCAATCTAACCTACACTGACTATCTCCCCCTAACTATCTGAATTATATATATAAGATAACTGTCTAATGTAATACAACAAAGCACAGAGCACAGCAATGACACTGTTGTCTCTTTCATAACTGCAATAAACTTTAGAAAATAGCTGCTGGGGATGTTCTTATATGTGGGGGGGTGTCAGTATTAAGGGGTGGGGGACTGTGGAGGTCACTGTTTTGGCGGCGGGGTGCAGTAGATGTCACTATTATAGTGGATAGAGTTTATATCTTGTAACGACACACACAAACATTAAGTGTTAAGCAAAGAAGTTTGCTGAATTTGTGGGAGGGGAGGGTCATTACAAGGCTACTTTCATGCACCTGTGAGCCCAGGCTGGCTGGTTACTAGGCTATTTATAGGCACCTGTGGGTCCAGACTGACGCCGATTCAGCTGATTTCACTAACTCTGGCTCAGCTCTAAGATACAGCAGCATGGTGTGGAGGCTCCTTACGGCTGGGCGACGGCAGGAGGGCACTGGTATCCATGGTAGGATCGGAATTGGTTGTACGGGACCCACGCTGCGGCCCGCGATATGTTAGCGCTCTGGGATACAGCAGAGTATGGGCGCTAATGGTCAAACCATGGTTGTTTGTATTGTTTGTCTGGCTATTCAGAGGCCTGATGGGGCCATTGCATACAGTTATTGGGGTAGCATGTGCTTAGAGTGGGCATGGTTGTATGTTTTCTGATACCTGGTTTACATGCGGGGCGCGTGTCTGCAGTTGGTTCAAGCTACGCGTGCTGGGTTTAAGTGATGGTAAATATGGATCAATGGTCGCTGATTTAAAAAAAAAAAACAAAAAAAAAAAACACCTGCAGCATCATGTGGAGGTTCGGTTGCGCCTGGGCAATGGCAGAAGGTGCCAGGCAAGTGCTGGCATTCACGGTAGGATTGGACTTGGTTACACGGTCCGTGACTTGTAGCGCTCTGGGGCAAAGGGGGTTGGGCTTCAATGGTCAAATGATCGTGGTTAGGATTGTTACCTTCAAAGCTACGTCCGTGTGTCTGCATTTACATTTTTGTCTTATACACCGTTCACTACTAGAGCTGCGTTCATACGTCCGCTGTTGCATTACATTAATACTCTGCTCACTTTCAGATTGCATTCATATGGCTGCTCTATACCATGCTCCTCATATTCATACACAGAGCTGTGCCCATAACATGTTTTTAGGCACCACTCACATCCAGAGCTGCATTCACCCACTTGTTCTTACATCATGTGTTATACTCTGCTTCCACTTAAAGCTGCATTTCTTTTCATTGCTACATAATGGTTACTCAGTATTCTTACTAGGGCTATCAGCACACCGCTCTGATACTGCTCTTCCGATAAAGATGGCCGCTTTCTTTTCAGGCTTACGTTTTGATATCTGCTTATAAAAATAAAAATAAAATAAAAAGTGGGGGGTTTCTGTTACCTGTTTTACATGTGGGGGCACATCCGCAGTTAACGCCAGACATGCTAGGTGTGGGGGTTTGTATATCAGTGGTCTGTATATGGGTACTCAAGCAGATCTGTCTAGGTGCCTGTATTTGACTTCTGATGCTCTTGTATGGAAGTGTGTTTAATCTATAAACCGTATGTTATGGGCACGCATGTGTCAGCGGTTTTGTGCTAGGTCGAGGTGCAGTGTACTCAAGTTGTGCAGTAGGTGTTTCTGGGTGTAGTAGTGCAATATACACTAACCTGGTACAGCTGACTCTCTGCAAGGGCAGGTATAGGTAGGGAATAGTTCGTGACGCCAGTGCCAAGTAAACGGTGGCACGCCGTTTGCGGATGCAGGAATAAATTGAGGAAACGTAGTCTTAAACAGAACTTCAACTTTAGTAGTTTGCAGGCAGAGACAATATTGGAAACGCAGTTCCTCAGCATACAGTCGATTTTGCAATTCGGTCGATGCAGGCAATTCAGTACAGCAGGGTAATTACAGAGTGTTGAACACAGGATTTGCAGCAAAGGAGCTTGCACTCTAACTCTGTCTGATCCTGGAATGTAGCAATTCTTCACCAAGGCCCATTAACCTAAGTCTGGCTTTATATCCTTGATTATGGCTTAAATAAGTACCTCCTCTGTTTCTCTCAGTACCTCTGGCTCCTCTGATCTTTGCCTCAGTCTCTCCTAGCTTCTGAATGGTTCCTCAGGCCCTTAGGCTAAGATGTTCCCGCTTCTGCATATGGGTATTCAGGAGGGAATCTTCTCCTGAACAGCAGGCTTCAGGCCTGGACTTGTCTCAGACATTGTCTAATCTCCAACTGTAGCTTACTGAAACTAGACTCCGTCTGCCCTGCACTTCCTGGTCTGGCCTTATATAAACTAGGGCTCCCTAGCTCCCTCTATGGACTAGAAGTAGGAATGACACCCCTAGCAGGCCTGCAAGTGCAAGTTTCAGTGACAGGAAAATACACACATTACATTACATTTTATAAAACTGACATAAAGCAACTTCCCATAATTAGGAGGGACGACAGCACACCAAGTGACCTTTGGTAGTAACGGGTATTACAACTCCCGTATACTACATACCCCACTGCTTTAAGCTGAGTACGACCTCGTACTCCATCATGGGTCGCCCAACTGGAATCTCTACCTGAAATAGAAAATAAAGACATGCAGGCATACATACATGTAATTCATCTGCATTTACATTTACATCAGGTCCAATTGGCAAAAGTGAAGTGTGGTGACAAGGGGCGTCGTTCTCTTCTCTCAGGATAGTGAATGGAACGGGGGTGCTGACCTGGCACAGCGTAACGTTATAACCAGGATAGTCCATGACAATGAATAAGTCCATGATAAAACAGTAGAAAACGGTATAAAAGTTCTTGGAGGCTCAAATAACAAACATGAGTCCGTACCCAGGTTATTTCTCATTAAATCACAGAGGCTCTCATGCGGTGGAGTCCATCTCTGGGCACAATACTTTTAAAAGAATAAGAATCTCAGAGGCTCAGGTACTTTTGAGTCTGTCTCCGGGCACGGTTCCTTAGTAACTGGTTGCACAATAAAATGGACAGCAAAGACAAGTGCTGTAATACCCCTGATCAACCTGAAAAGGGGGTGAAGGGTAAAAGGTGCAACAAAGGAACAGGCACAACTTGGCGTGGGGTAGCAAAAGCAGGCAGGAGGTCCTGGAAACAAACGTGGCCTTGCTGACTTTGTGATTTCAGTGGTCAACACCTACCACTGAGCCGTGGACAAACTGGCAGCCGCAACAAAGGACCAGCAACATAGGACTCCTGTCCTGGAAGGGTTAACATCAACTTCTTATGAAGAAATAAATCACAGGCCTAGCAGGCTGATCACAGTGGCATATTGTAGCTACTTGGCTCTGCTGGGAGGTATCTTCTGTAGTATTCCTCTACAGGAGGATGGGCCCACATGACTGTATCAGGGGGCAGCTGCAGGGTAAAGGGGCCCCTAATAGGTATTGGCCCCATAGGCCTAGGGGTGAACCCTCTGGTGGGCCGTGCCGGCCCTGGCATGATCACTGCAGGGGGTGACATGCTTGGCACCGCCGCAGCAAGCGGTCCGGTGCTCTGGGTGCAGCAATTCACGGCAATCGCGGGTCCGGTCTGGGGCACTGACGGAGCGGTGACAACAGAAGGCGGTCGGCGGGTGGTGACAGGCACCCTTACCTCATCCTTCCTCGGCGGTGTCTGGATCCTGGCGGTGTAGGTCTTACGCAACTCCCGCAACTTCTCCTCCAGCCGGACGATCTGCTCACCGATACTCTCTGTGTCGGAGTCGCTGTTCTCTGCTGGTGCCGCCGGCGCAGGTACAGTCACCGATGACGCAGACTCGGCCTCTTCAGGTTCTGGACTTGCATCTGGTCTCCGTCCCATCCGGATGTTCTCAAAGGTAGCACTAAGTCCTTTTAACTGTTCCAGCTCAGATATTGTCTTCTCCCGACGAGGCAGCTCGGGGGAAGGATAGGGGCTCACCCATTTCTCCAACACGGTTGGCTGCCAGAAGACGTTCGGCCCGATGAAGGAGCTCCGCTCCTGAAAGGCGTGATGGGCCGGCTCTGGAGAGCGTTCCGGTTCTCGCTCGCAGCCAGAGTAGTCTTCTCCTTCTTCTGCCTCCCAATCCTCAGGTCCTCGCTTCGGACGGGTCACAGCAGTCGCATAGGGGCCGCGCAGGCCCTCGGCAGGGGTGTACTCCACTTCCTCTCCCTCGCGGAGGCTGTGCTGGTACGAAGGGAGGTAGTCTCTCTTGACAGACCTTCGATTCACATAGAGGTCTCTGCCAGTCAGATAGTCTTGAATAAACCCGTAGCCACGGGATTTGTCAAACGACAGCACCACTCCCTTTCTCCTTTCCAGGCGGGGTTGGGTGTGCGTATGCTTCTCGTGGATGGTCTTGGTCAATTCCTCATACACGATCCTTGGTGCGGACGCTGCAGCAACACTCTGCTCACAATCCAACATGCTCGATCCTTCTGAGGAGAGCGATAGGGTCGCGTCAATTAGAGTAGCCAGCTCCTCCCACTGCACTGGGGAGCCGCCCCCCAGGTATTCCAGTATATGGAAGGCGGTGTCCATGCTGGCAGACATGCAAATGTCCAGATAAGCCGTGGCGCCTGCCCTTGACCTTCTTCCCGCTTTTTCCTCAGAAAGGCGCCAATTTTTCCCGCCTTTTCGGGATGAAGGTGACGCAGCAGTAAATTCAGCAAGCCCAGCGGCCATCTTTAGGTACAAACGCTGTCTATTCACTGACGGCAAGCAGGAATGTTTAAAGTCCACAAAACCACACTCCAATGCGGCGATTTTCTTCCTCTGTGCAGCGCAATACTGTACAGCGCTTTTTAGAAGTTTTTGACACACTTTGGGTATGATTTTTAATCCACAAAGTCCACTTGAATAAAACAGGAAAATGTCACTTTGGTCACAGGGCAACGGTATAAGGCACAAAGTTCACGCTTCTTGCACTAGAAAGCGTGCGTATCCTGTTCGTGACGCCAAAAGAGATAGTGCAGTGTACTCAAGTTGTGCAGTAGGTGTTTCTGGGTGTAGTAGTGCAATATACACTAACCTGGTACAGCTGACTCTCTGCAAGGGCAGGTATAGGTAGGGAATAGTTCGTGACGCCAGTGCCAAGTAAACGGT
Organism: Bufo bufo; assembly: GCF_905171765.1. Taxonomy (NCBI): domain Eukaryota; kingdom Metazoa; phylum Chordata; class Amphibia; order Anura; family Bufonidae; genus Bufo; species Bufo bufo. The sequence continues at coordinate 349,412,247 of NC_053391.1, read as the reverse complement.
GGCACGCCGTTTGCGGATGCAGGAATAAATTGAGGAAACGTAGTCTTAAACAGAACTTCAACTTTAGTAGTTTGCAGGCAGAGACAATATTGGAAACGCAGTTCCTCAGCATACAGTCGATTTTGCAATTCGGTCGATGCAGGCAATTCAGTACAGCAGGGTAATTACAGAGTGTTGAACACAGGATTTGCAGCAAAGGAGCTTGCACTCTAACTCTGTCTGATCCTGGAATGTAGCAATTCTTCACCAAGGCCCATTAACCTAAGTCTGGCTTTATATCCTTGATTATGGCTTAAATAAGTACCTCCTCTGTTTCTCTCAGTACCTCTGGCTCCTCTGATCTTTGCCTCAGTCTCTCCTAGCTTCTGAATGGTTCCTCAGGCCCTTAGGCTAAGATGTTCCCGCTTCTGCATATGGGTATTCAGGAGGGAATCTTCTCCTGAACAGCAGGCTTCAGGCCTGGACTTGTCTCAGACATTGTCTAATCTCCAACTGTAGCTTACTGAAACTAGACTCCGTCTGCCCTGCACTTCCTGGTCTGGCCTTATATAAACTAGGGCTCCCTAGCTCCCTCTATGGACTAGAAGTAGGAATGACACCCCTAGCAGGCCTGCAAGTGCAAGTTTCAGTGACAGGAAAATACACACATTACATTACATTTTATAAAACTGACATAAAGCAACTTCCCATAATTAGGAGGGACGACAGCACACCAAGTGACCTTTGGTAGTAACGGGTATTACAACTCCCGTATACTACAATAGGTGCACTATATGTTGATTAATTGGCGTTGCATCAGGGTTTACGTTCAAAACGCATTTATGTTTTCTTGGGTGGTGGTGATGACCATTTAAAAAAAAAAAAAAACTACAGCATTATGTGGAGGTTTCATTCGCACCTGGGTAATGGCAGAAGGTGCCAGGCGAGTACTAGCATTCACGGTAGGATTGGACTTGGATACACCATGGGGGACTTGTAGCGCTCTGGGGCGAGGGGCGCTAATGGTCGAATGATCATGGTTAGGTTCGTTACCTTCAAAAGCGACGTCCATGTGTCTGCATTAACAATGTTATACTCCATTTACTACTAGAGCTGCGTTTTATGAGTTGCTGTTGCATCACATCAATACCCTGTCACTTCAGGTTGCATTCATACAGCTGCGTTATACCTTGCTCTTCATGCTCAGAGCTGGGCCCATACCATGTTTTTAGGCACTACTCACATCCAGAGCTGCATTCACCCACCTGTTCTGACATCAGTTGCTGCATATTCGGCTTCCACTTAAAGCTGCATTTTCCTTTTCGTTGCTACATCATGGTTACTGAGTATTTTCTCTAGGGCAGTCAGTGCACCGCTCTGATACCGTTCTCCCGATAAACATAGCTGCTTTCTTTCAGGTTTACGTTTCTTTCCTCACTGGTGGTTATGTTATAGGCCTACTTTTTCTGTTTCACTTCAGGGGAAAAAATAAATAAAAAAAAGTGTCCTGTTCTTTAGTCCTGGTTCGCATTCACTCAGACTGGTCTCCTTTACTTCTGGTCCGCATTCACTCTGATTGGCCTCCTGCCCCAGTTCACCATGCAGTCCTCAGCGGTTAGTGGGCTAATAGGAGTAAGATTCCTACTATGTTTCACAAGTAGTTCATTTGTTTTCACGATAAGGGTCTTCTCTTAGCGAACTGTAATGCCTCTGGCGCTTTTCTCCCACCTGTTTATTCACGGTTGGTTTAATGTTTTATTTAGGCACGTGGTTCGGTTCACTAACGTCGATGCATATCCCATCAGGTCTAGCTCACATTTTAATTACTTATCGTCACTGCAATGTCATCGAGTGCAGTCTTGGCTTCGGGAGCCTGATGATCTCTTCAGCCTCATGGCTCTGTGGGGCCTATGACCGATCTTCATGTTGTTAGGGGTATGATATGGTTATAAGCTTGTTAGTGTCCTAGGTTTATTGTCGAAGGGGGTCATGGTTATGCAAGTCCCCAAGTCATACTGGTGCTGCATAAGTGGATAAAAAAAAAAAAAATATATATATATATATATATATATATATATTAAAAATAAATAATAATAATAATAAATCGCCATTTGTTTCGCATTCATGGCTACGCCATTAGAGTCTCTGACGCATTGCTTCTCCGTTTAAGTTTGACGCGCATGACCCCGCCATTAGTGTCTCTTGCGCATGGCCCCGCCATTAGTGTCTCTTGCGCATGGCCCCGCCATTAGTGTCTCTTGCGCATGGCCCCGCCATTAGTGTCTCTTGCGCATGGCCCCGCCATTAGTGTCTCTTGCGCATGGCCCCGCCATTAGTGTCTCTTGCGCATGGCCCCGCCATTAGTGTCTCTTGCGCATGGCCCCGCCATTAGTGTCTCTTGCGCATGGCCCCGCCATTAGTGTCTCTTGCGCATGGCCCCGCCATTAGTGTCTCTTGCGCATGGCCCCGCCATTAGTGTCTTGCGCATGGCCCCTTTCGCGCTTGGTTCCACCATTAGTGTCTTTAGTCCCTTTCGCGCTTGGTTCCACCATTAGTGTCTTTAGTCCCTTTCGCGCTTGGTTCCACCATTAGTGTCTTTAGTCCCTTTCGCGCTTGGTTCCGCCATTAGTGTCTCACGCATGTCTTTAGTTTACATTTTACTCACACAACTCCGCCATTCGAGGTTGGCTGCGTGGTCCCACCACAGTAGGTTCATGCCTTTTCTGCATTCAGGCCGCTCGCATGCCTCGGTCAGCTGTGGCTCGCGTTACAATTCTTCTCGTGGTGGCTCGTAGGCGCGGCTTTGCCATTAGAACCTCACTCCCATTATTGTTGTAGGTCGTTGGGTCTTCATTGTTTCTTTTCAAGCAGTCATCCCAAGCCTTCCTTTCGGACATCACCTTCTCCCGGGTTCGCATTTTCTCACATTTAATCTCTCTAGGTTCTTGAATTATAGACCTATTCTCCCAGGGAGATGACCCTGGGGTCTCACAATTCCGCTTCTCAAGGGGTTAATAAAAAAAAAATAAAAAAAGGGAAACAACTATACTGTGGCATCAGGTTCGTCCACAGGGAGTCCGGTCACCACTACAGGTGATTACGAAGTCTGTCACGACTACAGACTAAGTCCTGTCTCACCACTACAGGCGATTTACGAAGTCGGTCACGACTACAGAATAATAAGTCCTGTCACGACTACAGGCGATTTACGAAGTCTGTCACGACTACAGACTAAAGTCCTGTCACGACTACAGGCGATTTACGAAGTCTGTCACGACTACAGACTAATAAGTCCTGTCACGACTACAGGCGATTTACGAAGTCTGTCACGACTACAGACTAATAAGTCCTGTCACGACTACAGGCGATTTACGAAGTCTGTCACGTTTACTGACACGATAAGTCCTAGCACGACTACAGGCGCAGCATAGGTAGTCTATCATGACCTTAAGCTCGTCCTGTCATAGCAGTAGGCATTGTGTGTACATTATGTCTTCATTATAGGCACGCTTACTTCATCTTCAAACTCGGGCTGAGGGTGTTGGTGTTGCACCTTGTACCGGTCCATCTTCAAGTGGGAGGTACAACAATAAGGCGCAATATATATAGTCTGTCACGTCTACGGACACAAGTCCTATCACTATCACAGGCGCAGCATACATAGTTATCATGACTTTAAGCTTATTTCCTGTCACAACTGCTAGTATAGTGGGTATGTTTTTTCCTCAGTGCAGGCGACATTAGCTCGTTAATTTCAACCAGCCATGTATTCGTGCTTATGGTTCCCCAGGCCTAGTGAGTCTACACATTTCACTTGATCCATTACTAGAGTTAAACGGCATACGCCATCTTTTAACTTTTGGGTCCTTTATATAATAATAATAATTAAAGCGGTGGCCTGGGGAATAAGTATAGGGGAAGTATTTGCCACCAGTAACAGTTGGTGTCCAAGCAGGACCCTTAGCGAATGGTTGGACTTAATTTAAGCCCTTCCATCAGATTCACCATTGTTTCAGTCTGCAGCTCTCGGGATTCAGACCTCCTCGTAATATGTTCATATGTTTGTCAACATAGGAGTAAATCGTTCCTGATTACCGACCACTCTTTCAAAAGCATCAACTTTAGCTACCTTCAAGAACAATGTGCCGTCGCACGTGACAAAGAGGTAACATATATAGAAGTCTCTGATATGTACGGTATATTCCGCACCTTCATCATGTAGTGTCTTTTGAGTGCAAAGCGGGTGTCGTAATGGTATGTATATGTTTTACTCTAAACTAAGGTCTACGCTTTTTGGCCACTTTAGGCTGCCCTACTGCAGCAGTTATGGCACAATTCTACTGCTTGTTGTAGATGGGTGTACCCATCCTATCTAACCCTTTCTGATAGCCGATCCGACCACAAGTGTTAAGCAAAGAAGTTTGCTGAATTTGTGGGAGGGGAGGGTCATTACAAGGCTACTTTCATGCACCTGTGAGCCCAGGCTGGCTGGTTACTAGGCTATTTATAGGCACCTGTGGGTCCAGACTGACGCCGATTCAGCTGATTTCACCCACCCACCCACCCACTCCATCTTACAGTCACTTCATACTAGGGTGGCCCACTTTAGGCTGCCCTACCGCAGCAGTTATGGCACAATTCTACTGCTTGTTGTAGATGGGTGTACCCATCCTATCTAACCCTTTCTGATAGCCGATCCGACCACAAATGAAATAAATTAAATATACCCGAGGGAAGCTGGGTCCTTCAGGCAGCTCACACTCAGACAATACATTGCTGCTGTCTTAGAGTGACCTGTTCAAAAGGACACGCCCCCGATCCAGTAAAGGCCACTGTTAAGGGGGTGGTATGCTGTGAAAGTCACTGTTAAAGGGGAAGGCTGCTGTAAAGGTCAAAGTTAAGGGGGTGGGCTGCTGTGGGGGTCCAATTTAAAAGTACGGGGCACCGTGGGTGGGTCAGTGTTAAGGGGCGGGGGTCTCTGGAGGTCACTATTTTGGGGGAGGGGTGCTATAGATGTCACTGTTATAGTGGATAGTGTTGATAACTTTTAACGACACACACAAACATTAAATTAAATAGATTAGAATAAAAAAGATTAAATATATCCGAGCGAAGCCGGGTCCTTCAGCTAGTTCTAAATATTCGCGAATTATCTAAGTGCAGATATTCGCGATAAAAATTTGCTTTTCGAATATTCGCGCTCAACACTATTCATGACACCCCGCCAGCACCCTCACCCTGATGCACGGCTTAGTGTCACAAGGAGGGAACATTTTTTGAAGATGGTGAAGAAGTACATAGCAGACCGTGTCAGCGTCCTCAATGATTCCTCAGTGCCTTACAACTACTGGGTGTCCAAGCTGGACACGTGGCATGAACTGGCGCTCTACGCCTTGGAGGTGCTGGCCTGCCCTGCCCTGCCCTGCCACCAGCGTTTTGTCTGAGCGGGAATTTGGTGCTGCTGGTGGCATTATAACAGATAAGCGTATCTGCCTGTAAACTGAAAATGCTGACAGGTTTACTCTTATAAAAATGAACAAGGCCTGGATTGACCATAACTTCTTGACTCCACCAGAGGAAAGCTGATGAACATAAAGGCACTTTAAATGTTTTGTTTATAATGTACTAAATACACTGTAGTTTTACAGGGTCAGCTCATCAGCAGGCCCTCGCATATAATTTTTTAGAGGGTCAGCTCACCAGCAGGCCCTCACCTACAATGTTTTACAGTGTAAGCTCACCAGCAGGCCCTCGCATATAATTTTCTACAGGGTCATCTCACCAGCAGGCCCTCGCATATAATGTTTTCCAGGATCTGCTCACCAGCAGGCCCTCGCATATAATTTTTTACAGGGTCAGCTCACCAGCAGTACGTTAATAAATCTCAAAAAAGGTTAGATATATAACAGTAGTATAGGTGTCCACAGAGTGAATATTTACCTAGAGTATTGGACCCCTTAAAATATAGCTTTTATTAAATCTAATTAAAAAAAGAGAGTAAATAACCCTGTGATATCTGGGTGACTTCAAATATATAAGCACAGTATGTTGCCCAGCTACCACCCTGAAATGGTGAATTAGATGCCTTATGAATAATATAGATTCCACAAGGGCACTTTAGACGTTGGCGATAAGTATGAACTAGGGCAAAGGCTAGGGCACTTCAATAGGGGCTGGGGATGATACTCTCCCTGTACCGGCCCTAAATTATCCTTTGCCCAGGGATGATCCCTAATGGTGGTATTTCCCTGTCCCCCTACCTGCCCTGTCTGGCCCTGTACAACCCTATATATTGGGAGTGTGAAAGAAACAAAGATGTCAGTAATATTTTTAACCCCAACGCGTTTCCCCACTAGGGTTCATCAGGGGGTCGGTTAGAAATCGATAATTCATATAAATAACATATTAAATCGAAACAGGATAAATAGATAGAAAAATTGACTATGTCCTGGATGAGACAATGAGGCAGAACATGCTTGGGGCTGGATGTATCACTCAGGCTCTCCTGTTGTTAAAGAGAGAGATGTCACTGATGATGTGCCCCATCGATGTCTGGACTGCCGCCTGCCAAGTTGTGTAAGGCAGGCCTGCACCTAAAATCTTTTACAGGGTCAGCTCACCTGCAGGCCCTCAGCTAATTATATCTAATAGGTAATTTGCACGCATGCTGCCTTGCTTGAATGTGGTAGCCGTAGCCATTTCTCAGGCTTCCTCTCCGGAATCTAACTATGATTCCCCGTTACCCGTGGTCACCATGGTTTGCACTGAAAATAACATCAAAAGTTGATAGGGCACACATCCGAATGGATCATCGCTGTCACAGGGACGTGCGATTGGCCCCAGGCTATATAGAGTCACCAAAGCGGCAGCAGGCCCCCTTACCCATAATGTTTTAGATGGTCAGATCAGCAGGCCCTTGCTCCTAATGATTTTGAGGGTCACCAGCAGGCCATAAATCATAATTTTTCAAGGCTGTGTATGATGCCCTCCTTTATGTGTAACAAAGGGTGTATTGGAGTGCCGGTTCCTTGTAATTTTTGGCAGCCCTTTCACTTAGTGCATACAGTCAGGTCCATAAATATTGGGACATCGACACAATTCTAACATTTGGCTCTATACACCACCACAATGGATTTGACATTAAACAAACACAATGTGCTTTAACTGCAGACTGTCAGCTTAAATTTGAGGGAATTTACGTCCAAATCAGGTGAACAGTGTAGGAATTACAACAGTTTGCATATGTCCCTTCCACTTGTTAAGGGGCCAAAAGTAATGGGACAATTGGCTTCTCAGCTGTTCCATGGCCAGGTGGGTGTTATTCCCTCATTATCCCAATTACAATGAGCAGATAAAAGGACCAGAGTTCATTTCAAGTGTGCTATTTGCATTTGGAATCTGTTGCTGTCAACTCTCAAGATGAGATCCAAAGAGATGTCACTATCAGTGAAGCAAGCCATCATTAGGCTGAAAAAAACAAAACACACCGGTGAGCTCAGCAACACCAAAAGACCCGGCAGACCATGGAAAACAACTGTGGTGGATGACCTCCTAGGAATCCCTAGACCTCTCCTTGACTCTTGCCAGTATGAGGAGAACCTGAAGGTGGAAATACTCATACACCTGAACCTTAGCACTGAAGACCCTGGACGGCCCTAAAAATGGTGGCAGGGAATGAGACTACTGGTTCCTCCCCAGATGAAGGAACCAGCATCTCCCTGAGGCCTAGACAACAACACACACAAGCGAACAACAAAATGCAAAACAAAATGCACTTAGATACAAGAAGAATGGAGGAGCAGGAGATCCCTGGTGAAGAAAACACCCTTCACAACAGTCGGCCAGATCAAGAATACTCTCCAGGAGGTAGGTATATGTGTGTCAAAGTCAACAATCAAGAGAAGACTTCACCAGAGTGAATACAGAGGGTTCACCACAAGATGTAAATCATTGGTGAGCCTCAAAAACAGGAAGGCCAGATTAGAGTTTGCCAAACAACACTAAAAAAGCCTTCACAGTTCTGGAACAACATCCTATGGACAGATGAGACCAAGATCAACTTGTACCAGAGTGATAGGAAGAAAAGAGTATGGATAAGGAAAGGAACTGCTCATGATCCTAAGCATACCACCTCATCAGTGAAGCATGGTGGTGGTAGTGTCATGGCGTGGGCATGTATGGCTGCCAATGGAACTGGTTCTCTTGTATTTATTGATGATGTGACTGCTGACAAGAGCAGCAGGATGAATTCTGAAGTGTCCTTAGGATACGTCATCAATATGAGATTGGCAGAGATAAGCTGTTTGAGGATGCCACAGTACTCTGGTAAGGGCATCTGCATCCTCACAGCTTACCAGGCACAGCACTGTCCATTGGATAGCGGCTGTGCATAATATTGTAGCTCAGCCCCATTCACTTCGATGGGACTAAGCTGTGCCTAGGAAATGTGACCAATGAATGTGACATCACTGGCCTTGCAAGAGTTCATAGTGCAGACTGGATTGCCATGGTCACTTCAAACACCCATTTGACACAGGTGCCAATCAGCGATAGAGAGGAGTCATACTCCTGCTGATCTGATATTGATTACCTATCAAGGCCATTCATATCAAGATCTCAGACAACCCCTTTAAAATCTCTGACATATGAATACTTGTAGGAACAAATGCTTGAATCCTTGGGTCAGGTCTATACACATATACTTTGCAAATTGATTGTAGGTATACAATGGTATTTCACAAGATTTGTCAATATATGACTAGTCGCGCCATGACTGTGATATAAGCAAAAATCACATATATATTTGTAGGCCTTGATATGTCCCAACGTTTCGGTCCTGTCAAAAGACCTTTCTCAAGGGATCGTGGCCGGTTGGTAAAACTGCATGCAGTTTTACCAACCGGCCACGATCCCTTGAGAAAGGTCTTTTGACCGAAACGTTGGGACATATCAAGGCCTACAAATATATATGTGATTTTTGCTTATATCACAGTCATGGCGCGACTAGTCATATATTGACAAATCTTGTGAAATACCATTGTATACCTACAATCAATTTGCAAAGTAAAAAGATATTGGTGTGCCGTGGATTATCTCTATATATTCTGCGACTGAAGTCCTCTGCGAGCACCCACCACCATACCAAGGTGTGCGGATTCTACAATTTCCTATAATATACACATATACTGTCATGGGTAATGGGGAGGGGATAACACCAAATAACAAACAGAAGGAATAGACCAGAGTCTAGGCCTCAAAGCTAAGGGAGAGGGAAGGTGACCTCCTAGGAATCCCTAGACCTCTCCTTGACTCCTGCCAGTATGAGGAGAACCTGAAGGTGGAAATACTCATACACCTGAACCTTAGCCCTGAAGACCCTGGACGGCCCTAAAAATGGTGGCAGGGAATGAGACTACTGGTTCCTCCCCAGATGAAGGAACCAGCATCTCCCTGAGGCCTAGACAGCAACACACACAAGCGAACAACAAAATGCAAAACAAAATGCACTTAGATACAAGAAGAATGGAGGAGCAGGAGATCCAAAGGAACAACACATCAGCTCAACCAATTCCAGCAGGAAATATCAACCGCATGGTAAGCAGTGTGATTCAGGACTAAATAGAGCTTCAGTAATGACTACAAGCTGCACCTGCCAAGAGGTGTGGTCATTACCAAACAACAACACTGCAAAGAGAAAATAGAGAGAATGTCAGATACCCTCACATGCCGCCAGTCTCCCCGATCTTCTCACCTCTGTCATGGGAGGGACCGTGACATTATCTCCCCCCCCCCCCCCCCTCTATAGGTTACCTCCGGACACCTAGGGCTGACTTTATCAGGAAGCACCCTGTGAAAGGAACTCACTCATTCTTTCCTCTGGACCATAGCCTTTCCAGTACACGAGATGCTGAAGAGATCGACTGAGAATTCGTGAGTTCACTATCCTGGCAATCTGAAATTCAAGATTACCGTCCACCAAGACAGGAACAGGAGGTAAGGAGGATGGTTCAGCAGGTTCGACATATCTTTCCAGTAATGGTTTGTGAAAAGCATTATGAATTTTTAAAGTCTGCGGAAGTTCAAGACGAAAAGCAACCGGATTAATAATGGCAGAGATCTTATATGGCCCCAACTCCCACAAAGATACCTTCAACTTAATGTTTCTTGTGGACAGCCACACAGAGTCACACACTATCAGGTCCGGACCACTCATACGTCTCTTGTCAGCCATACCCTTATACTTTTTGCCCATTTTTTTTTATTGTTTTTAATTATCCGCCAAATAGATGACAAAGAAGAGGAAAATCTTTCCTCTTCCGGTATACCAGAGGTCTCAGTACCAGAAAATGTGCCAAACTGCGGATAGAGCCCATATGCTCTGAAAAACAGTGACTTATCAGTGGACTCCTGCCGACGTTTATTTATGGCAAACTCAGCCGACAAAAATGAAGACCACTCCTAATTATTCTCCGAAACAAAACATCTCAAATAAGTCTCCAGATTCTGGTTAGTGTGCTCCATCTGGCCATTCGACTGAGGATGAAAAGCTGAAGAGAAGGACAATTGGACCCCCAGGCAAGCACAGAACACCTACCAGAATCTGGAAACAAACTGAGTCCCCCTATCAGATACCACATCAGAGGAGATACCGTGTAGTTTCACAATGTTATCGACAAACACTTGTATGAGAGTTTTAGCATTAGGAAGACCTGATAATGCTATAAAGTGCGACATCTTGCTGAATCGATCAACAACCATCAGAATCATAGTTTTCTCTGAGGAATTAGGCAAATATGTGATAAAGTCCATGGACAAATGAGTCCACGGTCGGGACGGGATAGACAGACAAGGAAAGTAGAGATCCTGAAGGCCGAGTATGTTTTACCTTGGCAAGTGCACAAATCTCATAAGTTGACACATTGCTCTGAATACATTTACGCAATCCTGGTCACCAGAATCTCCGGGAAATGAGATCAACCGTGGATCTGCTCCCAGAGTGTCCCATAAGAACAGAACTGTGTTGTTCCTGGAACACCTTGTGCCGTAGTTCTGAAGGAACAAACAACTTCCCTGGAGTACAATAATCAGGTGCATCTCCCAGGGCCTCCAACACCTCTGCCTCAAGTTCAGGATAAAGGGCGGATACAACCACCCCATCAGCTAATATCGGGCCAGGATCCTCCGAATCACCCCCCAAGGAAAGCTACGCGTGAAAGAATCTGCTTTGACATTCAGAACCCCAGGGCCATAGGTGACAACGAAATTAAATCTGGTAAAAAACAATGACCATCTGGCCTGTCTTGGGTTCAGACGTTTAGCCAACTTCAGATAAGCCAGATTTTTGTGATCAGTAATTACCGTAATGGGATGACTCGCTCCTTCCAACCAATGACGCCATTCCTCAAAAGCCAACTTAATGGCCAGCAACTCTCTATTACCTACATCATAATTTCTCTCAGCAGTAGAGAGTTTTTTAGAGAAAAAAGCACATGGGCGCCATTTGCTAGGAGAAGGACCCTGCGACAAGACTGCTCCAACCCCTACCTCGGATGCGTCAACTTCCACAATGAATGGCTGTGACACATCAGGTTGCACCAGTATAGGAGAAGAAGCAAAACACTCCTTCACCGCTGAAAAGGCATGTAATGCCTCATCAGACCAGACTGAGAAATTCGCACCTTTCTTAGTCATATCTGTTAATGATTTAACAACAGTTGAGTAATTGAAGATAAATTTACGGTAGTAATTGGTGAACCCCAAAAATTGCATGAGTGCTTTCAGATTTCCGTGTCAATCCCAGTCCAACACAGCACAGACTTTTTCCAGATCCATACAAAAACCCGAAGATGAGAGTAGGTAACCCAGGAATTGCACTTCTGGAACCGCAAATACACACTTCTCCATCTTAGCATACAATTTATTCTCCCTTAGGATCTGTAAGACCTGTCTCACGTGATCCTGATGCTTCTCCATGCTGGGGGAATAAATTAAAATATCATCTAGATACACCACCACAATGATGAAAGATGAATGACCCTCAGGGGTATTAAAGGCCGTCTGCGATTAAGCTCACGGAAGTCTAAACATGGCCTAAGAGTTCCGTCCTTTTTCTTAACAAAGAGGAACCCTGCAGTCACTGGTGATTTGGATGGTCTAATATGACCATTGGCCAAACTCTCGGTGATATACTCTCGCATGGCGGCTCTTTTGGGTTCGGAAAGATTATACAACCGAGACTTGGGCAACTTAGCTCCGGGAACAAGGTTGATGGGGCAATCATATTCCCCATGTGAGGGAACTCCTGGTCTATACTTTTAGAGAATACATTAGAAAAATCAGAAATAAACGAAGGTACAACTTTCGTGGTTATAACAGAAAGCGACTTGCAAAAATCACTCCAATCAAGAATCTGTCTCGCTTGCCAATCGATGGTAGGGTTATGTTTGAATAACCACGGTAAACCTAGCACTAGAGGAACAGGCAGAGCCTCCAGCACAAAACATGAAATGGATTCTTGATGAAAATCACCTACCTTTAAGCGAATGTCCTGCACCATTTGTGACAAAAAAATTTATGAGAGTGGAGCGCAATCAATCGCAGACACTGTAATATTTTTGTCTAATGTGCTTGTTGTCAATCCATGCATACGGACAAATTGGCCATTCACTAGGTTAACCCCTGCCCCACTGTCAATAAATACTTCAATTCCCACAGTATTGTTTGAGTCTAGCGCCACCTTGGTAGGCAGGTGAAATTGGGTACTACTGGTAAATGACAAAAGTACATTCTCAGATTCCCCACCCAAACCACCAAAAGTGAGAAGATGACTAAACGCATTAGTATTTTTTTTTCCTTTTTCACCTTGAAGTTTAACATAAGGACATATGTTAACAAAATGTCCCCAGTTACTACAGAAAAAGCTGAGTCTTTTCTTAACCCTAACTTTTTTATTACCAGGTCCTGGAGTGACTTCCCTTAACTGCATTGGCTCATCATCAGACATGGGCTCAAGTGCCTCCCTACCCAAAATGTCGGAAGAGGCCACCTCCCCATATGATAGTGCGTCCCGAGCAAGAGAAATCTTAGACCTCTCCATCAGGCGTCTATCAATACGTAAAACCAGAGACATGGCTGCCTCCAAAGACTCTGGATAATCGTGAAAAGACAATGCGTCCTTCAGGTTCTCGGATAACCCTTGACAAAATTGACTATGGAGGGCTGGGTCATTCAACTCAGTATCAGTTGCCATTTTCTCCTAAATTCAGAGCAATAAGACTCAGCAGAAAGCTCTCCCTGCCGCAAACCACACAACTTAGTCTCGGCCAGGGAGACCCGATCTGGGTCATTGTAGATAAGTCCCAGAGCTCTGAAAAATTAATCTACCAACCAGAGGGATTGTGATCCGGTCGGCAAAGAAAAAGCCAAAGACTGAGTGTCACCTTTCAGTAATGAAATAATAATCCCCACTCTTGGACTCTCGTCCCAGAAGAGTTAGGAAGTAATATAAAATATAGTTTGGATGACTCCCTGAACCGAACAAAGTTGTCACTTCCCCCAGAAAACATATCCGGGAGAGCGACCTTAGGTTCTGGGCAGGCCTAGTTGCTGCTGCTGGTAGCCACTGCCTGTGGTCTCTGAAACTGTGAGACGGCCATGCGGAGGTCAGCCACCTCCAAAGACAGACCCTGCATACTATCGACCAGTTAAAAAACAGTATCCATCGCTGCACAGACACAAACAAAATGATGGTATTTTTGGGTGGTTGATAATGTCACTCACCGGTAATGGGGAGGGAATAACACCAAATAACAAACAGAAGGAATAGACCGGAGTCTAGGTCTCAAAGCTGAGGGAGAGGGGTGGTGACCGCCTAGGAATCCCTAGACCTCTCACTGACAATCAGTAGACCCGAGTGTTGATCGAGCACCAAAGTGCTCGGGTGTTCAGGTCGAACACCACGGGATGCTCGGGTAGAGCACCCGAGTACAATGGAAGTCAATGGAAGAACCGGAGCATTAAACCAGGCACCCCCTGCTCCGAAGAGGGGAGGGTGTCTGGTTCATAGGGAAAGGTCAGAAACTGATGAAAACACCACCGAAATGGTTTGAGAACAGCATGGGGAGGATGTCTGGATGCATCTTGGACTCCCAGGTTGCTGCTGGGAACGATGTTGTCCGAGTAGTACGCCACTTTTACAGACTGACAATAATACGCACAAAACCAAAGATAAAATCGATTTTAGAGGAAAAATTGTTAGGAAACATTCTTTCCTGTATATTTACTTGCATATAAAGTGCAAGTGCTGCCTAAAGTTACAAGGAAGAGGTACTCCGATACAACCTGTATATCACATAATGGAGGGCCTCATTCACATTGTGGTACAATTGTTCAGGTAGTGGGACTCCTATACTCATAAAGCCTATGCACTAAGTGAAAGGGCTGCCAAAAATTACAAGAAATCAGCACTCCAATACACACTTTATTACACATAAAGGAGGGCATCATACATAATGATTGATGGCCTGCTGGTGACCCTCTAAACCATTACCGGCGAGGGTCTGCTGCAGAGCTGACTCTCTAAAACATTAGGGGTGAATGCCTGCTGCTGATCTAAGTATCAAAAAAATTATGGGCGAGTGCCTGCTGCTGAGCTGACCATTGAAAAAATTATGAGTGAGTGCCTGCTGCTTAGCTAACCATTGAAAAATTTATGGGTGTGGGCCTGCTGGTGAGCTGGCCCTGTAAAACATTATGGTTGAGGGCCTGCTGGTGAGCTGAACCTCAAAAAAATTATATGCGAGGGCCTGCTGCTGAGCTGACCCTTTAAAAGATTGTATGTGAGGGCCCGCTGGTGAGCTGACCCTGTAAAACATTATGGTTTAGGGCCTGCTGGTGAGCTGACCCTCAAAAACATTATATGTGAGGGCCTGCTGGTGAGCTGACCCTCCAAAAGATTGTAGGTGCGGGCCTGCTGATGAGCTGACCCTGTAAAACATTATGGTTGATGGCCTGCTGGTGAGCTGACCCCCTAAAACATTATATGCGAGGGCCTGAAGGTGAGCTAACCCTCTAAAAGATTGTAGGTGAGGACCTGCTGGTGAGCTGACCCTCTAAAACATTGTATGCGAGGGCCTGTAGGTGAACTGACCCTCTACAACATTAGGAGCAAGGGCAGACTAATAAGCATGTTGATATGATGGAAGAAGAGGAGGGTGAGAAAAGGAAAAATGAACCATATGCCCTTCTTTGTGGTAGAAGTGGTCCATAGGAATACAGTGTAGAGCGCCAGTTCGTGCCACGTGTCCAGCTTGGACACCCAGTAGTTGTAAGGCACAGAGGGATCATTGGGGACGCTGACACAGTATGCTACATACTCTTTCACCATCTTCCAAAATTTGGCCGCGCATCAGGGTGAGAGTGCTGGCGGGGTGTCATGAAACTGTCTCAGGCTTTGGAGAGTGTTGCCCTGCCTCTGTTGGAACTGCTGTGTGTTCCCCTCATCTCCCCACCTCAGTTGCCCAAGGAACTACGTACTCTGCCGTCAGCGTTGTCAGCTGGAGATTTTTGGAGCAATTTATCCACAAGGACCTTCTGGTATTGCACCATTTGGCTCGTCCTCTCCACCACAGGAATGAGAGATGAGAAGTTCTCTTTGTAGCAGGAGTCGAGAAGGGTGAACAACCAGTAATCAGTGCTGTCCAAAATGCGTAAAACGCGTGGGTTACGGGAAAGGCAGCCTAACATAAAGTCAGCCATGTGTGCCAGAGTCCCAACAGGCAAGACTTCACTGTCGTCATCAGGAGGATCTCTCTCATCCTCTTCCTCCTCTTCTTCCCATCCACGCTGAACAGATGAAATGAAACTTCCATGGGTACTACCCTAAGTAGCGGAGGCAACTGTCTCCTGTTCCAACTGTCTCCTGTTCCTCCTCGTCATCATCCAATTTGAGCAGAAAAGACGAACTGAGGGTGGTCTGGCTATCACCCTGAGTAATGTCTATCCCCATTTCCACCTGTTCCACATACAAAGCGTCGGCCTTAATTGTGAGCAGCGAGCGTTTGAGTAGACA
Organism: Bufo bufo; assembly: GCF_905171765.1. Taxonomy (NCBI): domain Eukaryota; kingdom Metazoa; phylum Chordata; class Amphibia; order Anura; family Bufonidae; genus Bufo; species Bufo bufo. Next base: position 349,396,199 of record NC_053391.1, on the reverse strand, counting down.
CAGAAGTGGGATGGTGACACTGGTGTTATCGCCGCTCACCATCTGTGTTGATTCCTCAAAGTTTCTTAAAACCTCACAGAGGTCAGACATCCATGCCCACTCCTCGCTTGTGAAGAGCCTCTGAACCACTAAGTTGAAGACGTGGGCTAGGCATGGGATGTGTGTGAGCCTGCCGAGCTCCAAAGCCGCCACCAAGTTACGCCAATTATCAGACACAACCATGCCTAGTTCTAGGCTAAGTGGCGAGAGCTACAGCTCAGTCTGGTTTCTTATCCCCTGCCACAACTCTGCGGCGGTGTGCTGTTTGTCACCTAAGCAAATCAGCTTAAGCATGGCCTGTTGATGCTTCCCCACTGCAGTGCTACACTGCTTCCAGCTACCGACTAATGGCTGACTGGTTCTGCAAGAGGATTAATCTGAGGTGGAAGTGGAGGAGGAGGCGGAGGAGGAGAAGTTGGGGTTCGAGCCACTAACATAGGTGGTGGCGGAAACCCTGATGGAATTAGGGCCCACAATCCTTGGCGTCGGTAGCACCTGTGCCATCCCATGGTACGACTCACTCCCAGCCTTCACAGCGTTCACCCAGTGTGCCGTTAAATGTAGCGTCCCTGGCCGAAAGCACTTGTCCATGTGTCAGTGGTTAAGTGGACCTTCCTAGTAACTGCGTTGGTCAGGGCACAGGTGATGTTACGGGACACATACTGGCATAAGGCGGGCACGGCACACCGTGAAAAATAGTGTCAGCTGGGGACTGCGTAATGAGGGATGGCTGCCGACATCAGGCTGCGGAAGCCCTCAGAGTCCACAAGCCTAAATGGTAACATTTCCAGGGCCAGTAATTTGGAATGGTGCGCATTTAGTGCTATGGCCTGTGGGTGGGTGGCTAGGTATTTGCGCTTTCATTCAAATACCTGATACACAGAAGTGGATGTGGTCACTGATGGTGCTTGCAAAGGTCCAGGTGCAGGGTGGCTTGCACCTTCAACAGGGGATTGGCCAGCACATAACACAGGGGACGAGGAGGCAGTGGTGTGACCCGCAGACACAGATTGTGGACCCAGGCGTTCGGCCCACCTATTACGGTGCTTTCATGCCATGTGGCGGATCATGCTGGTGGTGGTGAAGTGGCTAGTGTTCACGCACCTGCTCATTTTTGTATGGCACAGGTTGCAAATTACAATTCTTTTGTCGTCCACACTTCATCAAAAAAGCGCCAGACTGTGGAACACCTACCCCTTGGCAAGGGAGATTTCAGCAAGGTTGTGCTCCGGTGAACAGTTGCAGGCTTGTTTGGTGTGGCCCGCCTTCTCCCTTTTGCCACCCCACTGCCTCTTCCAGCCTGTTGAGGTGCTGCAGATCTCTTCCCCTCTGCACTGCTGTCCTCGCTTGGCTTGCCACCTTCCCAGGTTGGGTCAGTGACTTCATCGTCCACCACCTCCTCTTCCACTTCCTCACTCTGCTCATCCTCCTGACTTGTTGACCTAACAACAACCTTGGTTATTGACAACTGTGTTTCATCCTCACCATAAACCTCTTGAGACACTAATTGCCGTTGACTTATTGGCAACTGTGTCTCATCATCATCATCCACCTCGTGAAACACTAATTGCTGTTCCCCACTGTCATCTTCATGTGACTGTGGATGCTCAAGAGTTTGGGAATCATGGCACAAGATCTCATGTGTTTCTTCAAGCGGGCTTGTCGAGAGGCACAAATATAAAATTACAGGGAATGTCACAGGTATTTTGGATGTGGAAACGTTACACAGGAGAAATACTGCAGATAATGTCGCTGATGTCACCAGCGGCTAATAAAAAATTACAGGGAATGTCACAGGTATTTGGGATGTGGAAATGTCACACAGGAGATATACCGCAGATAATGTCGCTGATGTCAGCAGAGGCTAATAAAAAATTACAGGGAATGTCACAGGTATTTGGGATGTGGAAACGTTACATAGGAGAAATACCGCAGATAATGTCGCTGATGTCACCAGCGGCTAATAAAAAATTACAGGGAATGTCACAGGTATTTGGGATGTGGAAACGTTACATAGGAGAAATACCGCAGATAATGTCGCTGATGTCACCAGCGGCTAATAAAAAATTACAGGGAATATCACAGGTATTTGGGATGTGGAAACGTCACACAGGAAATATACCGCAGATAATGTCGCTGATGTCACCAGGGGCTAATAAAAAAATGACAGGGAATGTCACAGGTATTTTGGATGTGGAAATGTTACACAGGAGAAATACCGCAGATAATGTCGCTGATGTCAGCAGAGGCTAATAAAAAACCACCTCATCAGTGAAGCATGGTGGTTGTAGTGTCATGGCGTGGGCATGTATGGCTGTGTTTTGGGCAATATTATCTGCTCATATTCAGCCAAATGCTTCAGAATTCATTGGACGGCGCTTCACAGTGCAAATGGACAATGACCCAAAGCATACTGCAGAAGCAACCAAAGAGTTTTTTTTAAGGGAAAGTGGAATGCTGTGCAATGGCCAAGTCAATCACCTTACCTGAATCCGACTGAGCATGCATTTCACTTGCTGAAGACAAAACTGAAGGGAAAATGCCCCAAGAACAAGCAGGAACTGAAGACAGTTGCAGTAGAGGCCTGGCAGAGCATCACCAGGGATGAAACCCAGCGTCTGGTGATGTCTATGCGTTCCAGACTTCAGGCTGTAATTGACTGCAAAGGGTTTGCAACCAAGTATTAAAAAGTGAAAGTTTGATTTATGATTATTATTCTGTCCCATTACTTTTGGTCCCTTAACAAGTGGGAGGCACCTATGCAAAATGTTGTAATTCCTACAACGTTCACCTGATTTGGATGTAAATACCCTCAAATTGAAGCTGACAGTCTGCAGTTAAAGCACATCTTGTTTGTTTCATTTCTATCCATTCTGGTGGTGTATAGAGCCAAAAATGTTAGAATTGTGTTGATGTCCCAATATTTATAGATGTGACTGTATGAATGGACAGCAGAGAAACAGTAATTCCTATCACACTACTTAACACCCTGCACTGGAACCTATCAGCTACACTATATCACAATCTAAACTACACTATCTCCCACTAACTATCTGTATTATACATATGAGCAAACTATCTAATGTAATTGGATAAGGAATAGGATCCAGATGAAAGCACAGAGCACAGCAATGTCACTGCTCTCTCAAAACTGCAAAAAAACAGCAGAAAATGGCTGCTGGGGAGGTTCTTATATAGTAAAGTGGTAGCCAACTTTCCTATTGGTTGCTAGGGATGTTGTTAAGCTCTGACAAAGATATTGCAGCCTTCTCATTGGCCCACAAGCAAGAAGGGAGGTTACTGATGAAATAAAATCTAGAATATTCGCGATTGCAAATATATAGCACTATATTCTACATCTTTGCAAATTCTCGAATATTAGAATATTCGCGATCAACAGTACTGTTGGACTGCAGTTTTTAAGTCTACCAGGGGAAATCATTGTCAGGGCCCAAACCTCATATCTTCTATGACGTCTAATTCTTTAGAATGAAAGAAATACACACTGGGAGATCCTCTGGAATTTTGCTGGGCCAATCCGACCCTGGTTGCAGTGCTGGCCAGTGTCAAAGTGGAGTGGACAGAAACTAGATACAGTTTGGTGTGGCACAAAGAAATATGTGATCAGAAATTTGGAGTGGTCAGTAGATATAGTAGGTAGCAATTCAGATGGGGTACAACGGGTAACAAACAAACAGCATAATCAGTCAATAAGAGGTCAAAAAAGCACAGGAGCTAAGGTAAGAGTTACAGTTTGATACAGGGAGATAACCTCTATAACTGGCAAATAGTGAAAGATTAAAGCGAGCGAACCAGCCATACACAGTGTGAATGCAGCACCTATCATGGAGCGCAGAATGCCAACAATGGTCGGGGCATGGCAGTGTCTACTGCAAGGTAAACTTATTACGTTTGGCAACCATGAAAGTACCAGATAGTTTTATGAGAAAAGATTCAGTACAACTTGTAATTTATTCATTTACATACCTGCTTTTTGTTTAGGATTCCAGTGAGCAGATCTATTCAGTCAAATATTGTTGTATGTTCAGTCATTCAGGCCAGGAGTTCAATCATTGGTAGGTCCACCCACTGGACTCTTAAAATTAGAGAAGGGATGCAAATGTATATAGGATATACTGAATCTTTTACCCATAAAACTATAAATCAAACTGCTCAGCTCATTCTGCTCTATGGCATGCTGCCAGGGTTGCTTACCAGAACTTTTCTTTTTTCTGGACAACTTATCCCCAAATCATGACTGAACTGCCAATATTTTTTATGGAAAAATTTGAAAACCATAATGAATGATAAAGATTACAAGTAATCAGGGCCGGCAAACTGGGCCCCGATCCTCTTATGGGCCCCCTGCTTCAGTCCCAGCAGATCGCACATGATTGAACAGTCTGGACTCCAGAGTGGGGAATTTCCCAGCTTAGAAGTCCCTGCTCTGACACCATTCATAGATGTGTCCATATATGGAGTCAGTGTTATGAACATGAAAGGGGTATTCCCAAGCATGATCATTATGCTTGGGCACACACTGTGTATATAAGTCTAATTTAGACTCTATGTTTTGAACTCACAACCTTTTACATTAAAGGCAAGAACCTTAACCACAGGGCTATAGAGCTCAATGCTAAGTCATTGCTGAAAAACCTCATAGAAATTTCTCTTGTTTAATACAAGAGAAACTTCTATGAGATTTTGAACACAGGAGAAACTTCTATGAGGTTTTTCAGCAATGACTTAACATTGAGCTCTATATCCCAGTGGTTAAGGTGCTTATATTTAATGTAGATGGTTGTTTAAAAATAGAGGCTAAGGCTGCTTTCACACTTGCGTTCGGGGTTCCGCTTGTGAGTTCCGTTTGAAGGCTCTCACAAGCGGCCCCGAACGGATCCGTACAGCCCCAATGCATTCTGAGTGGATGCGGATCCACTCAGAATGCATCAGTTTGGCACCGTTTGGCCTCCGTTCCGCTCAGCAGGCGGACACCCTAACGCAGCTTGCAGCGTTTTCGTGTCCGCCTGGCTGTGCGGAGGGAAACGGATCCGTCCAGACTTACAATGCAAGTCAATGGGGATGAATCCATTTGACGTTGACACAATATGGTGCAATTGCAAACGGAGCCGCACTGGCCACCAATGAGTTAAAAACAGGGGGGGGGAGGGAGGGGGGTCCGGCCGCACTGGCCACCAATGAGTTAAATATAGGGGAGGGAGGGGGGGCCGGCCGCACTGGCCACCAATGAGTTAAATACAGGGGAGGGAGGGGGGCCGCACTGGCCACTAATGAGTTAAATACAGGGGAGGGAGGGATGGGGGGGTCTGCCCCCTGCTGCCTGGCAGCACCTGCCAGGCAGCAGGGGGCAGTCATGTACACAGTTCTTTTAGTATATTCTAACTTGAAGCGTCCCCATCACCATGGGAACGCCTCTGTGTTAGAATATACTGTCGGATCTGAGTTTTCACGAAGTGAAAAATAAGATCTGAAAAAAAAAACAGTTATGCAGACGGATCCGTTCTGAACGGATGCAAGCGTTTGCATTATAGGAGCGGATCCGTCTGTACAGACACCAGACGGATCCGCTCCTAACGCAAGTGTGAAAGTAGCCTAAATAAAACTTAAATATACAGGGTGTCCCCAACAGTGAAAGTTTGATTTTATTGAAAAATAAATTGAGCAAAACGTAAAATATGATCAAATAACACCCGTATTAACCCACACCAACCTTTTTAACTTGTGTAACCAGTATTTATTGCTGGAAAAGGTGGCAACCCTAACAGTACCCCCACTCAGGACGTCTATAGGCCCGCTAACTGCAGCAAGCTAAGCCTCATCAGGACTCACTTTGTAAAAAATATTTTTTTCTTTTTATCGCGATATTCTGATCCTCATAACTTTTTTATAGTTATGTTTATGGAGGTGTGTGGGGGCTAAATTTTTGCGGGACGATCTATCATTTTTGACAATACCATTTTGGGGTGTGTGATCACTGTTAATTCATTTTTCTTGGGAGATAAAGTGATGATAAAAGCAAATTGCCCTTTTTTCCTTTTTTTTTTATGTTACTTCATTCACCATATGGGCTAACTTTTTTTATATATTTTAATAGTATGGGTGTTTTTGCATGCGGCGATGCCCATAATGCTATTTTTTTTGTTCCTTTTATTTTGGGGAATGGGGATGATTTTAAGTTTTACGTTTTTTTTATATTTTCAAAACCTTTTTTCATATATTTTTTTTACTTTTTGTTAAGTCCCCCAAGTGGACTACAACTTACAATCATCGGATGTAAATTGCTCCATTAGTCTGTATAGAAATCACTATATCACAGTTCAGTGGCCTGAACTGGGATATACTAACAATGAGCCTGGAAGCCTACTACAGGCTGTGGCTTATTTATAGAACAGGGTGCTTTCCCCAATCTCTGCTGGGGGAATGCACGCCTGAAGAGGAATCCCACGCTTCCGGTTCAGATGCTGTGAGTGAGAGGAACTCATTACTGTGAGGGGTGGGGGTATGTTGTGTATTCTGGGGCCATGATGGTGAAGAACTGTGTGAGGAGCTTTATGAGGTGTAAATCTGTAAAGGGAGGGCCGGCATTGACAGAATGTAACTGTGTTGTTAGTACATTATTACAAAATTTGGGGCCCCACTTTTGATTTTGCCCAGGGCCACATTTTGTCTAAAACTGGCCCTGTAAGTAATATATGTCTATAACTCGATATACTGATAACAACTCACCACTAGCATTTACTGTGAGCTGTAAAAAGATGATAATTACCAGAAAAATAACCTAGTCAAGTACCACCAGCCTCAAAACAATCATCTATTTTTTTTTTCACAGACACAGGAAAAAAAAGTTACTTATTTTTATGGGATGTTTTATGGTAAAAATTATACTTTATCTGTGCAGGTTATAATCATGTACATTCATTGAAAAGTCAGGCCTTGTATTATAATTAAATGATCCAATAGCAACTAGTAGAACTGTATTTAAAGCCTGTTTTTACTCAGTGATCAAGCAGTTCTCCATGTGTGCAAATGTACAATTGATTTATAATGAGCCAAACACTCTGCTAATTTGCCTCATCTTGTCCACGAATTCCATCACTGCAGCCAACACAGATTTGGCTCTAGGCAACATCTTTATCTAGTCTCCTTCCAGCTGGATGAGGGACACCCCATTGGCTTTGTCTGTGAGTTGCCAACATTTGACTGTTCTTCATAAGCAGAAGATACTCGCACTGGAATATATTTAAATGTGCTCCTCACATGGAGAAGAAACAGAACATGGCAAGGCATTGTGAAGTGGTGATCTTCAGATTGTGGGCTCATTAATCTGTTACAGTTTGACAATAGTTAATATAAATACTGTGTGTAAGAAAACATTAAACTTGCTTCTTAACCTTCCCTAAAGCAAAATCCTGTGTGTGTGTATATATATATATATATATATATATAGACGGAAGATACGATTCACCGAGGTTCCTGGCCTCGGTGAGGTAAGAACCGGGTTTTTCCCTGAAGTGTCAGTTTTGCAGTTGCAGTCTGGCACTTCAGCTGTTAGTATGGCTGTAAAGCCGATCCGGGCTGGTTCTTATTGGGACCAGCCAAAGAGCAGGGTGGGTGGCTGTTCCCCATGGTTCCAGGCCGGGTTCTGGCTGGGATATAAAAACCCAGCCAGCACGTTCAGCTGGTGTGGATTATCCTCCTTGACAGAAAAGCTGTGGAGTCTGTGTCTTGGGACCTGTGAATATGTGTGGTGCTAAACGGCTGAGAGCCGCATGCTGAGGAAACAGGCCTCTAAAGTCTGCTGTGGACTGCGGGTGGAAAACTGCTGACTATGTGAAGGCTTTTCGCACTGTGGACTTTGTGTGGTGTGAACAGGTACCAAAACTGAACACCATTACTTTTGGCTTGTTTTTCCTTATGTGTGAATAAACACTGAACTTTGCTTTACAACCTTGTTTTTGCCTCTGTACTGCGTCCGCTTACCCTGCCTACCAGAGCGAATCCCAACAGTGTGTATATTGTGGTGATGTGAACGCTAAAGTGAATAAGGATCCCGGAAGAGGGGTATATCTCACCCATGTTCCTCAACTGGGTGAGATAAGTAAAGTTCCAGAATGGTGCTGGCTTCAGCAAGGCATAGTTGCTAGAGCTATTTTGTTTAGTATTTAAGGGCTGGATTTTACTTGGATTGGGAGCTAGGTTGGTAGTGGCATCTCACAATCCACCTGTCACGATTAGTGTGTGTGGGGGAGGGACTCCACACAGGAGGGAAGGGGAACAGTAACTGGGCCTGGAAACTAGTATCTATCAATATGAATAGACCCTGAAGGTAGGAATATTCATATGCAGTATACCTAGGCCTATATATCCCTATTAGGCCCTGGAAAAGGTTAGGACCAGAGACGACCCATTCCGCCCCAGATGGATCGTCTCAGGAAGTCTCTGTCTCAGGCCTAGATACAAACAACAGGGAATATAACAAACACAAACAAACGCAACACTTAATTTCTGTAGAGACGGACGAGCGGGAACACCAGAGATAAACTCACACCAGCTCAGCCAAACCCAAATAAAGCTATCTACCACATAGTCAGAATGGTGGAGTCAGACTATAAAGGGTAGAAGTGATGACCACTGAGGAACAGCTGAGAAAAGGGAAGTGGTCATTAACCCTATCAACACTGAATCAAGAAAAATCAAGGAGGCTGTTAGATTCCTCCACGCTCAGCCAATCTCCTTGATTTCCTGACATCAGTCACCTGAGCGACCGTGACACCACCCCTCCCATTCCAGGGCAGGTTTTCTCTAGCATGAGGGATCCCCAGGTCTAATCACCTGGGATCATTACTGGGGAGTAAAAGCCCATCCCAGGCTGTCCGTCGGGGGCGTGGTTGCAAACAGAGGCAGGGTGAGGCTCTGGGTGTGTGGTTTCAGCCGGGCTAGGCTGAGAAACCACGAGGCTGGGACAGAGCCTGGACTGACCGTGTTACAGCTTAGGGGGCTGGTATACGTTTAGCTGAAAAAGCCGGACCTGATGCTATATCTGAACAGCACTCTATAGGTGAGTCAGGGATTGTATCATATGTTTAGTTAGAGCCTAGCCAGGCAGGTGTTTGTATTATTTATGTTTTTCTGGAGCGAGATTAAAGCACAAGTTTGGCCTTGTAACCCAGCCGGGTTTGTGGAGATAATTGTCAGAGTGATCCCAAAAAGAGAGCTAATCCCTCACAATTGGTGAAGGATGCTGTGGCGAAAATAACCTCGCCACTGGGTTTTGGAGGGGCCTGTTTGCCAGCCTCTTGCCTCAAGATTATGGCCCATATACTAACTTTGAAGTAGAAGATAGACCGGCCGCACAGCCTAAATCTGTGGAACTGTTTTGGGCAGGAAAGCCATGCTTGCGGTCGGTGAAATGTGACTTCTATGGAATTCGGTAACGCCTGCTCGGATCTCTGCGATTTTTGGGGATGTTGTTTGCCCAGATCAGAACTATCCAAGGATGTAAAATGTATGGGGATATGTGGTGTTTTGGGGGTGTTTTCTGTGGTTGGGAAAATGTGTGTTTTCTGCCTGTGAGTGATTAAGTTAATTGTGTTCGGTAAGTGTATCACAGGCAGAGCCCATTGTATTTTGTTAATTGTGTCACAGGCAATGCCTATTGTATTTGTTGATTGCGTCACAGACAATGCCCATGTTATTTTGTTGATTGCATCACAGACAATGCCTATTGTATTTTGTTAATTGTATCACAGGCAGAGGGGGGTTTGTGTACATTATCTGGGAGTGTCTAACTGTACAATACTGTGTTGATTGGCTGTTGTGACTTTGTGTCCTGTGCTCCACAAGGTCCATGTAGGTAGTAACCTTGTGGGGAAAACTGTATATAAGAAATGCCTTTGTGCTCATTAAACAGTCCTGTTTTACCCCTTCATGAAGTCTTGGCTCATGTTTGGGGGATGGGATAACTACACTCTTGGGGATTGCTATATCACAATACTCCACTGAATATAAGCTCTTATAAGAGCTTGTTCCTGGTTACTGCTCTCTGGATTTAGGAGAGGTTCACCCACTGAAGCTGAAGCCTGGTCTTGGGTCCAGTGTGGGTGGAGGACGGCGAGACTCCAACCAAGCTGCGGCGGTTCGTGGAGTCTGTGGTGGTTACGTTGTCAAGTAGAGTGCTTCGAGCCCTCAGGAAGCACTAGGAGCATCCATCAACAGAGGTACTCAGTCGGGGTGCCAGGAGATCCGTTACAGATGCGGGCAGGTGTCCGTGCTGAGAAGTAAAAGGCAACGTGTTTGCTAGAGGCAACTACAGCTCAGGAGCCTGTTTTTTCATTGGAGCAGGTGCTGCTCATATAATCTGGACTCCACCCCCCCCCCCCTGTTGTGTGGTGTAGTTTAACCACCTCAGCCCCCATGGCTTAAACACCCTGAAAGACCAGGCCACTTTTTACACTTCTGATCTACACTACTTTCACCGTTTATTGCTCGGTCATGCAACTTACCACCCAAATGAATTTTACCTCCTTTTCTTCTCACTAATAGAGCTTTCATTTGGTGGTCTTTCATTGCTGCTGACATTTTTACTTTTTTTGTTATTAATCGAAATTTAACGATTTTTTTGCAAAAAAATGAAATTTTTCACTTTCAGTTGTAAAATTTTGCAAAAAAAACGAGATCCATATATAAATTTGGCTCTAAATTTATTGTTCTACATGTCTTTGATAAAAAAAAAATGTTTGGGTAAAAAAAATGGTTTGGGTAAAAGTTATAGCGTTTACAAACAAAAATCTGGTATCTGGTAAAACACATCTGGTATCTCTGTATTCAGGAGAAGTTGGGGAATGTGTTTTGGGGTGTCATTTTACATATACCCATGCTGGGTGAGAGAAATATCTTGGCAAAAGAACACTTTTCCCATTTTTTTTATACAAAGTTGGCATTTGACCAAGATATTTATCTCACCCAGCATGGGTATATGTAAAATGACACCCCAAAACACATTCCCCAACTTCTCCTGAATACGGAGATACCAGATGTGTGACACTTTTTTGCAGCCTAGGTGGCAAAGGGGCCCATATTCCAAAGAGCACCTTTCGGATTTCACTGGTTATTTTTTACAGAATTTGATTTCAAACTCCTTACCACACATTTGGGCCCCTAGAATGCCAGGGCAGTATAACTACCCCACAAGTGACCCCATTTTGGAAAGAAGACACCCCAAGGTATTCCATGAGGGGCATGGCGAGTTCCTAGAATTTTTTATTTTTTGTCACAAGTTAGTGGAAAATGATGATTTTTTTTATTTATTTTTTTCTTACAAAGTCTCAAGTTAGCGGAATTTTTTTTTTTTTTTTTTCACAAAGTCTCCCTTTCCGCTAGCTTGGGACAAAAATTTCAATCTTTCATGGACTCAATAAGCCCCTCAGCAAATACCTTGGGGTGTCTTCTTTCCAAATTGGGGTCATTTGTGGGGTGTTTGTACTGCCCTGGCATTTGAGGGTCTCCGCAATCATTACATGTATGCCCAGCATTAGGAGTTTCTGCTATTCTCCTTATATTGAGCATACGGGTAATGAGATTTTTTTTTTCCGTTCAGCCTCTGGGCTGAAAGAAAAAAATGAACGGCACAGATTTCTTCATTCGCATCGATCAATGTGGATGAAAAAATCTCTGCCAAAAAAAGAAAAAGGAGGGGAAAGGCGTCTGCCAGGACATAGGAGCTCGTATGCCCTGGCAAACCAGATTTCTCCATTCACATCAATCGATGTGGATGAATAAATCATTGCCGGGATTTTTTTTTTTTTATATATACAAAGTGTTTGCCAAAGTATATGAACACCGCCACCTCCTCAGCTCATATGCCTCGGCAAACGTATCTTTTACTGCAGAGGAGAAATCTCGTCTTGCAGCGCCGCATACACCGACTTGCGTGTAATCTGACAGCAGCGCAATGCTTCTGTCAGAATGCACATCAGTGCTGCAGCTAGTCGATCGGTTGGTCCACCTGGAAGGTAAAAAAAACAAAACAAAAAAGAAAAAACCAGGCCGCAACGCAATAAATTTATTAACTTCAGAACAGAACATATTAACATTTTTTTAACTTTTTTACTTACCGGTAATTTTTTTTTTGTTTAGTTTTTTTTACCTTTTATAGAACAAACCTCTCCTTCCCCATGGGACAATGTACAAAGCGCAAATCGCCCAAAGATGTGGCGAAGTACGTTATGCACTTTATCCCAGGTGAAAGGAGAGGTTTGCAGCAGCTGTGAGTAAAAGGGCCCTAATAGCCCTGTGTGCCTGTCCTGTGAGATGCAATCCCTATGCTAGGTGTACCTGTGTGTGGTACTTCCGGAAACACTCTCCTAAGCATAGGGCAGGGTGGTCAGGACAGTCAGGACAGAAATAGCGGGTGTCACGCCTTATTCCACTCCTGCTACAGACACGACATTTTTTTCGGGGTGGCGGTTGGGTTGAGGTACCAGCAACGACACTGGGGAAATGTCGCTCGTGTAGACGGCTAACTACACTGGTGGATGGGGCCACGGAACCTTCTGGATACAGGAGGTTCTCGATGATCTCTTCCTGGAATTTGAGGAAGGATCGTGTTCTCCCAGCCTAACTGTAGAGAACAAAACTATTATACAGCGCCAATTGAATTAAATATACAGACACCTTCTTATACCAGCGTCTGGTTCTGCGGGAAACTAAATAGGGAGCCAACATCTGGTCATTGAAGTCCACCCCTCCCATGAGCGCATTATAGTCGTGGACTGAGAGGGGCTTTTCAATGACACGGGTTGCCCTTTCAATTTGGATTGTCGTGTCTGCGTGAATGGAGGAGAGCATGTAAACGTCACGCTTGTCTCTCCATTTCACCGCGAGCAGTTCTTCATTACACAAGGCAGCCCTCTCCCCCCTTGCAAGACGGGTGGTAACAAGCCGTTGGGGGAAGCCCACGCGACTAGTTCGCGCGGTGCCACAGGCGCAAATCCGTTCTAGAAACAAATGCCTAAAGAGGGCCACACTTGTGTAAAAATTGTCCACATAAAGATGGTACCCCTTGCCGAATAAGGATGACACCAAGTCCCAGACTGTCTTCCCACTGCTCCCCAGGTAGTCAGGGCAACCGACCGGCTCCAGGGTCTGATCTTTTCCCTCATAGATCCGAAATTTGTGGGTATAGCCTGTGGCCCTTTCACAGAGCTTATACAATTTGACCCCATACCGGGCACGCTTGCTTGGGATGTATTGTTTGAAGCCAAGGCGCCCGGTAAAATGTATTAGGGACTCGTCTACGCAGATGTTTTGCTCAGGGGTATACAAATCTGCAAATTTCTGGTTGAAATGGTCTATGAGGGGCCGAATTTTGTGGAGCCAGTCAAAAGCTGGGTGGCCTCTGGGACGGGAGGTGGTGTTGTCGCTAAAATGCAGAAAACGCAGGATGGTCTCAAATCGTGTCCTGGACATAGCAGCAGAGAACATGGGCATGTGATGAATTGGGTTCGTGGACCAATATGACCGCAATTCATGCTTTTTAGTTAGACCCATGTTGAGGAGAAGGCCCAGAAAAATTTTAAGTTCGGAAACTTGGACTGGCTTCCACCGGAAAGGCTGGGCATAATAGCTTCCCGGGTTTGCGGTTATAAATTGTGTGGCATACCGGTTTGTCTCTGCCACGACTATGTCCAAGAGCTCCGCAGTCAAGAACAGCTCAAAAAATCCCAGGGCCGAACCGATTTGAGCCGTCTCAACCCGAACTCCAGACTGGGCGGTGAAAGGGGGAACTAATGGTGCGGCTGAAGTTGGTGACTGCCAATCAGGGTTTGCCAGCACCTCAGGGATTCTAGGGGCTGTCTGTGCGGTGGCTGCGACGGGGTAACTACTGCACGTGCCACCGTACCAGCTTCAACTGCCCTTCTGGTGCTCGCTACTTCACCAGGTTGTACGGCAGTGCTGGTACTAGGTCCAGGAAGGGCTGCGCTGCTGGTGTATGCCTCACCACGTGATCCGGCAGCGACAGCCCCACTCTGCTGCTCTTGAAGCGGATCCTGCGTAACCTGTGGTCTAGCGACACGGGGCCGGGTACGCCTGGTTCTATCAGGGACCTCCACCTCCTCGTCCGAACTTTGGGTCAGAGAGCCACTGCTTTCCACAGGTTCATATTCTGACCCGCTAGATTCGTCAGATGAGGGTTCCCATTCCTCATCCGACTGGGTCAGAATCCTGTAGGCCTCTTCAGAAGAATACCCCCTGTTTGACATTTTGGACTACTAAATTTAGGGGTATTCCCTGAGACTACCCAAGAAAAAAAGCAAACCTGTCTTACAAAGGGGAGGCTAGCGAAGTACCGGAGGCCGCTGCGGTTGATAAAAAATATGAAAACTGATTTTTTTATCGCCGCAGTGCATGTAAAGTGAATGTGCAGTGATCAAAAAATAATAATTTTTTGTCACTGCGGTGGGGCGGGCGTGGGTGAACGCACGTGTGGGCGACCGATCAGGCCTGATCGGGCAAACACTGCGTTTTGGGTGGAGGGCGAGCTAAGGTGACACTAATACAATTATAGATCTGACCGTGATCAGTTTTGATCACTTACAGATACTATAAAAGTACAAATGCTGATTAGCGATACGCTAATCAGCGAATAAAAGTGACTGCGGTGCGGTGGGCTGGGCGCTAACTGACGCTAACTACCTAACCAAGGGGCCTAAACTATCCCTAAAACCTAACAGCCAATACTAGTGAAAAAAAAAAAGTGACAGTTTACACTGATCACTTTTTGTCTTTCACTAGTGATTGACAGGAGTGATCAAAGGTTTAATTGGGGTGCAGGGGGGTGATCTGGGGCTAAGGTGTAGTGTTGGTGCTACTCACTGTGAAGTCTGCTCCTCTGCTGGATCCAACCGACGAAAAGGACCAGCAGAGGAGCAGAGAAGCCATATAACAGATCATATTTACTAATATGATCTGTTATATGGCTTGTGATTTGATTTTTTAAAAATCAGCAACCTGCCAGCGACGATCATTGGCTGGCAGGTTGCTGATGCAATTGTCCTCGAACTTTTGCCGGCCCGCGATGCGCATGCGCGGGCCGGCTGTGACCGAAATCTCGCGTCTCGCGAGAGGACGCGCCGGCGCGTCCAAGCGGAATGAAACAACCACCTCCAGGACGCGTCGCTGCGTTCGGCGGTCCGGAGGTGGTTAAAGGGCCAGATATCTACTTTGAAAAAGAAAAAAATAAATAAATATTTTTGTTGTTGTGTGGTTTTGTGCTCTCTGGCTAAATTAACTGTGTTGCTGCGAGACTGACTGTGGTCATTGGTCTTAGGGAAAATGTTTGGGTCAAGATGACATCCCATGTGAATTGTGCTCCAGTTTGGTGGAAAACAAGGGCCACTGAGGACATAATGAAGCAGCTGGAGCAGAGAACTAATTATAAAATTCCAAGAGGCCAGTGGCATGCCGGAGTGTCGGAAGAAAAGCAAATATATGCTGTTGCCAAGGGCAACCATCGGGAAGAAAAAGTGCGGAAGAACGGTTCGGCTCTCAGGAGTTCGAGTGGTCCCTGCAAGTGTATAAAGAATCCTAGAGATGTTGTCCGGAGGTGCCGTATGGCTGTTGCTGGGAGCAACCCAGCACGACAGCATGCAGCTGTCCTGCATTAGAGAGAGTGCTGCTGGAGATGCCATCGGTTCGGAAAGTGTGCACCTGATTGTCCTATGTTCAGGAGACATACGTCCAGGAATCAAAGGTGGGAGGTATCTATTATCCAGGAGAAGGATACTGACCTCGGAGGGGATGGTCCTGGAAATCCCTCACCTCCTGAGTGTGACGAACCAGTGACACCAATGGGTAAGACTGTTCCGATTATTCATTGTGTAGCTGGGGACAATGTGCAAGACATTCGTGCGGATAGGAAGGACTATCTTGTTGCTCTCACTGAGTGTGAGACACCAGTGCGAACTGGGACTTATGACCTTGGGGTTGCCAATACACTCATGCCGGATAGGAAATTGGGCGGTGCTTTCCCCTCGCTTTGGGAGTTGTCAGGAAATGGAGACACTTTTGCAGTCAGTGATGCAAGTCCTGCAGAATTTATACCTGTCCCTTTAAGGGAAGATGTCAAGTTAAATGCATTTCCCGGATGAAGGTGTGAAGTTATGTAAAATAGGTAGTGATGATGAAGGTTTCTTTTCTTCATCTGGTATTGTTCAAGGAGACCTTTATGACTTGATCAGGAGGTTTGAAGAATTGCATATAAGTAATGTGGATTCCTGTGAAATGTCTGAGGATGTCAACCCATTTTCTTTTCAGGCTGTGACTGGGAAAGAAGCTTCCCTTGTTGGTAAAAATGTGAAAAATGTGGCAGTGCTAGAAGGTGCTACCACATGTATCAGGTGGGGATAAGCAGTCTACCCAGTGTTCTATGGGTAATAAGGAAATGTCCCAGGTGGGAATGAGCTCATCGACTCCCCTAGTGGTCAGGATTGCTAATGACACGAGCGGTATGCGTGACGTATATGCTGTGACTGATAGCGACTGTGAGCCTATCATGTCAAAATCCTGCAAAATAAAGGGGGTTGTTAATAGCGACCAGAGGACAGTCATATCTGACAAGACCAGAGTTAAGGAGGGTAACGGCAGCCTAGTGTCTCAGGCCCAGATCCAGACAGTTATAGTTGACCTGGCAGGTCAGTACAGCTGCAAACTTAAAGATGGTTCCTCTCGCTCCGTGACGTCCCTAGATACATTAGAAAAGGGACTAGCTGTCTTCACAGAGCAACTGAAGAAGGCTATATAAGGGTCAAAGGAGGAGACCTAGAAAGAGACGAGTGAACTGAAGGGTCTACTGCCTAATGTCCAGGAGAAGAGTAAAGACTCCAGAAAGACACCAAAGACTACAGTAGATACAGACAAAGTGCTTAAAGGGACCCTGGCTGGTACCCCCACATGGTGTCCAAAAGAGAATGGGGATACTCTTACATCTGCTGCAGTAAAGCAGAGCAAGGAGAAGCTGGCACAGGAGGCCAAAGAGCGGGGCGCTTCCAACAAGCTGGTGCGAAAAACTGAGAAGAAACAGAATAAGTTTGACCGGCTCCTGGCTGAAGAGAAATACATCTCGCCCCGATATGCCGAAGAACGTGACTGAGCGGAGGCTGATGCTCGGGAGAAGGAGACCAAGGCCCTCTCCTTGGCTAGAGCCCTTGAAGAAGTGCTTGAGGAGTGAGATGAATTTGAGAGGCTGAACAAGCAACTCAGTGCAGAGATGGAGGATCTCCGGAGCTCAAAGGATGACGTCAGGAAGAAGGTCTATGAGTTGGAGACGTCTAAGCGCGCTCTCAAGCAGCAGATGGAAGAAATAAGGACTAAGCTTGAAGAGGTAGAGGCAAGAGCTTCTCGAGATGACAGGTTGGCTCAATCAAAGGAAAATGAGAAACCTGAAGAGGAGAGTCCTCTGAAAGATGGCAAAAAGTCTAAGCCAGTGCTTGTTAAGAAGCGGTCTGGAGGTGGTGCTGTGGTGCCGACCGAGGCAGAGAAGATGGAAGATGTTTCTGCTGAACCCGTTGATGGGGCTGATGTGGATGCAGATGCCAAGAGACTCATGGCAGTGGGTAGCCAGGACCTGGTCCTGAAAGACATCCCCCTCCAGCTACAAGGCTTTACAAATAGCCAGCAGCCTGCTGGGGAAGAAGTACGAGGAGATGGATGACCAGTATGTAGATGCTATATCCTACTATGGGATAGCAATGTCCTGGCTGACCCTCTGGAGGAAATGCCAGAAGACGAGGAGACTGTTAAAGATCCCGGTGTTCCCCGTACCTGCAACCTTGATAAGAAGGGAAAGGAGGAGTTAACAGGGCCGGTATATAATACCCTGTCCGAGAAGGATGAGAAGGCTCACAAAGTGAGTGGAGACTCCAAAGAGACAACAGCTGAAAAAGCTAAGGCCGATGACTTGGAGTGGGACAAATCCTCAGATGTTGCAGAGATCAAAGAAATGGCTGAAGGAGAATCTCCCGAAGTGGAAAAAGTCACTAAGGAAGCAGAAGACTCTGAAACTACCGCCAAAGCTGAGGAAACCACTGCTGAAGTAAAGGATGAACTTGTAAGTGGAACTTATGGTCGTTGCAGAGCTAGCAAGCAGAAATGCTGGAAAAACTAGAAAAAAAAGGAGTGGTGACAAAATGGAGGTTCCTGGAAGTGCATGGGCGAGAGCCAAATAAACAAAGAGAGAAAGACCAGAGAGTAAAACAAAAGTGTTGGGCCATTAGATGGGCACTCGAGTCCCTTAGATATTTTCTACTAGGTAGAAAGCCAGTATTAGTGACAAACCAAACTCGGCTGGCCTGGGCAGGGCAGAATAAGGATAAGTGATACTGACCACATATTCCGAGGGGAACATTGAGCCAGAAGGTTTTAGGATAAGGCAAATGCCCTGTCGCATTCCGGTGGTGGTGGTGGGGGGGGGGTTATGTGGTGATGTGAACACTAAAGGGAATAAGGATCCCGGAAGAGGGGTATATCTCATCCAGGTTCCTCAACTGGGTGAGATAAGTAAAGTTCTAGAGTGGTGCTGCATAGTTACTGGAGCTATTTTGTTTAGTATTTAAGGGCTGGATTTTACTTGGATTGGGAGCTAGGTTGGTAGTGGGATCTTCCAATCCACCCCTCTCATTCCAAGGCAGGTTTTCCCTAGCATGAGGGATCCCCAGGTCTAATCACCCGGGATCATTACTGGGGAGTAAAAGCCCATCCCAGGCTGTCAGTCGGGGGTGTGGTTGCAAACAGAGGCCGGGTGAGGCTCTGGGTGTGTGCTTTTAGCCGGTCTAGGCTGAGAAACCACGAGGCTGGGACAGAGCCTGGACTGACCGTGTTACAGCCTGGGGGGCTGGTATACGCTTGGCTGAGGAAGCCGGACCTGACGCTGTATCTGAACACCACTCTATAGGTGAGTCAGAGATTGTATCATATGTTTAGTTAGAGCCCAGCCAGGCAGGTGTTTGTTTTGTATTATTTATGTTTTTCTGGAGCGAGATTAAAGCACAAGTTTGGCCCTGTAACCCGGCTGTTTGTGGAGATAATTGTGAGAGTGACCCCCGAAAGAGAGCTTATCCCTCACAATATATATATATATGATATGGGTGGGAGCCACAGAGGACCTCATGGCGTTTCATTCATATTTGAATAATATTGACCCTAGTGTCAAATTCACCGTATTATATTCGAAAAAAACAATGCAATTTCTTGATACAGAGGTGATGGTTCAGGGTGATACCCTAGTCACCGACCTTTTTGTCAAATCTACAGATAAAAATACCTTGGTTAGATTTGAGAGTCACCATCCCAGGCCTATGATTGAATCTCTACCCCTGAGTCAGATGTTACGTGTGGCTAGGATAGTTGGGCAAGGTCCAGTGAGGGACCAACGTTTATGTGAAATGGCCAGCAAATTTAAGGTGCGGGGTTACCCCAACAAGCTTGTGACAGATAGCATCCAGAAGACAAAAGTGAGGATGAGAGATGGTGATCTGGCCAGACCCAAGAAGTCTATATCTAGAATACCTCTGGTTACTGACTATTGCAATAGTAGTCCACAGGTGTCATCCATTGTCAGGAAACACTGGTCAATTCTGACCAGTGGTTTTGACTGGGTTGAGGAATTCAAGGTTCCCCCACTGTGTTCATTCCGAAGAAGTCGGAATTTGGGTGATAAACTAGTCAGATCTGATGTGGGTTCTAGCAAAATTGACTGTGCCACGTATTTTGGCTCGTCTCGGAAGGGCTGCTACCCGTGCCACGGGTGTGTAAACTGCCCATATATGCTAAAGGGAGAGTCATTTGTTAATCCTACAAATGGGAAGACAGTGCATATTAAACAATACCTGACATGTGACTCAACCTACGCTGTTTATCTGCTATCATGTCCTTGTGGACTATGGTATGTTGGAGAAACAACCTGGGATGTCAAGACCAGACTAAATCAGCATCGTTATACTATCAGAAAGAAGAGATTGGATTTACCTGTGCCTAAGCACTTCACAGAAGCAGGACATATGGAACGTGATTTAAAATTTAGGATTTTAGAACAAGTGCTCTTACCCAGACGGGGTGGAGACAGGACTACACGTCTGAAGAGAAGGGAGCTCTATTGGATTTTTGAGTTGCAGACTCTCAAACCAATGGGGCTCAATGTGGATTTTAGGGTGATTTGATTCTTTTAGTATTGTTTCATTTCCCTATCCTTTTATGTATCGCATGTCATGAATGTGGGTGACCCTTCTTCCCTTTCCCTTCCCCTCCCCCTCCCCCCCCCCCCCTTTCCCCCCCCCCCTTTTTTCCTTTTTGTTTTTGTCTTGTGGTCTATATGTATTGGGGTTCTGGGAAATTCTACTTACCTCGGGAGTAAGGCTGTATTTAAGTGCAAGCATTTAATAATAGTGAACAATAACATTGTTTCTTTATTATTTTTTTAGATCAATATGAAACTAAGCTTCACAATTGGATTATCTCTGGAAATACTGGATGAAGGCAGGATCGATCGGCTACTGTATAGTGATTATGTTTATATATTTGTACAATGTTATATTTTATATGATCAGATTTCTGAGACCCGGGACCAGGGAGGGGGCGTGGTCTGATGGCGATCTTGGGCGTGGCCTTTCCCGACTGACAGGTATACGGATCAGGGACGGTGACATGAGATACGTGTAATGAATGATTGTTCTGATGCATCTCTCTCTGGGACAGCTGTGGCTTGGGGCCCCTGACTGGTGGCATCCATGCCTGCAGCTGCCGCACAAGCCCGGGGTCTCCGATCGAGGTTCGGTTGCAGACCGCGGGCTTGAGAGATTGTCTTCTGTTTGTATGAACCACTTGGACGTTAGTATAATGCCTTGTTGATTATTGGGATGAGGCGGTATTATATATAGGTGGTGGATGCCACTGCTTTGGAATACACCGCTGGACCCCTGCTTTGAGTTGACCTAATATAGTATTTGCAGCGTATGATCGCTGGATAGTCCATGACGTGGTGGATTGTTTACACCTTATGACAGGACACATGACTGCTACGCCGGCTATGCTGATTCCGCCCTGGGTCGGGAATGGACATGCGCAGATCGCTTCGGCTCAGGTGCGGCCATCTTGGTTGTGGGCCTCTGAATTCTGTGCAATATTGACGGTCTCGCGGGACTGATGAAGTTCCGCGCATGCGCGTTTGCGATTTCCGGACGCCGTGTGATTCCTGCTCTCCTCCAGTATGTGAGTTTCCTTATATGTTTTTAAATATCACATAATCACAGGCACCTGAATGTAATTATTATGAATTATGTATTCACACCACAATCTAGTGAGTTGGGGACACTGTTCAATTTTAATAATGAATATGAATTTTGCAGTCGATGTACTACAAGTATGTGACACCTATTTGAGAAACCAGGATGAATTTTTCATGGACTATTCCTGTATAATTATGTAATTTTCTGTACAATCATGTAATTTACACAATAATCATGTATGCTATTTAAACATTTGAGTTTGCACTGATTGTTATGGCTTGACAAAGGCTCCATTGAGAGAGCTGAAACGTTGCTGTCTGCACATGTGGGAATAAACACCACTTTTTCTCACCGTTATTCGTGTGCTGCCTTGGATTCTTCTATATATATAACTTATTGGATCAAGTCCGTGATCTACCCAAGGGATTGCACCTCTGCAAAGTGTGTGCTGCTCATCTTTTTTTCTTTTTTCTATATATATATATATATATATATATATATATACAGTATATATGGTATGTGTATGTATTGTGACACAGTGAGAGGTTTGGTCTGGGAAAACAGGTATTTTCCTCCCAGCATGTGCTGCTGGGCTAATTTACATGCAGGTGAGGTCAAATACCGGACCGGATTTTAAGTTCCGGTCCGGGTTTTGGCAGCACCTGGCTGTCCTTAAAATGGTTAGCTGGGCTCAGAGGCGGGGTCTCTGTGTTGGGATCTGAGAGCCTTGTGTCTGGATAAAGCCTCGCTACCTGTTTGGCGTGAAAACAGGTTGGTGCTGCTATGCTCAAGGACTCCTTGAGGCAGAATTGCTGCATGGTGTGAATTGCCACCAACACCGCAAGGTGACTTTTTGCTTTTTTATGATTGCCTGTTTTGTCACTTGCCTAAAGTGTTAATAAAACACTGAACTGCTTGATCCAAAGAACTTGTTGTTGCCTCTATACTGCATCGGCTAATCCTGTCTACCAGAGCGAAACCCCACAATTGGTGGAGGATGCGGGAAAGAGCAGTGAGGCTAGCTTGAACGCCGATATTTTGGGTTTCTGCATTTTTCAGGCACGGTCGTACGTTCATCCAGCTGTATTACAACCAGTCCCCCATGACAAAATGGAGTCTGTTGTGAAGGCCCTCATGGAGGCTAATCTGCAGCAGTGATAGACAAATCTGCAGCAACGCGAGGCTAATAAACAGCAGCAGGAGACTAACAAGTTGCTGCTACAAGACGTGATTGTTGTGCAGACAACAGGAGCAACACCGAGCGTCTAGGATGCCTGGAAAGCAGTCAGTGCCACGATTCCTAAGATGAACCCAGCAGACAACATCAAAACCTACCTGGCAATGTACAAGATTGTGGCCATCAGGGAAAAGCTACCCTGTGACCAGTGGGCTGAGGTCGTCGCTCCGTTCCTGGCATCCGATTCCCAGCGGTTGTATTTCGACTTGCCGGACAATCATGCGGCCGACTACCAGAAAGTCAAGGGTGAGATTCTGGCAAGACTGGGGGTGAATGTGTTGGTCCGGGCCCAGCGGGTGCATCAGTGGGGGTTCAACCTGGCTGAGCCTGCAAGACCCCGATATTATAACTTCACCTCTTGCAAAAATGGCTACAGCCTGACGTGCTGGGTTCCACTGCTATGCTGGATCGTCTGTTAGCTGATACGTTCTGGAGGGCTTTGCCATACCCTTTCCAGCACTGGATCGGTCAGGTGTCTCCTGGCAATGCCCTTAAGATGCTGGACCTGGTGGAACGCTATGAAGCTACCAGGAATCCAAAGGAGGGTTCTGTCCGGAGGGGGGTCGGAAAACCTGGAAATCTCCCCCCCAGGCCCAGAGATACGAGCCGATAAAACCCACCCGGGATGTTCCCACGGCGGACCTGGCTCCGATAGTCAGCTGGCGATGTCAGGAGTCTGGCCATGTAAAGGCTGACTGATACTAACTATGACTGCCATCAGTCTCTATATGCCAGGAGGCTGTGTGCAATATGTACCCAAGAGTCTCTAGATCACTTGTGCCAGGTGGAAGTGGGAAACACTCCGGCGGAGGCTCTGCTGGACTCAGGGAGTCTGGTGACCCTGGTGCAGTACACTGAGTATACTGGCTGGAAAGTCGGGGTGATGTGCATCTACGGAGACTTAAAAGACTACCCCACCATGCTGGTGTCTGTAACCACAGTGGCCGGTAGATGGACCCACGAGGTGGCTGTTGCCACAAATCTACATTATGAACTTATAATAGGGAGAGTCTTCCTGGGCTTCCCGGCCCTGTGGCCTGCCATGAGAGTGACTGATACACATGAGACAGGGGTAACCCTAGCAGAGTGGCCCGGCTCAGGGGGGAGACCAGAACCCTGGGAACCTGAGACCGAAGGGCCAGTGGTAGGGGTGACCGACACTTCGATGGAAGAGGGGGAGACAACCTGGCTAAGTGTGATGGTGGGAGACGTGGAGGACTTGCCGCCGGCTCCTGAATTTATCAGACCTCAATGTCTCCAGGGATAATTTTGGTACCGCCCAACGTCGGGACCCAACCCTATCCCGCGCCTGGGAAAATGTGTTAATAGTAGATGGTAAACCACAAGACCTGGGACAGAGTCAGTGTTTCCCCATTTTGTTATTCATCAGGATATGTTGTATTGGGTAAACTACGGGATTTGTCACGAGGTCAAAGTTGTAATGCAGATGGCTGGATTTGCAATTCCTGGACACTGTATGGGTCATAGAGCTCTGATATAATGGCCCCTAAAATCCTGGGACATGATGCCTTTTATCTCTGGAGTCATTTAAAGTCCCTTGTGTATATAGAAAATACCCAATATGGTTCACCTGAAATGGTTCACCTACAGTGCTGTGAAGAAGTATCATCTACATTTTTTAGGCGTGTTCACAAAGACTGAATTAAGCGTTTAACCATGTGCATCTGGCAGAATGGTGAAAACATGGCGCATGTCATATAAAGCAAACTTGCTTAACTCCTAAATAGGTAAATATAGGTTAAAACTAGTTTTTAAAACGAATATTCGAATAGAGAATTTTTATTGCGAATATCGCTACTTCGAGAATTCGCAAATATTTAGAATATTGTGCTATATATTCGTTATATTGAATATTCTTCATTTTATTTCCCATCTAGACACGATTCCTCTCTGCTTCTTGCTTCTGGGCCAATGAGAAGGAAGCAATGTCAAGTTCACAACAATACTTAGTGCACCAATCAGAAATCTGTAGTCAGACCTGCTAAAATGTGAAGTTGCACAAAAAAAATATTCGAATCACTGCCAATTAGCGCAATCGCTAATATATTGGAGCACTTGACTCTATCTGCATATAAAGTTATTCTAATGTTCTGCCTTGCCAAACATTTTTTCCAGAAAAATTATACCAGCTTGAAAAATGTAGCCAAAGTGACCCATGTCTGTAATTCGCGTTACGAATTTGCATTGTGTGATTTTTACATTGCCGATTTATCGCATTCAATAAAATAATCTCGAATTCTCGAAATTCGCGAATATATGACAAATATTCTACAAAATATTCGTGAAATATTGCGAATTCGAATATAACCCCTGCCACTCATCACTAGTTAAAATGGACACTTCCAGTGTGTTTTTGAGTAAATTTGAGCCAAGATTGATATAACATGACCCGCTTCCCACTGGAAAAACCTTAACCAAATTCTATATGGCAGATTTTAAAATTGTGTCTGTTGGAGAGGCCTGAGGGCTAACCCCCCTCCTATGGACTATGGACCCAGAACTATGGAGACCCCCCCCCACCCCGGCTCCTTATTCTACAAAGGGAAAAGTGTGTAGCTTCTGCCTGTGAGTGATTACGTTATCCCATTGTGTTAGTTAATTGTATTACAGTTGTTTTTTTTTCTGCCTGTGAGTGATTACGTTATCCCATATCCCATTGTGTTGATTAATTGTATCACATGTGTGTTTTCTGCCTGTAACTGCATGTGATTGGTTTATTTAAAAACTGTCTCAGTCTTCCACAATGTCCCCATGGGGAGTGTCCCTTGCTGGAAGACCTGCATAAAAGGCTGGCATGTAGTGATGGATGAACATCGTCCAGGACGATTCACGATCTAATGTTCGCGAACCGCATGTTCGTGGTGGGCCCCATTCACTTTAATGGCAGGCGAACCTGAAAAAACTTCAGGTCATATTTGTAGCCACCAAATACTTACTATAAGTGCAGAAATCATCCCACAACATGGACAGTGACATACCAGAGGGGGATCAATGGCAAAAATTCCCATAAAAAATATTTATTTTAATCAGGGGCCATTTTTATGCATCTTAAATTGAAACTCTCAAAAATGTGCCCTGCTGGAGCCTAGAAGAATTTTATTTTAGGCCACGGGAGTACAGACCCCAAACATTAGGCATTCACCGGACAGAAAACATCAAGTGATTATGTGGCTGGAGGTATATTAGGCGGTCATTGGATAACAATTTTACTTCAGGCCAGTGGACTACAGGCCCCAAAATGTATTCATTCACTGTATAGAAAAGAACAATTGATTAATACACGGCAAACTGAGCTGTAAATTATCTCACTGCACCGCT
The DNA here is from genome assembly GCF_905171765.1 of Bufo bufo. Taxonomy (NCBI): domain Eukaryota; kingdom Metazoa; phylum Chordata; class Amphibia; order Anura; family Bufonidae; genus Bufo; species Bufo bufo. The sequence continues at coordinate 349,370,285 of NC_053391.1, read as the reverse complement.
GAATGGCAATTAGGCCCAAATTTTTTTCTATTTTTAAACAAAAGGCTATTCAACAGATAAGTGCAACAATGAAAGGCGAATATATTTGTATTTCGCCAGTAATACACGGCAAACTGGGCTGTAAAATATCTTACTGCACTGCTGAACGGCAATTAGGCCCAATTTTTTTTCTATTTTTACACAAAAGGATTTTCAAGAGATAAGTGCAACAATGAAAGGCGAATATATTTGTATTTCGCCACTAATACACGGCAAACTGGGCTGTAAAATATCTCACTGCACTGCTGAGCGGCAAAGATAATTTTCCACTAATACACGCAAAAAAGGGATTTAAAACAGATAACTGCACCGCTAGGCGGCAAAGATATTTTTCCTTTTTTACACTAATACACGCAAAAAAGGGCTTTAAAGGGATTCTGTCACTAGGATTTACCCTACATAGATATTCATATGTGCCCATCAGTCTCCTTGTTTTGTATTAAATGATCCCACTCTTACTGCTCTGTGTCTTTTATTCTTCCAAAAAGCGATTTTATAGATATGTAAATTACCTTGCTAAGGAGCCCAAGGGGTTGTCCTATGATCCATTGGAGCCCGGACGCGCCCATCGTTCCGGAGCCCAGCACCGCCTACCAGTTAATTTATTCACTGCACTAGTCCCTCTGGGAAAGACTGCTAACTTGACAGTTGTCCAGAAGACAGTCATTAACACCCTCCACAAGAAGGGTAAGCCACAAAGGCCATTACTAAAGAATCTTGTTGTTCACACAGTGCTGTATTCAGGCATATTAATCAATAGTTGAATGGAAGGAAAAAGCGTGGTTGAAAAAGGTGCACAAGCAACAGGGACAACCACAGCCTTGAAAGGATTGTCAAGAAATTACCATTCAAGAATTTGAGAAAGATTCACAAGGAGTGGACTGCAGCTGGAGTCAGTGCTTCAAGAGCCACCATGCACAGACATATCCAGGACATTCCTTGCATTCCTTGTGTCAAGCCACTCATGACCCAACATCAAAAGCTAAACTTACCTGGGCTAAGGAGAAAAAGGCCTTGATGTCAAGGTCCCTGGACAGGGGCGTAGTTATAGGGGGTGCAGAGGTAGCAGTCGCTACCTGGCCCAGGAGCCTAGGGGGGCCCCAAAGACCCTTGTGCCACATAAGAAGACACCGGTATTATAGAAAGTGCATGCTGGTCAAGTTACACCTCTGGCTGGAGAAAAGGATTTAGGTCAAGAATTTGACATGGGAGGGGGTTGCCGTTTCAATTTTTGCCTCAGACAGCAGGAAGGCTATGTGCTTCCCTGCCCCCGGCCACAAAGCACCGAGGTAAGGGGGCCCAGGATGAACTCTTGCACTAGGGCCCATGACCTTTTTGCTATGCCCCTGTCCCTGGAGGACATCGCTGCACCATTAATGTTTGTGATATGTGTTCGCAGTCTCTGTGGGAACATAAACATATATTACATGACTTCTGACTCGCAGTCAGATATAGCAGTCTTTTGCACTAGACCAGAGATCATAACTAGACCAGAAATCATGTGACAGTTGTTTAATGGAAACAGTTAACAGCTTTATTCTTTTATGGCAACATTTTACCATGTAATTGTTCAGCCCCTTGATGTGTTACCTAACACTTCAAGAATAAAATACATTTGGATATCACTTAACAGCTACAGTATACAGGCATTGAGCTATAGCCTTGTAGTTAGAGATCATAGAACATAGTGAACTGAAGTGAAACTCTGTGGTCATCTACCATTATAGCTTTCAAGACATTTTACAATTTCATGGAAATGTTCACAATTGGAAAATACGGCACTACTAAATCAAAGCTATAGGAATAGTGTAGTATTACATCCAGATGAAAGGCTGTCTGAATGAATGAATGAATGAATAACTTGTATAGCGCTACAATTGCGAACTAAATCGCCTCAAGATGCTTTTTTGCAGCCATTGACCGCCTGTGCCTTCAGAAGAGGTGGGTCTTGAGCTTCTTCCTGAAGTCCACATGGTTTTCTTCTGAGCGGATCTCCGCGGGTAGAGTGTTCCATAGCCGGGGTCCTAGGACTGCTTTTGATTTGTAGCGGGTCTTGGGGATATGGAAGAGATTCTGGTTAGCTGACCGGAGGGGGCGACCTGGGGTGTAATGCTTAATTTTGTCACAGAGGTATTGGGGTGCTTTCCCTTGTGTACATTTGTGTGTGAGGCAGAGGGTTTTGAATGTGATCCAATCCTTCACGGGTAGCCAATGGAGGGTCCTCAGGGACGGGGTGATAGATTCCCAGTTTTTTTTCCCATTATCAGTCTGGCGGCTGTGTTCTGGACAACATGTAGACGTGAAATTTGGTATTTGGGGAGTCGTAGATAGAGGAAGTTTGCGTAGTCAAGACGGGAATTGATGGTTGTTCCAACTACTGCTGCTGCGTCTCCTTCAGGGATGAGTCTACGCAGCAGGCGAAGAAGATGGTGGGATCCGCTGACTACTGATCCTATTTGTGCATCCATTGTCATGTCTGAGTCAAAGATGACTCCGAGGCTTTTGGCTTTGGTGCTGGGAGTGATGGTTTGTCCAAGGATGGTGAGTGGTGTGCATGTCGTGCTAGGGTTTTTGTTTCGGTTTGCATGGAGGAAAAGAAGTTCTGTTTTGGAACCACTGAGTTTAAAAGAGCTCTCAGTCATCCAATCGTCGATCAATGAGAGGCAGATTTCCAGGGCATGGTCTATCTGTTCTAGCTCATACATGGGATCTCAAGCTTTCGCCACCCTCCCCTATGATGTTAATATGTCTAAATAGGGCTCTACATGAGACAACCCCAGGATTTCACTTATAAAGGTTATATATGAGAATGATTCTAATTCTACATCTACTCTATTTCTCCAATTTAATGTACATAGAAAATTCTGTATTGTGACCTCTTTTTCATGACTTTTTATTTAATAGTAATGTTACTTTTTCTCCATTCTTATTCATAGCTACTTTAAAATTCTGCTGGTTGTCCTTGGAAGCAAACAGAGTTTTAGCTCCATCTCTTTGTCAATCATATAACTTAATAGCTTAATTTTGTATAAGCTCCCACAATGCATTGCACTCTGTTAAAGGGAATTTGTCACCATGGTGTTAGACACTATGAGCAAAATGCTGTATCGCATACTGGTCCTAGTAATGTTGTAAAAACCTGTTTTAAACGGCTCCACTGTGAGATGAGTGCTTGAGTCCTCTCAATACATGGTACCAGCTCAGGAGTCCTCATATTAATTATCTCCAGGTCCTCCTGCCCTTCCCCTCTGATTAATGTAGGAAAAGAGCTGTCGATCAGTGGAAAGAGGAAGTGAGGAGATCCCAGAATTCATGAATATGAGGACTCCTGAGTGTGCGCTCTGTATTCAGAGGACTTCTGCTATCAGTTTATGCTGGTGCTGATCAATAAAGTTTTTAGTGAAACAACTGGAGCAATTCAAGCAAGTGACCCAGCAGTCTTCTCAGGTTGTCTGTCACCAGTTAATGCTGCCCTCAGATTGGTGACAGATTTCCTTTAATAGAATTATGAATTATGAATTTAGCTTTAGGGGTGAATGGAGAGGTAAAAATAATTTTACTGAACCAAATAAATACTATTCCAGGGGCTTAAATGGGACTTATTTAATAATGAAATGATAACTAGTGATGAGCGGCAGGGGCAATATTCGAATTCGCGATATTTTGCGAATATTTTGGCGAATATTCGCCATATATTCGAGAATTCGCGAATTCATAATCTCTAACCATTATTTTCTTGATTGCGAAAATTTGCATAAAATTTGACTGAAGAATTCGCATAAAAATTCGCATGAACTGGTATTTTTAAAAAATCGAATATTCGTGATTACGAATATATTTTGCGATATTCGAAATATTCGCAAATTCTCAAAGTGCCGATATTCGCGATTAAAATTCGCAATTCGAATATTCGTGATCAACACTAATGATAACAATTCTGGAGCATCTTTTCTTTGAACTCTGTGTTGTATCATTCCTCTATTATTCCACTTAGAAATATATTAATAAACTGACAACTGGGTTTTACCAGTTGGGTTGTGTCCCTATATACAATCTCAAACTGTCAAGTCAGTGCTAGCAGTATTAGAATGTGTAGGGACACATCCCTTTTAAAGCGAAAATTGTAACAACTACCGGTACTTGTCAATTACATTTCTAGGGATAACATAGGAATGCAAAAACGCAAGAAAAGTTCCAAGAAAATATATGTTCCAGAAATTTTGTTTCACAGGAAATGCCAATATTTACTAAAACAGACATATCTGGAAAGCCGACAAATCCTCTTTTAGGGAATGTTCACACAAAGGATTTATGGTGGAATTTTGGTGTGACCCTCAGCTCTGCCTCCCATTGAGATGTATGGGAGGAAGAAGGGATGCGGCCACAGGTGGGTTTTTGGTGAAATTTTGACATGACTGTCTAGGCCAAAATTCTGCTGTAAAATCTGTTGTGTGAATGTCCCCTAAGATGCAGAGGGGAAAATGCATTTCATTGACCAATGTCGTATTGAGGATTGAGGTGCCGGTAAAGCAGTTGTTCCTTGTATTTTATGTATGGCGCAAATACATAAATCAGATTTGGTTGCAGTTTTATTGACACTCATCTATTTACCCTCGACTTTCTTCTTTTGAATCTTTTGGAACATCGAGGGTCATTATTAAGTACATGATCCTGGATCGTTCTACAGTTGTCATACATGTTCACTCGATCTCCTCCAATATTGATAAATAAATAGAATAATTTTGGTAAACTTCCCCTATTAGCAGTAACACTCATATAAAAGAGAGACATGTCTTCCATTTATCAGAATTTTATTGGCGCTGACACTGTCAAAAAATCTGAGAAAAAGCCGGAAAACATTACTGTTTGCACTAGATGTCCTTGTCAAAGGAACATTAATGTGGCTCTCTTACAGATAAGCATTTGATGATCACCAGCAGAAGAAAACGAGTCCTTTTCATAATTACCGATGTTTTGCTGACAGCTTCACATGCTTCTCCCTCTCGTTTCTCCGACGTACGTTTGCTCTCTCAGTCAGTCACTTGATGCAGCCACGCAGGGGGTAATGGCCTGTCCTTTGGTTTTGATGACCTTTTAAGCTGCAGTGTGACAAAGGTTAATGGCGCGCCTCATGTATTACACATTGTTTGGCTCATAGTCAGCCTTAGAAAAGGTTATCCATCAGCATTATGTGGCTGTGCTGACAAAATATTTTGAAGCTCAGTTTAGAAGTCACAAAGTTTTTATACGAGGCTCAGCAAATTCATCTGCGAGAGAGATTTAAAGGGGTTGTGTCACTTCAGTAGAGAAAATTAATACAAGGTACTTACTAATGTATTGTGATTGTCCATATTGCTTCCTTTGCTGGCTGGATTCATTTTTCCATCACATTAGACACTGCTCGTTTCCATGGTTATGACCACCCTGCAATCCATCAGCAGTGGCCGTGCTTGCACACTATAGGAAAAAGTGCTGGACTATGTGAGCTCTCACGGTCCCGGGCCACCAGAGAGGCACTTTTTCCTATTGTGTGAAAGCACGACCACCACGGATGGATTGCAGGGTGATTGTAACCATGGAAACAAGCAATGTATACATTGATGGAAAAATTAATCCAGCCAGCAAATGCAGCAATATGGATAATAATACAATTAGTAAGTGCCTTGTATTAACTTTCTCTACATAATAAATGCCATTTGCTGAAGTGATACAACCCATGGCTACCATCTACAGAATACTGTGATAGCTTTCATTTACGTGGACTCCATGTGGCTGATTTTTCATAAAATGTTTGTATGATACAAATATGACACATTACAATACATATTGTGATTTGTAGGGATCATATGAATTTAATAGCATAAAGCTATTTTGCTATGATTGATGTAAAATATGAAAATCAGACAGCATATAGTACACGACAACCTCTTTCTAACAAAGCTAGAACTAGCCCTGTACCTCACCTTGAATCCAGATATCTCCCCATAAATTGCTACAATTGCTCCTCTAGATTTTCTTCAGATTGCAGCTCATGGGGAATATCCCTATTCAGGGGGTATGCTCTCTGTGCTACAGCTCTGCTGCAACTGTCTGCGTATCACAGCTCAGGGGGTGTGTCCTTTCTGCTGCAGCTCTCTTCCTCTAATATGTCACAGCTTCTAACAGTAGACACAACTAGAGACAGTTTAGAATCAAACTGAGCACGTGCGACTACCTCAGAATCTAGACGTGCACATTAGTGTTGATTGAGCACCAAAGTGCTCGGGTGTTCAGGTGCTCGGGTCGAACACCTCAGGATGCACAATGGAAGTTAATGGGAGAACCCGAGCATTAAACCAGACACCCCCTGCTCTGAAGAGGGGGTGGTGTCTGGTTCATAGGAAAAGGTCAGGAATTGATGGAAACACCACTGAAATGGTTCGGGAAGAGCATGGGGAGGATGTCAGGATGCATCTTGGACACCCAGGTCGCTGCTGGGAATGATGTTGTCCGAGTAGTACGCCACTTTAAAAGACTGACAATAATGAGCACAAAACCGAAGAAAAGAAATAGATTCTACTTGAATACAAAGTGCAAGTGCTGCCAAAAATTATCACATAATGAAGGGCCTCATTCAAATTGTGGTACAATTGTTCAGGTAGTGGGACTCCTACACTCATAAAGCCTATTCACTAAGTGAAAGGGCTTCCAAAAATTACAAGGAACCGGCACTCCAATACACCCTTCATTATACGTAAAGGAGGGCATCATACACACTTGAAAAATTATGATTGATGGCCTGCTGGTGACCCTAAAAAACATTAGGAGCAAGGGCCTGCTGGTGACCCTCTAAAACATTAAGGTTGAGGGCCTGCTGCTGAGCTGACCATATGAAACATTAGGGGTGAGGGTTTGCTGCAAAGCTGACTCTCTAAAACATTAGGGGTGAGTGCCTGCTGCTTAGCTGACCATTAAAAAAAATTATGGGTGAGGGCATGCTGGTTAGATAACCCTGTAAAACATTATGGTTGAGGGCCTGATGGTGAGCTGACCCTCAAAAACATTATATGCGAGGGCCTGCAGGTGAGCTGACCCTCTAAAAGATTGTAGGTGAGGGCCTGCTGGTGAGCTGACCCTCAAAAAAATTACATGCAAGAGCCTGCAGGTGAGCTGACCCTCTAAAAGATTGTAGGTGAGGGCCTGCTGGTGATCTGACCCTCTAAAACATTATATGCGAAGGCCTGAAGGTGAGCTAACCCTCTACAACATTAGGGGCGAGGACAAACTAATAAGCATGTTGATATGATGGAAGAGGAGGAAGACAAAAAAAGGAAGATTGAACCATATACCCTTTTTTCTGGTGGAAGGGGTGCATGGGAATATAGTGTATTCAGTACATTATAAAAAAAACATTTAAAGTGCCTTTATGTTCAGCCGCTTTCCTCTGGTGGAGTAGAGAAGTCAGGGGCAATCCAGGCCTTGTATATTTTTATAAGAGTCAACCTGTCAGCATGTTCAGTTGACAGGCGGATGCGCTTATCAGTTATTATGCCCCCAGCAGAACTAAATACCCGCTCTGACAAAACTCTAGCGGCAGGGCAGGCCAGCACCTCCAAGGCGTAGAGCGCCAGTTTGTGCCACTTGTCAAGCTTGGACACCCAGTAGTTGTAAGGCACAGAGGGATCATTGAGAAAGCTGACAAGGTCTGCTAAGTACTCCTTCACCATCTTCCAAAATTTTTCTTTCCTTGTGACACTAGGCCGCGCATCAGGGTGAGGGTGCTGGCGGGGTGTCATGAAACTGTCCCAGGCTTTGGAGAGTGTTGCCCTGCCTCTGTTGGAACTGCTGTGTGGTCCCCTCATCTCCCCTCCTCAGTTACCCAAGGAACTACGTACTCTGCCGCCAGCGTTGTCAGCTGAAAATTTTTTGAGCAATTTTTCCACAAGGACCTTCTGGTATTGCACCATTTTGCTCGTCCTCTCCACCACAGGAATGAGAGATGAGAAGTTTTCTTTGTAGCCGGGGGTCGAGAAGGGTGAACAACCAGTAATCAGTGTTGTTCAAAATGTGTAAAACGCGTGGGTCACGGGAAAGGCAGCCTAACATAAAGTCAGCCATGTGTGCCAGAGTCCCAACAGGAAAGACTTTGCTGTCATCATCAGGAGGATGAATCTCTATCTCCTCATCCTCTTTCTCCTCTTCTGCCCATCCACGCTGAACAGATGGAATAAAATTTCTATGGGTACTACCCTCTTTAGTGGAGGCAACCGTATCCTGCTCCTCATCATCATCATCCAATTTGCGCTGAGAAGATGAAATGAGGGTGGTCTGGCTATCACTCTGTGTAATGTCTTCCCCCATTTTCACATCTTCCACATGCAAAGCGTTGGCCTTAAGCAGTGAGCCTTTGAGTAGACACAGAAGTGGGTTGGTGACGCTGATATTAGGGTTATCACCGCTCACCATCTGTGTTGATTCCTCAAATTTTCTAAAAACCTCACAGAGGTCAGACATTCATGCCCACTCCTCGCTTGTGAAGAGTTGAAGTTGACTGGAAAGGTGATGACCATGTTGCAGCTGGTATTCCACTACTGCCCTCTACTGCTCACAAAGCCTGGCCAACATGTGGAACGTGGAGTTCCAGCGCATGCTCACGTCGCGCAACAGTCTGGCAATTGTAAGCGCTGCTGTAGCGTTGACAAAGTGGTGGAAGCTGTCGATGGCTTGCGGAATTGGGCACATACGTGGCGCACCTTCACCAGTAGCTCAGGCAAATTGGGGTAGGTTTTGAGAAACCGCTGAACCACTTAGTTGAACATGTGGGCTAGGCATGGGATGTGTGTGAGCTTGCTGAGCTCCAAAGCCACCACCAAGTTATGGCTATTATCAGACACAACCAGGCCTAGTTATGGCCATTATCAGACACAACCAGGCCTAGTTCTAGGTTAAGTGGTTACACCTCAGTTTGGTCTCTAATCCCCCGCCACAGCTCTGCGGTGGTGTGCTGTTTGTCACCTAAGCAGATCAGCTTAAGCATGGCCTGTTGAAACTTCCCCACTGCAGTGCTACACTGCTTCCAGCTACCGACTGATGGCTGACTGGAGCTGCAAGAGGATAATTCTAAGGTGGAAGTGAAGGAGGAGATGGAGGAGGAGAAGTGGGGGTTGGAGCCACTAACGTAGGTGGTGGCGTAAACCCTGATGGAATTAGGGCCCGCAATCCTTGGCGTCGGTAGCACCTGTGCCATCCCAGTGTACGAGTTGCTGCCAGCCTCCACAACGTTCACCCAGTGTGCCATCAGGAAAATGTAGTGTCCCTGGCCGAAAGCACTTGTCCATGTGTCAGTAGTTAAGTGGACCTTCCCAGTAACTGCATTGGTCAGGGCACATGTGATGTTATTGGACACATGCTGGTGTAAGGCGGGCACGGCACACCATGAAAAATAGTGGCGGCTGGAGATTGCGTAACAAGGGACGGCCGCCGACATCAGGCTGCAGAAGGTCTGTGTCTGCAAGCCTAAATGGCAACATTTTCAGGGCCAGTAATTTGCGCATTTAGTGCTATGGCCTGTGGGTGGATGGCTGGGTATTTCCGCTTGCGTTCAAATGCCTGGGGTAAGGACATTTGTACGCTGCACTGGAACATGGAAGTGGATGTGGTAGCTGATGGTGCTTGCGAAGGTCCAGGTGCAGGGCGGGAGGCATCCCGGCCTGCACCTTCGACAGGGGATTGGCCAGCACGTAACACAGGGGAAGAGGAGGCAGTGGTGTGACTCGCAGACACAGATTGTGAACCCAGGCGTTCGGCCCACCTAACATTACGGTGCTTTGATGCCATGTGGCAGATCATGCTGGTGGTGGTGAGGTTGCTGATTTTTGTATGGCACAGGTTTCAAATTACAATTCTTTTGTCGTCCGCACTTTACAAAAAAAAAGCGCCAGACAGGAACACCTACCCCTTGGCAAGGGAGATTTCCGCAAGGGTGTTCTCTGGGGAACAGTTGCGGGCCTGTTTGGTGTGGCCCGCCTTCTCCCTTTTGCCACCCCACTGCCTCTTCCAGCCTGTTGCGGTGCTGCGGATCCTTCCCCCTTTGTACTGCTGTCCTCGCTCGGCTTTCCACCTTCCCAGGTTGGGTCAGTGACTTCATCGTCCACCACCTCCTCTTCCACTTCCTCACTCTGCTCATCCTCCTGACTTGTTGACCTAACAACAACCTCAGTTATGTAAACTGTGTCTCATCCTAATCATCAACCTCTTGAGACACTAATTGCCATTGACTTATTGGCAACTGTGTCTCATCATCATCATCCACCTCGCGAAACACTAATTGCCATTCCACACCATCATCTTCTTGTGACTGTGGATGCTCAAGAGTTTGGGAATCAGGCCGCAAGATCTCCTCATGTCCCTCTTCAAGCGGGCTTGTCGAGAGGCCCAAATGAAAAGGAATGGCGCTGAAAAGAGCTCCTCGGAATATCCGAGTGTGGGATCACTTGTTTGGCAAGACTCTCCATGGTGGGAGGAAGGAGGATCAGGGTGAGGATTGTGTTGACTAGACTCTTGGCTACTGAGACTAGACATGGTGGAAGACAGGGTGGTGCTTAACCGACTGGAAGCATTATCTGCTCCAATTCCACCGACAACCTGGTCGCACTTGTCTGACTTCGTTGCCGCCCTGCAAACTGGGACATGAAGCTAGGTATTGTGGATGATTGTTTTTCTTGTCCTCTGGCAGCAGGCACAGTTTCAAAGCGCCCAGGGCCACGCCCTCTGCGTGCTCCATCAGCATCACGCCCATTTCCCTGTCCCTTACTGCTCGCCTTCTTCATATTAAATGTTATCTATGATTGAAAGTATGTCACACGTACAGTAGCATAGGATTTGTAAGTGTATGCGCAAATTTTTTTAAAAAGGAGATATACCGCAGATAATGTCAAGCCTGTCACCAGTGGCTAATAAAAAATAACAGGGAATGTCACAGGTATTTGGGATGTGGAAACGTTACACAGGAGAAATATCGCAGATAATGTCGCTGATGTCAGCAGTGGCTAATATAAAATTATAGGAAATGTCACAGGTATTTGGGATGTGGAAATGTTACACAGGAGATGTACCCCAGGTAATGTCACTGTGTGCAGCGGACACCATCTACGGAAAAAGTACACTGGATGTCACAGATATTTTTGGGATGTGCACACGTTACACAGGAGATGTAATGCAGATAATGTCACTGTCCGCAGCGGACACCATCTACTGAAAAAGTACACTGGATATAACAGATATTCTTGGATGCGCACATGTTACACAGGAGATGTAGCGCAGATAATGTTGCTGTCTGCAGCGGCCTAGCTATTGCACGCTATTTAGCGCAGGATGTGCTAAAAATAGATATTGCTACCACACACAATATTCCTTAAAATTACTTTTGGGTCCGTAAAGTTTTAGCAATTTAGCTCAGGTTGCGCTAAAAATATATATTGCTGCTGCCACACACTACAATAATCCTTAAAAGGACTTTTGGGTCTCTGACAAGTTTTTCAACGTAAAAAATTTTTTTTTACTCCCTACGCTATCTTTTCCTTCTTCAGCACAGCTCTCCCTCATGATCACTGTGTCAAACACGCGTTCCACCCAGCCCATCACTGTAATACCAGTAACCAACATGGCTACAGCATTAGAATGAAGGGCAGTACTTACCTGCACATTTATTTGCTGCGTAGCAGCCAGCAAACGTGCGGTGAGGAGACTACCGAATACTACCATGTGCCGAGCATGCTCGATTAACACTAGTGCACATTACTAATATAGATTAAATACCAGGAACGCCATTATAATGAAGTAAAGAGAATATCTTACAACTAGAGCATTTTTATGATAGATGGTAAATTACAAAAGTAACTAGTTTTTTTATGCTAAATTAGATAAAAGGCAACATTTAGTGGTGGCACAACCCCTTTAAGAGCACAATCATTCATTATAGTGGCATATGTAAAGAGAGGTGGCCCATATGAAAGCTCAATTTAAGCTCTCAATATGGTGACAGGTTTTGCAGAAGAGCTTTAGATTTGTCTAACCTTTTACATAATGACCCTTGTGCCAGTTTTCTACCCCCTGGTTTGCTCACAATAAGGTACCCAAGGAGATGGAATTCTTGTACATGTGACAGCAAAAGTGAGGACACCTCCGTTTAAGAGACCCATTTCAACCTATGCCTTTCCTTAAAGGGCATCTGTCAGCAGATTTGTTCCTATGAAACTGGCTGATCTGTTATATGTGCACTTGGCAGCTGAAGACATCTGTGTTGGTCCCATGTTCATATGTGCCCACATTGTTAAGATAAGAAATGATGTTTTAATATATGCAAATGAGCCTCTAGGAGCAACGGGGGAGTTGCCATTACACCTTGAGGCTCTGCTCTCTCTGTAACTGATGTGCTCTCTGCACTTTAATTGACAGGGCCAGGTGTGATGATGTTTACACTGCCTGGTCCTGTCGATCAAAGTGCAGAGGGCGTGGCAGTAAAGTGAATCTCTAGATGTAATGAAAATGCTCCTTAAGTTGCATTTGCATATGTTAACCCTTAGAGGACCCTGCATTGTGTCCTGACTTCGTACAGAATCAGGTCAGACGTACATGTGCCCACTGACTTGATGCTGTGTAGACATCAAGTTACACTGCAGAGTGGCAAGAGCGGCACATAAATATTGGGGTCCTTGACGTCTGCAGGGATCTGAGGTAAGAGGGTTTAGGGGGCCATTTTTCAATTTTGGGGTCTGATCTGTGGTCTGCAGGGATCTAATGATTTGCGGATAACACAAATTTTGGGTCTGATCTGAGATCTGCAATGATCTGTGGGAAGGGGTGGGGGGTACATGAATTTGGGTCTAATCTGAGATTTGATTTAAAGGATGGTGGAGTGGCGATAATAGGGAGCCACATTAATTAGGGGTCTGATCTGAGGTCTGCATTTAAGGGAAGGAGATTATAGGGGGCTCACATCCTGGGTCTGTATTAATTTGTGGTGTGTATAAATTTAGGCTCTTATCTGGGGTTTGTATGAATTTGGGGCTAATCTGGGATCTGTATTAATTTTAGGGTCTGTAAGAAGGTCTGTATTAATTTTGGGGTCTGGTCTGGGGTCTAAAGTTTGCTATTGGGGTCCATTATTTTCTAGTTCTGTACCTATGTCCTTCAGCTCTTTTATTTTGGAAGTACAGTAATTGGGGGGCACTGGCAGTACTGTCGGTACAGTAATGTGTGAATACGGGGCATCAGCAGGCACAGTATTAGTCAAAGCTAAAGGATGTCAGTGTTAAAGGGACAGCAATGAGTCAATGCAGAAGGTAACCTAATCTCCTGGGCCCTAATGTAAAATTGTAAAAGGCCCCATGTGCAGTGTGCCATTTATTAATCCTGGTGTCTTCTTATATAGCAGATGGGGCAGTACACCCCTGACCAAAAACGTTTGCACATGACGCTCTGGACCAAATGGAGAAGAAAATGAAAGGGAACAACTGTGTGACCTTATTCCCAGGTCCTTCTTACTGAAGTACATATTGTTTCAATTATCTGTGCAATCATAGAAAAAGTAGGCTTGTCTTTTCCTCATTGGTTTAATTAAATATCTATGATAAGACTGATGAGAAAAACTTCTTAAAGGGTTTCTATCACTTCATATGACATAATTAGCTGGCAGACACTAGCGATCTGCTAGTGTCTGCTCTGGCCAACCATCCTACTATAATCACTTGTGGGGCAGCGGTTTTGCTAAAAAACTAACTTTTATAAATATGCTAATGAGCCTCTAGGTGCTATGTGGGCGTCATTAGCACCTAGAGGCTCCGTCTACCTTCATACACAGCGGCCGCCCTGCACGTCCCTCCAGCCCGCCCATGTCCTCCTCCGTGTGACGCAGCGGCCGAATTCTCGCGCATGCGCCGTGCGCGGCTGTATTCGGCGCATTAGAGATGTCTGAGCTCGGAGCGGTCAGACATTCAATGCGCATGCGCGGAAGCCGCGCATGCGCATTGAATGTCTGACCGCTCCGAGCTCCGACATCTCTAATGCGCCGAATACAGCCGCGCACGGCGCATGCGCGAGAATTCGGCCGCTGCGTCACACGGAGGAGGACATGGGCGGGCTGGAGGGACGTGCTGGGCGGCCGCTGTGTATGAAGGTAGACGGAGCCTCTAGGTGCTAATGACGCCCACATAGCACCTAGAGGCTCATTAGCATATTTATAAAAGTTAGTTTTTTAGCAAAACCGCTGCCCCACAAGTGATTATAGTAGGATGGTTGGCCAGAGCAGACACTAGCAGATCGCTAGTGTCTGCCAGCTAATTATGTCATATGAAGTGATAGAAACCCTTTAACTACACAGATTGAAGAATATTGTGAAATGTATTTTGGATGCATATAATTTTACAGTCCAGTTCATCAAAGGCGATCAGGATATGGGAAACTGACAGAATTACACTGGGTTCAGACCTAAGCGTATTTGATATGCGCGTTTTTGTCGCGTGTTTTTGTGAGCGTTTTTGTCCATAGTCAACGCGCGTATTACGCGCGTTTGTGTAATTGACAGCAGTGTCCTATGGCCGCAAACGCGCGACAAAACGCCCCAAAGAAGCTCAAGAACTTGTTTATGCGTCGGGTGTTTTTCAGCGCGTTCGAACGCGCTGTAAAACGCGAAAATGTGAACCAGTCCCATAGGGAAGCATTGGTTTGCATCAGTTATGCGTTTTACAGCGCGTTCGAACGCGCTGTAAAACGCGCAAGTGTGAACTTAGGGTTAATGATAGACTTTGTCTCCTGTGAGGGCCATTATTATTAGAGATTTGGTTCAAATCGAATGTAACACAAATTTTCCAAAACTTCAAGTGGAAACTGAATCCAAATTTTTATTTGAGTGAACTTCTCTAAATGGTGTCAGCGGAAGACAAGAAAGATGAAGAAGGAGGATGGCCTGACCCCGGCGGTGTCTGTGTATACACACTGGCAGATATTTGCCTCCTAAAAGTGAACATTTATAGGATACTTTTGCAATGAGACGGACCGTGGGGGCAATTACACGGACACCAATTATGCAGTGGGTCAGGATATGTGTATAATAGTCTATGGTTTTTGTTTGTGACGCCAATTGCAGCATGCGCAGGGTACAGTCACAGGGCCCTTTAAGGTGTTGCAACTCACGTACCAGGTTAGGAATGCCAGAGTGGTGTAATGTCTCTGTTTGATAATGGCAATAGTGTCAACGGTGTCTCCTACCTTGGTACGGCTGGACTCCTGGACCCGGCTCACTTGCAATAAATGAGTGTGTTTAGTAGGAGTAATTGAGGGTTTTGGTAGCAATAATTTAGATCCAGACTTGGGATATAATTCAAACTGGTCTTTACTTGATGCAGCAGTAATCCATGTGAGATACAGCAATAGTCTTGAATCCCAGCAGGTATTGGCTATGTATGGCAGGAATTTGTCTTCTGCTTTTATCATATGCCTGGAGAATATGGCAGGAATTACTATCTTCTGCTCTATCTTCTGCTGTATATGGGGACTGACTAGCTGAGGAGGAATTTGGCTTCTCCTGGTCTCTGGATGGTACTCACAGTTATGCTCAGAGGGTATGGTTCTTCCTGGAGTTCTGGAGGTGGCTGCTTGCTTGTCACCAGCTGAGACTGAAGGGCTCAGGCTGGGAATGATGATCTTTGGTCTCAACCGAGACAAGATCCTGGTTTGGGATCCCTAGAACTGGGAGCTCCTACCAGCGCAGCCTTCCCCATGCAGGGAGAGCTGGAACACACTGGATCTAACTGTTTTTTCCCCTCCCTTGCTGCAGGGTGTGGGAAACTCTACTTCCCTTAAGCAGGGGGGTGCAGAACAGAACTGGAACGTTCCATTCTGAATGGTCATAACATTTAAACTAATCCTACCAACGATGCCGCCACCTGCTGGTAGACCTGAAACATTACAAAGAAAATATCACATTTAAAATGGTTTCATTTGCACAGTTGTGAATGACATGAGGGCCAATGACCGTGTTGATGCCCTTAGCAGATAGTGGCGGCGTAAAAGCGTTAGTAACCCCACTCTGGGGTGTTACACTGTCATGTTCACATTACTAACACTGTCTTGGCATGAAAGATTTTGAAAGGGGTTTGATACAGTCCTAGGAGATCCCAAAGTGTCACCCGCAGCTTGTCAGAGCAATTGGGGCACTTTTGGTTTGGGTCAAATTTATCGGACCCAATTGATTAGGCCAAATTGAATCCAAATTGAATTTCAGGAAATTCACTCATTACTATTCATTATAAATTTAAAAACCAATTTTTTTGTAAGAAATTAGGACTGATAGCCAGGGCCGGTACAAGGCAGGGGCCGAAGGAGCGGGTGCCCTGGGCGCTACCATTTGCGGACAGGAGGGGGGCGCAGGTGAAGTGCCAGCCACGGCCCCCCCTACATCATGCTGTGCCCCCCCAACTAAAATGCCCCCCCCCCCCCCAAGTGAGCAGCCGCCGCCGGGCACAGGGAGATGAGCGCTTCCATTGCGCTCATCTCCATTGTAAACTGTCTGTGCCAGCGGAGGTGCAGGGGAGGGAGAGGCGTGTCCCTTCCCTTTCCTCTGATAGGCTGCAGGCAGGCACCGAAGTGGAGGAGAGGCCCCGCCCCCTAATTACTCCTGTTTACCTTTCTAAAGCTAAAGGACCTTTGATGATGTCATCACAGGTCCTGTAAGGGAACTGCACAGTGTAAAGTGTAGTTCCCAGGTTAGAACAGTGCATCTGCCAGGACCTGTGATGACATCATCTTCAACATCACAGGTCCTGCAGAATCTAGCAAAGGAACTGCACCAAAAATGGTGTAGTTCCTAGGTTTCAAAGGTACATCTTCCAGGACCTGTGATGACATCATCACAGGTCCTTCAACCCCTAACAGCAAGTATTAAAAGTTCACAAGCAGCTCTGTATTGATCCATACAGACTGGAATGGAGAGGTAAGAGGAGGTCCTCCACTTTTCATCATTTACCCCCCCCCCCCCTCCATGCCCTGTTTTTACTCATTGCTCACTCATGTATACTACTTCAGACAGTTACCACTACCTCATGTACCTCACAGTGACTATAATGCATAACTGACCACATATTTCTATAAACACTGCATCTACAGTATTATACCTTCTATGTGTCACATCAATACACTGCTCTGTATATATATATATATATATATATATATATATATACACACACATACATGCACACACACTGCATATATTACACAGTATTATACATGCAATATGTACAGATATATAGTATATACCGCAGTGCACTGATATGTGAGGTATGAGGTATAATAGATGCTGTGTGTACAGATATCAGTACACTTCTGTATATACTATATATGTGAGGTACGAGGTATAATAGATGCAGTGTGTACAGATATATAGTATATACAGCAGTGTACTGATATGTGAGGTACGAGGTGTCAATACACTGCTGTATTTACTATATACCTGTACACACTGCATCTATTATACCTCGTACCTCACATATTACACTACTGTATATACTGTATACACTGCATATATTATACCCCGTACCTCACATATCAGTACACTGCTGTATATACTATATACCTGTACACACTGCATCTATTATACCCTGTACCTCACATATCAGAACACTAGGGAATATACTATATACCTGTACACACTGCATCTATTATACCGCGTACCTCACATAACTGTACACTGCTGTATATAATATACATCTGCATCTATTATACCTCTTTTGTGTGCCAGGGCTGTTTTTGTAATCCCATTCCGGCCCTGATGGCATAAATTATAAAACGCAGCAGCAAGAATAGTTCATGGAACAAAGGGAGGGGCTATAAAAGGGGAATGGGGGCCCAATTTAGATTCCTGCTATGGGGCCCAGTGATTTTTATGTACGCCCCTGGCTGCAGGCACTAGGCCGGCAGCCTATCAGAGGCCGGCGCAATGACGTCATCGTGCCGCCTGAGCCTTACATTACAGCGTGGGACACAGGAAGAGGCTGCATCGCATCGCTGACACTTAGGTAAGTATAAGTGTTTTTTTTTTTGTTTTTTTTTACAATAGTGTTACTGGCACATTGGGGGGGCTTATTACAAAACTGGCACATGATGATGGGGGGGACTTTATACTGGCACATGATGATGGGGGGGAACTTTATAGTGTCTGTGACTTTCAAAGTCCCACAGTCCTTTGTTCTATTGCTTTAAGTATATTCTTGTTTTGAAACAACATTGATTCTTTCTTAAAAACGGGGGGGGGGGGGGGGGGCGCAGTTTGCCATCTTCGCCCTGGGCACCAAATGGCCTTGTCCCAGCCCTGCTGATAGCATTCCCTCTAATAACACTTAGCATAATTTTGTTGCTGATATGCACCAGAAGGCTCATGTTGGTGGCAGAAAATGAGCAATAGGTGAGAAACTTGTATTAAAAGGGTTGGCCGCTATGGGGGTTATTTACCATACAGAAAACTTTTAATAAATGACCCTCTACATCCTTACTTCTGCACATACTACAGTACATGCTGGGAACAGTATATAAAGACACTTAGGCTGGTTTCACACGGGCGTTGCGGGAAAATGTGCGGGTGAGTTGCGGGAACACCCGCGATTTTTCCGCGCGAGTGCAAAACATTGTAATGCGTTTTGCACGCGCGTGAGAAAAATCGCGCATGTTTGGTACCCAAACCCGAACTTATTCACAGAAGTTCGGGCTTGGGATTGGTGTTCTGTAGATTCTATTTTTTCCCTTATAACATGGTTATAAGGGAAAATAATAGCATTCTGAATACAGAATGCAAAGTAAAATAGGGCTGGAGGGGTTAAAAAAATAAAATAAAATTATTTAACTCACTTTAGTCCACTTGATTGCGATGCCCGGCATCTCCTTCTGTCTCCTTTGTTGAACAGCACCTGTGGTGAGCATTAAGTACAGTTACAGGACCTTTGATGACGTCACTCCAGTCATCACATGATCCATCACCATGGTAAAAGATCATGTGACGTACCATGTGATGACCGGAGTGACATCATCAAAGGTCCTGTAACTGTACTTAATGCTCACCACAGTTCCTATTCAACAAAGGAGACAGAAGGAGATGCCGGCTACGCGATCAATGGGACTAAGGTGAGTTAAATTATTATTATTTTTTTTTTTAACCCCTCCAGCCCTATTTTACTTTGCATTCTGTATTCAGAATGCTATTATTTTCCCTTATAACCATGTTATAAGGGAAAATAATAATAATCGGGTCTCCATCCCGATCGTCTCCTAGCAATCGTGCGTGAAAATCGCACCGCATCCGCACTTGCTTGCGAATGCTTGCGATTTTCACGCAACCCCATTCACTTCTATGGGGCCTGCGTTGCGTGAAAAACGCTGAATATAGAGCATGCTGCGATTTTCACGCAACGCATAAGTGATGCGTGAAAATCACCGCTCATGTGCACAGCCCCATAGAAATTAATGGGTCGGTATTCAGTGCGGGTGCAATGCGTTCACCTCACGCATCGCATCCGCGCGGAATACTCGCCTGTGTGAAAGGGGCCTTAGTGAGAGACTGATGTTGAACCATGGGCTCCAATGGCTGATTGTTTGGACTGCTTAACCCTTGTTTACAGCAGTCACTGTTACTCAAAATTCCAAAATGGCTTTTGATGGGGGGGGTCATGTGACCAGTCCCTTCCATCAACGGCCTCCACTGAATAAGACCATGCATTGCACTGCGCATGCGCTATTTTATAATGTCGTGCACAGAGTGGTATATAGATATATGCTATATAGTCACAATAACTGTTGACAGAAAACTGTTATTAAAGTGGGATGGAGTCATACCTTATTAATTGACATTTTGTTTATACAGAAGGGGGGTTTCTAGCCAACATACTTTAACGTCAGCTGGAGAGTGTAAGACATAACCATGGGGGTGAAGAAGAGAACTGCACCAGGATCTGCACACTTGTTAAAAATTTTGGGGGAAAAATATGAAGTTTAATACGGCAACTTTGTGGAATAAAATATTTACCGTGCTATGTCAGGTTAACATTTACTACATCTGTATACTCATACGGCACATCCATTTTACAGGATAGAGATGAGCAAATAATTGAAATGTTCGATTCGGCTGATTCGCCGAATTTTACTAAAGAATTTACTTCGGGATAAATTATTTTGTCACAAAGAGCATTTTTTTGTAAGTAGCGGGTGCAATGACAGGGATTGCTATAGCACTGCCCCCTTCATTGTACCCCTCAGATGCCGCATTCATACATGATCGCACCATCTGAGTGTAAAAACAGTAAAATTTTAACAATAAAACATTTTTTTTATCAAATTTACCGCCTTCATTTGCTCGAGATGGGCAGGCCACACCATCTTGCTTGAAGATCTGGAGCGAAATCTCGCACGGCGCGAGATTACGTCATCACGCACGGGATTTTGGCCGAGATCTTCAATCAAGATGGAGGCTGGCGGCCCATCACGAGCAAATGAAGGAGGTAAGTTTGAATTTTTCGTTTTTTACGCTATTTCAGGTTAAATCGATTTGCTGACACGAAGCACGAGGAAATTCGGCCTTGAATAAAATTTATCCTGAAATTCGGATCAAATTCCACTTCATCTCTAGACAAGGACTTCAGAAGTGCATGGAACTGAGACAAGAAAATCAGCCAGGGAATACGGCCACACACAGCGTAGAGGTTCTCTGCAGCAGAATAGCATGGGGAAAATCCATTGCATTTATCACAGCAGGGAAATTAGATGCAATTTTTAAAAATATCATCTGCACACTGGGGACAGTGCTGGCACATAATTTGTGCCATAGAACCAGCAATAGAAAAATAGGCCACCAAAATTCAAAATGCACTCCAGTGTTTTGAAGTCTTGCGGCGGGATCTGCCAGTAGATAAATTACATACATAGCCTCCATTTTCAGGGTACAAATGTACGGTCAAGATTTTAGAGCTGTTTTGGCGAGACACTTTTGTAATAGTTAGAAAAAAAATTATAATTTTCCCAGTTTTTCCTTAAATATTTAAAAAATATATATTATATCTATCATCTAATGGCACAAAAGAAAGGTCTAAGGTGTCCTGTTAAAATGAATATCAAATAATAATCAGTTATTTGCAGTTAGATGGGCCTATTGCTACAAGTGAAAAATTGGCTTGGTAAGGAAGGGGGATCAACACTCCGGTAATGAAGCGTTAATCTTCTTCTCCATCCATGTTCTATCTAGCCCTTATGTTTTCTGTACTTTCCTAACCTATGTGGATAGCACTCTGTGTGCTGTCCACATTCGTTGCTCTGTTCCGTGGCCCGGCAGAAATGATGAGTCATGTCCTAATCTTGTCTGTTTTGCTTTCAAGAATAGGCATTTCTATAAGGGGCCGTCTGTTCCGCAAATTACAGAAGGCACACGGTTGGCATCCGTGTTTTGCGGATCCGCAATTTGGGGACCGCAAAACATGGCACGGCACGATCGTGTGAACAAGCCCTTAATTGCAGGCATATGCAATGCTGCAGGACACCATCATCGATAAACCTGATGTTATACCCATGATGTGTCAGTGTTGTATTTTTGTTGATTTTTCTGCTTCTAGGAAAAGCTTTGGGTACTTACAATAGCTTTTTCTTGTCTGTGCTTGACAAGTTGGAGCACTTAGTATTTATTCCAACGGTCCTGACAAAATCTCAGAAGCTTTATTTTTATCTGCTAGGTGAAAGCTCCACATAAAGCTCTCAAGAGCATCAGACGCTTAGGAGCCAGCAAAAAACATATCGCTTAGATAATATCCCTAGATTCTCTTGCTTCTTAGAAGAAGTTCACAAAATATTTTATCACAAGGTCTGGCATGTTCATCTGGATACCAAAATTAAAAAAATAACATTTTCAGAAGTATAATGTACCTGTGAACTTCTATTCTCCAAGTGTATTGCAGAAGTATGCCCTTTTGGCATACATTTGGCAGGTTTATGTTTGTATATGAAAATCAGTGCTAGATACAGTATATAACTCCTTCCTGATGGAGCAATCTTCAGGTTTTTTCGTTCCTGCCTTCTTGCAGTCATAACTTTTTGGCTTTTCCATTCACACTGCCGTATGAGGGCTTGTTTTTTTGCAGGACAAGTTGCACCTTCTAATGGCACTATTTAGTATTGCATACAGTGTAGTGAGAAAAAAAATTCAAACGGGTTGGATTTGGAAAAATAATGTAATTCTGCCACAGTTTTATTGGTTGCATTTTTATTAAGTGGTAAAAAATGACCTAATCACAATAAATACCCAATTTTTATAGTTTTTCTGCTTTAAAACCTTAAAAATATATATATTTTTTTTCTTTTCATTGCCATATTCTGACCCACATAACTTTTATATTTCCAACTATATTGTGCCGTTCACCATACAGAATAAATACTTTTTTCATTTTAATAGTACAGGCAATTTTTTTTATTGTTAATTCATTTTTAAAATTGGGAAAAAGGGAGTAATTTGAATTTTTACTCCTTATTTACTTTTAAAAACTTTTTTCACTTTTTTTTTTTACATTTCTTTTAAGTTCCCGTAGGGGACTTAAACATGTGATCATCTATTCGCTTCTCCTATACACTGCAATGATTTACCATTGCAGTCTATGGAAAAATCACTTATTTCCTATCGAGAATTCGCTATGACAGGCCTTGGAGCCTTCAGAAGGCCAGAGTATGCCACAGCAACTGAAGGGCTCCCTCAATCTTGGCAAGGGGAGCCATTCCCCAGGAAAAGGCCTTTCAGATGCCATAAAACAGCAGGCGCCATCTTTACAGACCCAACATCCACCATACATTTACAGCAGGTTGTTAGGAAAGAGTTAATTGGATAACATAGTAGTTATATGCATTTCCAAACTTATGCCTAAATGGCTTTGCTCAAACTTGGCATGAATGCAGCCTTACTGGTATATAAAAGGACACTAAACACCCCTGTGTAAAATGCAGGTGGAATGGCAAAAAGCAGGAGCATAGTTACCATAGAAGCAAGGGAAGTGGCTACTACGGGGCCCAAACTCAGGAAGGGGCCTGGGAGGAGGACAAATGGATTTATTTTCAGGGCCCAAAGAGTGGTAGGTATAGTTCTCCTAGTAATAGCTCTGGTATTACTCAATGCTCCCTGTTCTTCTTTTCCCGAGCATCTGCACTGCACTAAGTCCAAGAAGTCCACAGCATCAGGATGGGACATAGTTTGCTTAGGAATGCTCTATGTATAAGTTAAAAGAAGAAAGACAAGAAATGAATTGCACATCCAGCTGCTATGCATTGATCTCATCCCTGCTACTTTTGCAGAAAACAGCGCTAAGTAGCGCATGTGTACCGCCTCCTATGCTATATGCTAAATGAGGCATTAGTGTACATTTTTTTAAGCCCACTCACCACGCCAAGGTTGCCTCTATGAGTGGGTCCTACTCTAAAATTGTCGCAGCACTGCACGGCGACCACCTACGCTGTGATGCCAATCCGGCAGGCGGCGGGACCCAGCAGCCAAACAGCACCTTGGCCTGGTGAGTGGGCTTATGCCTTTTGATCAAAATGTACACTAATGCCTCATTTAGCATGTAGCATAGGAAGCGGTACACATGCGCTAATAAGTGTTGTTTTCTGCAAAAGTAGCAGGGATGAGATCAAAGCATAGCAGCTGGATGTGCGATTAATTTCTTTTCTTTTCTTTTTTACGTAGACTTAGGCCTCTTTCACACGGGCGTCATGGATTTGGGCCGGATAAGATGTGGGTTGCGTCGCGGGAAAATGCGCGATTTTTCAGTGCGAGTGCAAAACATTTTAATGCGTTTTGCACGCGCGTGAGACAAATCGGCATGTTTGGATTTTATTATTTTGCCTTATAACATGGTGATGGACCATGTGACGGACCATGTGATGAGCGCAGTGACATCACCACAGGTCTATTTCCTCCTGCACAGCAAAGAAGAAGACAGAAGAGAAGCCGGGCTGCGTGAACAAGTGGATTAAGGTCAGTTAAATTATTATTATTTTTTTTTAACCCCTCTAGCTGTATTTTACTAAGCATTCTGTATTAAGAATGCTATTATTTTCCCTTATAGCCATGTTATATGGGAAAATAATAATGATCGGGTCCCCATCCCGATCGTCTCCTAGCAACCGTGCGTGAAAATCTCACCGCATCTGCACTTGCTTGCATCTGCTTGCGATTTTCAAGCAGCACCATTTACTTCTATGGGGTCTGCGTTGCGTGAAAAACGCACAAAATAGAGCAGGGATGGCCAACCTGAGGCTCTCCAGATGTTGCAAAACTACAACACCCAGCATGCCCAGACTGCCAACTGCTATCAGCCTACAGCAGGGCATGGTGGGAATTGTAGTTTTACAACAGCTGGAGAGCCACAGGTTGGCCATGCCTGAAATAGAGCATGCTGCGATTTTCACGCAACGCACAAGTGATACGTGAAAATCAACGCTCATGTGCACAGCCCCATAGAAATAAATGGGTCCGGATTCAGTGCGGGTGCAATGCATTCACCTCACGCAATGCACCCGCGTGGAAATCTCGCCCGTGTGAAAGTGGCCTTTGAGTTTCTGTCCCTGGATCAGCACTCCTTCCATTCGGCCAGGTGATTTAATTCGCAAGGTATTTTGCAGGAGGGGTTAAATTAACCTACCATGCTCTAAGTTGGAGTTCCTGTGAGCTTCAGGTAAGGTGAGCTTTGACAACTGTTCACATGGTGCGGTGCTGCACGGGGGCCACTGTGCTGTTTTTCTGGCGGGTTGGTGGGGCCCAGTGCTAGGCATGGCGTGGTCGGGCAGCAGGGGTGCTGTTTGACTGCTGGGTCCTGCCGCCTGACGGATTGGCGCCACAGCGTGGTGGTCGCCGTGCAGCGCCTCACCAATTTTTGAGTAGGACCCACTCATAGAGGCAACCTTGGCGTGGGGAGTGGGCTTATGCCTTTTGATCAAAATGTACACTAATGCCTCATTTAGCATATAGCATAGGAGGCGGTACACATGCGCTACCCAGCGCTGTTTTCTGCAAAAGTAGCCGGGATGAGATCAATGCATAGCAGCTGGATGTGCGATTCATTTCTTGTCTTTCCTCTTTTAACTTATACTTAGGAATGCTCTATGACCTGATGCTGTAAAACGTCAGGTCACAGTGTAGTGCGTGCCTAGATGTAGTCAAGCATGAAGATGAGATGCACCCACAGGAGGAGAAGAGAGGTAAGTATTTCATTTTTTTTTTTTTGGTCCAGTCTTTAAGAGCACTGAGGGGAGGAGGGACCAGTTCAAAAATTTTCTGTGGGGCACAAGTTCTAGTTATGCCCCTAGCAACAAATAGACATACTGTATACACATTGTGCTCACAACATTTGCAGTGGGTGTCAGCTGTATATTACACCGGACACTCTGCCGCAACAGTCAGGATTCAACCCCATAGATTGTGTAGGTCAATAGCGTTTGTGGGATCTTAGCAGTTAGGCTGAGGGAGGTGGCTTCCTTTGTAATCCAAAATAACATTAAAAAAAGGTTTAAGAAAAAAAAAAAATTGCCCTTTTGAAGTTTGCTATTTTGCAAAGATTTTTTTTTTTTTTTAAATACATATTTGATATATCGATAATGACCCGAACTATAACATTGTCACATTGCTGTATTTAATCTGCTTGGTGACCATAAAAAAATAAAAACAATGTCAGAATTTCTGCTTTTCGTCATCTTGCCTCTCAAAAACTGGAGTAAAAAGTGATCACCATGTCATATGTAACTGTTTTCCAATATAACACCAATGAAAACTGCAGGTCACCCCACAGACCTCATACAGCTTAGTCGATAGAAGAATTTAAAAAACTATGAAGGACATTTAGTAAAGTGCAAACTTTGGCACAAAACACCTTTTGCACAAAATTAGCCACTTTTGGAAGTTTACACCATGCTCCCCACTTTTAAAAAGGTGGACCGGGAGTGGACAGGAGAGGCTGGGGCTATGTGGCGCAACAGACATAAGAAAACTTATGTCAGAAAACTTGTATAAATTAACCCTGCATTTTATGGCATGTGTTGTTAAATGTTGGAGTTTGTTGAGTCTGAATACAGCCTGAAAATGTTATTATGTGGATGCTGGGACCTTCATCTCTCTTGGATGAAATCTACACCAGCTCCAACCTGGCAGACATTTCAGCTTCTGTGGCACTAACCTTCTGCAATGTATTAACTATTAACAGGTGCACAACTCTTGATAATTTTGGCACATCTTACCTTTTTCTCCCATGGATCTCAGAATATGACAGCACGAAAACAAAATATTTTTCGGGCAAAAAAGTGCTGATATTGTGCAAAAGTAGCAAAACATAAACAATTCTATATAAAGTGGCATCACCGTAATCTTACTGACTAGCAGAACAAACTAAATACATCAGTTATACCGCACAATGAGTGTCGTAAAAACAAATCTCAAGAGCAAAACCCAAAATTACTAAATTGCTGTTTTTTGCCCTTGTGTTAAAGGGAAAAAAATCTAAAAGTTATGGCTGTTGGTATGTAGTGATGCAAAAAACAGAAAAATTGCTGTCAACTTAACACCCAAAATAGCTGCGGCATCAAGGCGTTAACCAGGGAAATTACATATACTGTGCTGTAAATACTGTATTCAGTAATAGCCAAAACTGCCTGAACTATTTCTATTTAAACATACAAAATTTTGTATAAAATTAATGAAGACCTTGTGTTTTTTTTTCTGTAAATGAGCGTAGAATGTTTTCATTCACTGAGAAAAAGGAAGCAAAATAAATAAAACAGGTCACGGAGACGAGAAAACATACAGTTTACATAGAAAATGCCTATTGCAAAAAATGTTTACTGCACATAATAGTCTCTGTTGAGAAGAGCGTTTTTATATGAAGAAACGCTCCAGACAACACAAGCAGTGATGTGTTTGATGTCGATGATTTTTCCAAAACCATTTATCTTATTCACGACAGTTATGGAACCCCAGGCTTGATGTGTCTATCAAAAAGGTTGTAAAACTAGAGAAAGTGAAGCTATTCAATATGCAGTCAAGCAGATGACGTATTGGGGGAAAACGGGTCAGTGGTCCATTCCACAGTCAGCTTTTGTGTGAGCTCTGGGAATAAGAAGGCGCACATCTTGTCAGCCTATCTAGGTGTTGCATTTACAGCCTTCTTCTCAGGTAGTCAATGAATTCCACGAGTTAGCACTTATCATGGCTTGTGATTAATGTGAGATTTAACCATGTGAGGGTCCACCAATTTTCTTCTCTGCCCTGTATAACAACTTAAATGGAAGATTTGAAACATAAATAATAAGAATATACGTGGGGGCAGAATTAGGAAAAGACTGACCGCTTATCGTTGCCTATTATTGCGTTGTTCAGTTTAATATTTTATTGGATTGGGACTATTAAGGTACGGCCACACATGCAGGTTTTTTTTGATTTAGTAGATCTGAAAAAGTCACATCTGCCCTTAATACATTCTCTCCCTTTATGAACATTGATTTTGGTTTCAAAGTGCAACAAAAAACCTAAACGTGTGGCCGTACCCTAAAATCTAAGCACATAGGGGGCATTTGTTACTCATTTATGCCAGCCTCATGGCTTAGAAAAGTTGAATATGTTTGCACAAGACCAATTATATATAAAAATTAGAACTTTTCCTCTGTACTTTCAACTTTACTAAACAAGTGTGGGAGGCTGATATCTATACCAGCTCCTATCTGGTTCAGCTTCTGTACACCTCTTAATACCTTTGGTGCATTTTGTATCAGCAGACATACTAACACCAGTGTATAAAAAGGCGAATTTAGCAAATTTCCTCCACTTACTTGGTTTTACCTATATAAAGCCATCCAAAGTGTGCATTAAAAAGGGATGTAAATTCAGCAGACAAAAATCTGTGAAGTCTATGCATCAAAATTTGGGTAAGTTGTGGATTTTGCTATGGATTCCATCCTATGAACCGTAAATGGTGAAATCCACAGTGACGATCCAAAAGTATAAATAGACTTCCTGTGGATTTGAAATCCACACTACAGGTCATTTTCTACCTTTGCATGAGATTTAGTACTGTAATATGATTTTTGGCCCACAATTCTTCAATGGAAAGTACACAGCATATCTGCAATGTGTTTACTTGACTTTAGATATGATGTGTTTCTCATGGTTATGATCATTTTGGCTTCATATTTGGGCATTGAAGGGACCGTTTGAAATATTGCACCAAACAAATTCCACATATGCATACAGCTGTATTGTTATATAGTTGTTTATATGTGCCAATGAGTCCCAAATGTGTAGTTGTATTAAAAAGCATAATATCAATATCGTGGAATAGGCTTCACTGATGCCCAAAATCTTTTTCGTTGAACCTTCAATATTGATCATTCTCAGAGCTTGGGGAGCTTTATTCCATTTATAGTTTTGGTTTAAGGATAGTGACTGGTCATTTTGTATTTGTGATTGGTTTTCTTTTGCTACAGTATATATTAAGCCAACAGAAGTTCACCAAAAAATTTGATTTGTTCCTAATTAATTTGTCACAAATCAATATAAATCAAGTATACCAAGGCCACTCTGCCAAATCATATTCTTCCCACATGGTAGCCCAATCTCAGTGTGAAGGCATGAAAGTTAACCCTTTCCTGACCATCAACAGTAAATTTAAGTTGGCGGCCATTTAAAAATGGCGCCTGCTGGGTAGAAACCGGGTGTCTGCTGTTTTAAAGAGCAGACATCCTGCACTAATGTCCGTGACTGGCGGTAATTCCAGTAATTCTGGCTACCCCTGGTGGAGATCGGGGGAGCAGGAGCATGTTAGCAGCAGCCCCTGTTCTCCTGTGTGATGGTACCTGAGATTGTACACAGCATTTAGGTGGAAAAACCTTCCTTATAGCAATAAAATTGAGGGATTCACAACACAGATGACCATAACACCATGTGGATCTCTTCATAAGGTCCAGGATCCTTCACTACTATGAGCAGAAAGGTATTTTGCTTTTAAAATTATTATGGTTAAAACCAGATGCTGAACATGGTGGATGGATCAAACATGGCCGCTGGGTTATTGCAGCAACACTGTCCCTAGCGCATGAGCTTGTCTCTTCCTATGCTTAGCTTATGAGGACAATGGCAGAGACTGGGTGGGATAAGGCTTTTATAGAGACATCACAGGGGATGGCTACCTGTGGATTGGCTGGCTGCATGGCATAATGGGTGATCTTGCGTTCCCAGGCTTCTAACTTTCACTTTGTAACACGTGAAGCCTTCATTTTAGGAAAACCTGATTTGTTACCACAAAGTGTGAGGAAATTCAGCTTTGCTGCGAATCTAAGTTTCCCTAAACTTCGGACTGAATTCCGATTCGAATGCTTTGCTAATACACTAATAGCAACTACAAGTTGCGTTTTATGTGTTTTTCACCAATCTACGGTATAGTGAGCTGACAGACTGTGGTTTGCTGTGGCACTGCCATGCCAAAGCAGGCAGCAAAATCAGAAGCACCGACTGTTGATGGACTTGTGAAGTATCAAATAGAAGACCACTAGAAGGTGAGCTAAAGAATTACATTCTAGAACTCTTGTATTATCTATTTTACGCACATATATATTCTCCAGCACTTTACGGACATTAGCATCGCTCTGTCCCCAGTTGGGTTCACAATCTAAGTTCCCTATCAGTATGTCTTTGGAGTGTGGGTGTAAACTCATGCAAACACAGGGAGAACATACAAACTCCATGCAGATGTTGTTCTTGGTCAGATTCAAACCTAGGACACCAGTGCTGCAAGGCACCAATGCTTACCATTGAGCCACCATGCTGTTGGGTACTAAGGGTATTGAGCTACCCATGTGATTTGCAAGCATCAATTATCTGTGCCACTGCTGAGTAGGAAATAAAACCTTCATTGCAGCCATTACATTCTGCATTCCTTTATATTTCTAATGGGAACCCTCTAACCATCACTTACAAACTTTTTGAACTGTTTTCACTTTGCGTATGGGACCTTATTCCCATCTAGTTTTGTCTTTGGTCATTTATGATTATATATTCTCCATTAATATTTTGATATTTTTTGCTTATCAATGAAATTATGGAATTTGGATTATATGAGGGAAAGTTGCCCAATATGAGTGTAGGTTTGGTACTACTATAATACAACCTGCAAAATAATTGGATTTAAAACTGAATATAGAATATATACATGTAGAATATCACAATGTTGAGAAATGCAGATACAATTTAATTCTGGTTAAGGTAAAGGTATCACCATAAAACTAATTGAATGTAAGCTTTTTCAGTTATCCTGCAGTCCAATCACAAGGGAAATAAATAGATGAGCTGTCCATATAATGCACAGACATGTTGGGTCCACAAGACAGATCATTTTGTAGCTATTCTCCACTCTGGCTAATTGGGCCCTGAATGAGGGACCTCCGCTATACAGAACACTTGGGGTGTTTTTTTTAACTTACTGTATTTTCTTATTTTGAAGTGTAGTACCTGAAGACCTTACATAGTTACATAGTTAATACGGTTGAAAAAAGACATACGTCCATCAAGTTCAACCAAGGGATAGGTGGGGATGTGAATCCCAAAAGGAATTGAGACTCAGATTTCTACAAGTTTTCATAAGCATTAATGTTTTTTACTTTTAAGAATTCCTCTAAACCCTTTTTGAAACTGTCTGCTGTGACCATGTACTAAGGAAGTCTATTACACAGATTCACAGTTCTTACAGTAAAGAAGCATTGACGCTTCCAGAGATTGAACTTTTTCCTCTCCAATTGGAGGCAGTGCCCCCTTGTCTTTTTTACATGGAACAGCTTTTCACCGTATTTTTTGTATGGCCCATTTATATATTTGTATAGGTTAATCATGTCCCCCTTAGACGTTTCTTCTCAAGACTAAATAAATTTAATTCTTTTAATCTTTCTTCATAACTAAGACCCTCCATTCCCCTTATCAGTTTAGTCGCTCTCCTCTGTACTTTTCCAGCTGCAGTGCGTCCTTTCTATGTACTGCTGCCCAGAACTGAACTGCATATTCCAGATGAGGCCGCACCAATGCTTTGTAAAGTGGTAATATTACATCTAGAAGGCCTTCTCAATAATAAAGACAAGTATCAATCATGGATATACCATATTTTTGCAGAAGGTAACTTCAATTACATAAAGCCTACCATAGATTGTATTATATTTGCATTAACATGCTTTATCACTACTTTAATCCAGACTGCTGAGCACTGAATAGAGCTGTAAATGTGTAGCCTTTGTCAAGCAGCATGGATCTTTAAGCAAAAAGTTAATTAAAGTGCATTTAATTCAATTAATTAGGACATGATTTGTTTTAAAAATGTTAATTATGAAGTAGCCCCATTAGAGATTACAGTAGGAACTATTACTTAGCAGACATTCAGCCTTGTCTTACTGCAGTACAGCAATCTAATACACCCTTACCCAAAAGTCATTGAATTAAAACTTATCTCCAATCATTTATTCATTTAATAACACAATAAAACAGTGTTGAGCTGTAACTTGTAACCAAAGAGACCAGAATTTTTATTTTAGTGATGCTTAAGCAATCAGAAATTACTATTTAATACTTATAGTTATGGATATACATATACAGTACGTTGGAAAATTTTATTTAAATTGTAAAGCCACATTCACATGCAACTAGTTTATTCACCAATGCACCTTCTGTGCTGAAAATCCACAACAAAGCACAATGCAATGCTTACCAATGGGGAAATTACAAAAGTTTGTTCACTAAGGCAGATTTTAGGGAATATCACCCTAAAATAGAGATGTGAGAAATCCTGCACCTCGCGACCCCGCCTGACGTCAACTACGTCGAGCTCACGAGATACGGTTTAGTCACTGGTTTCCAAGAGGTGACGTTACGCCCTCCCTAGGAGGTCAGCTTGGTACAGTTTACGCAGACATCTTCTGTCCAGGGAGGCAGGGGCAGTGAGCGAGGGTGGTCCACGCTGCCTCCAGCGTAACGCCACACTCGCTTACAACCCTGAAAAGCTGAGAGGGCCTTTTCACTGCCCCAGTTAAACATCGCCCTGTCAGCTCGGTAGACTGCCACCAGTTCCTCATTTGATATAAGCCCGGTCCGCTAATGGGATTATATAGGGTGAGAAACCAACCCTCAGTAGCGTATAACTATGCCGAAACATGGACGTGGGAATTCGTGATTGAGATACAAGAACAGCACAAGATTAAATTATATATTTAATTGCCTTAAGGGTGCACTAGACAATACACGATATACACAGAGAATAAATACAGTGGTCGGATGTGCAAATACAGGTGGTATTATACAACAGAGTTAAACAGAGCAAGGGTCAGTTACCAGGTGGATGAGTAGTCCTTTGGGTTATGATGAGTTCTGGGTTGCTGTAATGCTTGGCTGTAGTCACATGGGGGCAGTGATGTCAGCAGTTTGTCCACGGTCCCTCCAAACACATTATTATATGACCCCCTTCAGAGAAAGACGCTGGCCTCTGGCCTGCATAGGCCTTTTCACCTGTAGTCGCCCCCCCTCCCCCCTCCCTGCCTCTGGGAGGAGTTCACTCCTTCCTGGTCCTGGTAGCCAAAGACCCACAAAACCCATTATGGCCCATAGCTCCAGACCGGAAGGCCACAGGGAGATGGTTCTTAGACCAACGGATCCACCTGGGTTCCGGCTACAGGTAGAGACCAAACATGGCGCCGTTATTGGGTTCCTGCTGGGAGATCTCTGTATCTCCCCTTCCTGGCATCCTACCCCCAAACTATGACCAGGAGCATGTCTGCCTTGGTCCCAGGGTCGCAGATATGAAACCGGTTTATGCTTGTGATGGACGGGCAATTCATAATTCCTCATGAACACCTGGTTCCATGATTTCTGATGAATTTGAGTGATCTGAGTAATTAGCTGAGACACCCTACAGGGTGGGTTTCCTGTAGTATAAGTTAGCCTCCATGCTGGCTGAGTGGAGTGTGAACTGTAAACACTTGGCCGTGCTTTGAAGCAGGGCCCCCCCCTGTGGAGTTTGATTTCCTCTGCCTACTCCTGGAGCAAATGTCTGGAATTCGATCATGGCTGGCATTAGATCATAATTCCACATTCCTCATAGGAGACAACACAGTATGAAGCAGAACATTTCCACTACATCTGAAGATGGTCTAATATTTGACACAAGAAATTCACTACACTGTCTATGGTAGTTTAGTAATCTGTTGGTGGTGAAGGGAGTAGGTTATTGTGATTCTTTTACACAGTGGCAACATATTCCACAGAGTACACATAGGGGTCATTTACAGCTCAAAGGCTTTATCCCAGGTGTTTGGAGTAAAAAATTAGAACAATTTGGCACTATGGGCATTTTGCACAGCCTTTTTGCAACTTTTTTTTTTAATGGTTGGATCTTAGAAAAAGGGTGAGGACATGATGGCCCGACACATTTACAATAATTTTAATAATAAAACTGGTGTAAAATATAATTGAAATCTATGCCAGACTATAGCTAGAGTAGATTTTAGTCTCAGTAAGGGGTATGCGCTCCTTAATTAATTGGTCAGATCTTCCCCTAGTGAGCTGTTTACTTTTTTTAGTAAATAAGCCCCATTGTCACCACCCACACCAGCTTGATATCCCCATTGAGGGGGAAGGGGGATCACAATCTGAATTCCAACTTAACTTAGCTATATGTTTTTCAATAGTAGGGAGAATAACTAACAAGGTAACAGTGCTAACCACTGAGCCACCATGCTGCTGATAGGAGGAGCTAACATTGCTGTCACTAACCTATGACTAACTGCTCACATGGTCATATTACGGCTCTTTTTGTATTTTCCAAAAATTTTGCTCATGGCTTCAATTTCTCAGTGAAACCAAATACAATACTTTATCACAAGATGCTCGCAAAACCCTTGATAGGCTGCAAAGCTTATCACAACCACTGCATGGCCACATAGAGAAACATATGGCAAACACATCTTCCATCAGAGTATTGCAAAAAAAAATTCCCTATAAGTCATCTTGGCTACTTGTATCACAACATGTGAAGCCATGAGGAATGGTAATGAAGACACATCTGCACAGAGCAATTATAGGGCTGCCATAGAAGTGTGTGCGGTCTCTACTGCAATCCATATGAATTCCGTACAAATCCAACAGGAAAGAAATCACGGCATGCGCAGTACAAATTCCAACTCGATCACATGATCTGATTTTAACTCTCAGTGGGTTTTCAGAATTGCTCAAGGACTAACAAAGATTCATAGCATAACCTTATCCATCTCCTGCTGCCTCCCTAATTGGCATACACCTCCTCATGCTTCATTACCAATTCCATTTTTATAAAGTCATGGGATGCATGTCCCCAATAGAAAATAAATTGTATTCGATCTTCATAGTCTGAACCAGATGACTATTGATATGGTGCTGTTATAAATAGGAATATGGGTCAATATTTTTCCTCTCCTTCCACGGGCACACCTTTGTCTCCATCAATACAATTTATTATTTAGAGCTGCTAAGGTTTAATTGACGCAGTTGATAGTCTGTCACTGCGTGGTATTCTATTCCTGTTCTCGTTTACATTACTTTAGTTACAGGAGGTCAATGACAGTAAAATGATTTCTCAGTTGAGAGTTATTTCTACTCTTGGGGTCTGAATTAATTTAGAACATAAACTGATTAGCCATAACATTGAAACCCCTAACAGATGAGGTGAATGACATTGATAATCTAGTGGCAATGATGACTGTCAATGGGTGGGATATATATGGCAGCAACTGAACATTCAGTTCTTGAAGTTGATGTTTTGGAGGCAAGAAAAATGGGCAAGTGTATTGGTCTGAAGACTCGACCACTTACTAGTGTTGATTGAGCATGCTCGGCCAAACACTACGTGTGTTCGAGCACGATGCTCCAGTCAGTGTATTTAAATGTCATTTAGCATCTATTTCAGAAAATTTTCGGCTGGGATTAGAATTCCCAACATTGTAGATTAGAAGAAAGGACCTTATCCACTCAGCTATAAAGCTGAATGCTGAACTGTGTCAGAAAAACCTCATAGTAGTTTCTGATGTATTAAGTATTCCTATTCAGCAGAAGATTTAATTCATATATCTGTGCAGGTTAACATGTAGATCAATAGTGTAGTGGTTAACATCCTTGCCTCTAATGTATAAGGTTGGGAGTTTGAATCCCGGCAGAGACATTTCAGAAACATATATACACTGCGTGCAGAATTATTAGGCAAATGAGTATTTTGACCACATCATCCTCTTTATGCATGTTGTCTTACTCCAAGCTGTATAGGCTCGAAAGCCTACTACCAATTAAGCATATTAGGTGATGTGCATCTCTGTAATGAGAAGGGGTGTGGTCTAATGACATCAACACCCTATATTAGGTGTGCATAATTATTAGGCAACTTCCTTTCCTTTGGCAAAATGGGTCAAAAGAAGGACTTGACAGGCTCAGAAAAGTCAAAAATAGTGAGATATCTTGCAGAGGGATGCAGCACTCTTAAAATTGCAAAGCTTCTGAAGCGTGATCATCGAACAATCAAGCGTTTCATTCAAAATAGTCAACAGGGTCGCAAGAAGCGTGTGGAAAAACCAAGGCGCAAAATAACTGCCCATGAACTGAGAAAAGTCAAGCGTGCAGCTGCCAAGATGCCACTTGCCACCAGTTTGGCCATATTTCAGAGCTGCAACATCACTGGAGTGCCCAAAAGCACAAGGTGTGCAATACTCAGAGACATGGCCAAGGTAAGAAAGGCTGAAAGACGACCACCACTGAACAAGACACACAAGCTGAAACGTCAAGACTGGGCCAAGAAATATCTCCGGACTGATTTTTCTAAGGTTTTATGGACTGATGAAATGAGAGTGAGTCTTGATGGGCCAGATGGATGGGCCCGTGGCTGGATTGGTAAAGGGCAGAGAGCTCCAGTCCAACTCAGACGCCAGCAAGGTGGAGGTGGAGTACTGGTTTGGGCTGGTATCATCAAAGATGAGCTTGTGGGGCCTTTTCGGGTTGAGGATGGAGTCAAGCTCAACTCCCAGTCCTACTGCCAGTTTCTGGAAGACACCTTCTTCAAGCAGTGGTACAGGAAAAAGTCTGCATCCTTCAAGAAAAACATGATTTTCATGCAGGACAATGCTCCATCACACGCGTCCAAGTACTCCACAGCGTGGCTGGCAAGAAAGGGTATAAAAGAAGAAAATCTAATGACATGGCCTCCTTGTTCACCTGATCTGAACCCCATTGAGAACCTGTGGTCCATCATCAAATGTGATATTTACAAGGAGGGAAAACAGTACACCTCTCTGAACAGTTTCTGGGAGGCTGTGGTTGCTGCTGCACGCAATGTTGATGGTGAACAGATCAAAACACTGACAGAATCCATGGATGGCAGGCTTTTGAGTGTCCTTGCAAAGAAAGGTGGCTATATTGGTCACTGATTTGTTTTTGTTTTGTTTTTGAATGTCAGAAATGTATATTTGTGAATGTTGAGATGTTATATTAGTTTCACTGGTAAAAATAAATAATTGAAATGGGTATATATTTGTTTTTTGTTAAGTTGCCTAATAATTATGCACAGTAATAGTCACCTGCACACACAGATATCCCCCTAAAATAGCTAAAACTAAAAACAAACTAAAAACTACTTCCAAAAATATTCAGCTTTGATATTAATGAGTTTTTTGGGTTCATTGAGAACATGGTTGTTGTTCAATAATAAAATTAATTCTCAAAAATACAACTTGCCTAATAATTCTGCACTCCCTGTGTATATATATATATATATATATATATATATATGTTTTTAGCCATTATATATTTACATATATTATTATATATTTAGAAATAAAATATATTATAATATATGTAAATCATTTCAGAAACATTTGAGAAATAAAGATTAAATTTATATAATTTTTTTAGTAATTGTAAAAAATGTATGGCACAAAATAAATGTGTAATTACTAAACAAAAATAGAAAAAATAATATATATACACTGCTCAAAAAAATAAAGGGAACACTTAAACAACACAATGTAACTCCAAGTCAATCACACTTCTGTGAAATCAAACTGTCCACTTAGGAAGCAACACTGAGTGACAATCAATTTCACATGCTGTTGTGCAAATGGGATAGACAACAGGTGGAAATTATAGGCAATTAGCAAGACACCCCCAATAAAGAAGTGGTTCTGCAGGTGGTCACCACAGACAACTTCTCAGTTCCTATGCTTCCTGGCTGATGTTTTGGTCACTTTTGAATGCTGCCGGTGCTTTCACTCTAGTGGTAGCATGAAACGGAGTCTAAAACCCACACAAGTGGCTCAGGTAGTGCAGCTTATCCAGGATGGCACATCAATGCGAGCTGTGGCAAGAAGGTTTGCTGTGTCTGTCAGCGTAGTGTCCAGAGCATGGAGGCGCTACCAGGAGACAGGCCAGTACATCAGGAGACGTGGAGGATGCTGTAGGAGGGCAACAACCCAGCAGCAGGACCGCTACCTCCACCTTTGTGCAAGGAGGAACAGGAGGAGCACTGCCAGAGCCCTGCATAATGACCTCCAGCAGGCCACAAATGTGCATGTGTCTGCTCAAACGGTCAGAAACAGACTCCATGAGGGCCCGACGTCCACAGGTGGGGGTTGTACTTACAGCCCAACACCGTGCAGGACGTTTGGCATTTGCCAGAGAACACCAAGATTGGCAAATTCGCCACTGGCGCCCTGTGCTCTTCACAGATGAAAGCAGGTTCACACTGAGCACATGTGACAGACGTGACAGAGTCTGGAGACGCCGTGGAGAACGTTCTGCTGCCTGCAACATCCTCCAGCATGACCGGTTTGGCATTAGGTCAGTAATGGTGTGGGGTGTCATTTCTTTGGAGGGCCGCACAGCCCTCCATGTGCTCGCCAGAGGTAGCCTGATTGCCATTAGGTACCGAGATGAGATCCTCAGACCCCTTGTGAGACCATATGCTGGTGCGGTTGGCCCTGGGTTCCTCCTAATGCAAGACAATGCTAGACCTCATGTGGCTGGAGTGTGTCAGCAGTTCCTGCAAGACGAAGGCATTGATGCTATGGACTGGCCAGCCCGTTCCCCAGACCTGAATCCAATTGAGCACATCTGGGACATCATGTCTCGCTCTATCCACCAATGTCAGGTTGCACCACAGACTGTCCAGGAGTTGGCAGATGCTTTAGTCCAGGTCTGGGAGGAGATCCCTCAGGAGACCATCCGCCACCTCATCAGGAGCATGCACAGGCATTGTAGGGAGGTCATACAGGCACGTGGAGGCCACACACAGTACTGAGCCTCATTTTGACTTGCTTTAAGGACATTACATCAAAGTTGGATCAGCCTGTAGTGTGTTTTTCCACTTTAATTTTGACTGTGACTCCAAATCCAGACCTCCATGGGTTAAAAAATTTGATTTCCATTTTTTAATTTTTGTGT
Source organism: Bufo bufo (assembly GCF_905171765.1). Lineage (NCBI taxonomy): Eukaryota > Metazoa > Chordata > Amphibia > Anura > Bufonidae > Bufo > Bufo bufo. The sequence goes on along the minus strand of NC_053391.1, from coordinate 349,331,728 downwards.
GATTTTGTTGTCAGCACATTCAACTATGTAAAGAACAAAGTATTTCAGAAGAATATTTAATTAATTCAGATCTAGGATGTGTTATTTTTGTGTTCCCTTTATTTTTTTGAGCAGTGTGTATGTGTATATGAGTATAATCATACTTCTGACTTCTGATATATATGAATAGAGATGGCTAGTTTGCGATTCAGTTAACATGCGAATATATGGCAATGTTCGCATGTGCCATATTCTTTTGCATTGCGCTGAACTTTGACCCATGACACATCCATCAGGTGGGACAGGACAGCCAATTGAGATGTTTCAGCATATGGACACACCCCCACCCTATAATAGAACCCGATCTGGCAGCCATTCTATTTTTTGCCAGTGTAGGGAGAGGTTGCTTCGTGGAGCAGGGACAGACTGTTAGGGAACCAAATGCTAGCTAATAGGGCCACAAAGGTCCTTTTAACCCCTTAAGGACTGGGCTCATTTTCAACTTAAGGACCAGGCTATTTTTTGCAAATCTGACATGTGTCACTTTATGTGTGAATAACTTTAAAACGCTTTTACTTATCCAGGCCATTCTGAGATAGTTTTTTTTAATCACATATTGTACTTCATGACACTGGTAAAATGAAGTAAAAAATAATAATTTTTATTTATAAAAAAATACCAAAGGCTTAGAAGTTTAGAAGCAAATTTTTCTGAAAATTTCCAAAACCCACTTTTTAAGGACCAATTCAGGTCTGAAGTTACTTTGTGAGGCTTACATAATAGAAACCACAGAAAAATGACCCATTTTAGAAACTACACCCCTCAAAGTATTTAAAAACGATTTTACAAATGTTGTTAACCCTTTAGGTGTTCCACAAGAATTAGTGGAAAATGGAGATGAAATTTCTGAATTTCACTTTTTTGGCAGATTTTCCATTTTAATCATTTTTTTCCACTAACGAATCAAGGATTAACAGCCAAACTGAAACTCAATATTTATTGCCCTGATTCTGTAGTTTACAGAAACACCCCATATGTGGTCGTAAACTGCTGTACGGGCACAGGGCAGGGCACAAAAGGAAAGAAACAACATATGGTATTTGGAGAGAAGATTTCACTGGAATAATTTTAAATTGCCATGTCACATTTGAAGACACCCTAAAGCACCCCTAGAGTAGAAACTCCAAAAAAGTGACCCCATATTGGAAACTACGGGATAAGGTGGCAGTTTTGTTGGTACTATTTTAGAGTACAGATTATTTTTGGTTGCTCTTTATTACACTTTTTGTGAGGCAAGGTAACAAAAAAATAGCTGTTTTGGCACTGTTTTTATAGAGCAGGTTGTTACGGACGAGACAATACCAAATATGACAACTTTTTTTTGTTGTTTGTTTCAATTTTATATAATAAAGCATTTTTTTTTTTATTATTATTTAGTGTCTCCATATTCTGAAAGCCATAGTTTTTTTTTTTTTTTTTTTGTGCGACTGTCTAATGTAGGGGCTCATTTTTTTCGGCATGAGATGACGGTTTGATTGATACTATTTTAGGGTGCATATGACTTTTTGATCGCTTGGTATTGCACTTTTTGTGATGTAAGGTGACAAAAAAATTGCTTTTTTGACACCGTTTTTTTTTTAATGGTGTTCACCTGAGGTGTTAGGTCATGTGATATTTTTATAGAGAAGATTTTTACGGACGCGGTGATACCTAATATGATTACTTTTTTTTATTTACACTAATATCATTTTTGAAACAAAAAAAAATCATGTGATAGTGTCTCAATAGTCTGAGAGCCATAATTTTTTGTTTATTTTTGGGCGATTATCCTATCTAGGGGCTTATTTTTTGCGGGATGAGGTGACGGTTAGATTGGTACTATTTTGGGGGCATATACCTTTTTGATCGCGTAGTGTTGCACTTTTAGTGAAGTAAGGAGACAAAATGGCTTTTTTTTACACTGTCTTTGTTTTAATTTTTTTAATAGTATCTATCAGACGGGGTGGATCATGTGATATATTTATAGAGTCGGCCGTTACGGACGCGGCAATATCTAATATGTGTGTTTTTTCTTTTTTTTTCTATTTTTTTATTATAAAATTGGGGGAAAGTGCAGTTTTTTCTTTTTTTAACTTGAAACTTTATTGTTTTTATTGAAAACACTTTTTTAAACTTTTTTTTTAAACTTTATTTCTGTCCCACTCTGGGACTTCAATTTTTGGGGGTCTGATCCCCTCTGCAATGCATTACAATACATCTGTATTGTAATGCATTGCCTGTTAGTCTATGACACAGCCTGAGGCTGTATCTTCTCGGCACCCGTCGAAGGCAGTTCCCGATGCCGTGCAAGGCATTGGGCAGTCTCTGCACGTCTTCGGGCTGCCTTGTCAAGCATCGAGCCCCCGCCACAGCAGCGCCCTCAACCACAAACAACTTCTCTGTTGCGGTCAGCGCGGACCACGGCATAGTAGGGGTTAATCCACAGTGATCGCTGATACGAGAGGATCACAGGACCCCACTCGGCATTGTCACAGGGTGCCTGCTGAATGATTTTAGCAGGCAACCCGTTCCGATCACCGCCCGCCGCGGCGGTAAACGGAAATACACAGGGCGTACCTGTACGCCCTGTGTCCTTAAGGACTAGGACATCAGGGCGTACAGGTATGCCCTGTGTACATAAGAGGTTAAAGACAGGTATAGGTGTGCTATAGATAGGTGTGATATACTGAGGGGTGTGATATACGTATAATATACTTTCTAATATAGAAAGTATATTAAGGTGCATTTGCATTGTGCAGCAGTTGTGTGAGGTTCTGCTGCGATACCGCAGCTATATAGAGGGACAAACGCTGATGGAATAACTAATTGCAACTGGTGTGATATACCTGTTGCCCCAAAAAAAACTGATTGAGGGGTGTGATATACCTATAATATACTTTATACATGGAAAATATATTTTAGTGCAGCATCCTCAAGCTGCGCCCTCCAGGTGTTGTAAAACTACAATTCCCACAATGCCCTGCTGTAGGCTGATACCTATAGGCTGTTCAGGCATGCTGGGAGTTGTAGTTTTGCAACAGCTGGAGGGCCGCAGTTTGAGGATGCCTGTTTAAGTGCATTTGCATTGTGCAGCAGTTGTGTGCGGTTCTGCTGCGATACCGCAGGTATATAGAGTGAGAAGAGTTATTGGAACAACTATTTGCAACGGGTGTGATATACCTGTTGCGCAAAAAAAAACTGATTGAAGGGTGAGATATACCTGCTTCCACAAAATAATGATTAAGTGGTTTGATATACCTGCTTCCACAAAATACTGATTGAGGGGTGTGATATACCTGCTTCCACAAATTATTGATTCAGGTTTTCTATATACCTCTGTCCACAAAATACAGATTGAGGGGTGTGATATACCTACTTCCACCAAGTATTGATTGAGGTCTGCGATACACCAGGTTCCCCAAAATAATGATTAAGGGGTGCGATATACCTGCTTCCACAAAATACTGATTGAGGGGTGCGATATACCTGCTTTCACAAAATACTGATTGAGAGGTACGATATACTTCCACAAAATACTGATTAAGGGGTTAGATATACCTGCTTCCACAAAATACTGATTGAGGGGTGCGATATACCTACTGCCACCAAATATTGATTGAGGACGCTGCCTCCTCGACATACGTTTCGCCATTCTGCTTCCTCAGGAGGAGGCAGCGTCCACTTTTCCTGTCACTATCTGGTATGATTATTTTCTTTTACTACAGTAGTCTTTCCAGACATCTTATCATTATTTGGTCTTGGTATACGGCGTAAGAGAGTGTTGCTTGCTATAAGTACACTGATATATTTTCAGAGGGTGGATCTCTCTGCTATACACCACTACATGAAGAACGTCCAAAGAAAGATAAATCCTCAATACCTAAAGATACTGAGGAAGAAAAGAAAGTATTGGTATTCACTTGCAGAGTGAGGGAAGGAGAAAGCAATGGCATATCAATGGTTGTACCAGTTTGCATTTCAAATCCTAAAAGGAGGAACAAGAAGGTAAATGCCTATGCGCTACTGGATGCCCAGAGTGATGTCACCTTCATTGATCAAGAAATCTGCAAGAAATTACAAGTGGCTACAGAAAGCCCAAAAACCCAGAAACTGAGCACTTCCCAGGCAGGAAAACCTCCCTCTGGCTGAGATCAGAGAAGTAATAAGCCACAGTCTGTACTAGGCTTCTAGGTTTATTACTGGTACATAGAGATGCGGCGAACGTGAATTTACGCAAGTGTTCGCGAACGGGCGAACCGCCATAGACTTCAATAGGCAGGCGAATTATAAAACCCACAGGGACTCTTTCTGGCCACAATAGTGATGGAAAAGTTGTTTCAAGGGGACTAACACCTAGACTGTGGCATGCCAGAGGGGGATCCATGGCAAAACTTCTCATGGAAAATTACGTAGTTGACGCAGAGTCGGGCTTTAATCCATAAAGGGCATAAATCACCTAACATTCCTAAATTGTTTGAAATAACGTGCTTTAAAACATCCAGTGTGTATATACGATCAGGTATGATGTTGTATCGATCAGGTAGTGTAAGGGTTACGCCCGCTTCACAGTGACAGACCAAACTCTGACAGACCAAACTCCCCGTTTAACGCACCGCAAACAACCGCAAAGAGTTGTCAAATAGTTGACACACTCATGACATAAATTTTATTCCTCTATGCATCAAAATTGGTGTAGTGATGACTGTGCTCGTGCGCACGTTTGGGAGATTGCAGGCGATGGCGGTTTTTCAAAGCCTATGGTCGTGCTGAGGTAGTTCAGTGACAGTTAAGTGACCCAGAAAAAATGGATTCTGCAGTGTGGGCCCATTGTTGGCCTAGTAGGCTTTAATGATCACCTTAGATGATCACAAAGAAAATTAATGTTTTTAATGTTTTTTCTATGAAAAATTATTCAGCCGATCGCTATTGGTCTGTTCACAATGAAGCAATGACCTTATCATCTGGGGTGTGCCAACATTGCCAACACACTCATAGAGGTGATCGCTTCATTGTAATATGCAAGCCCCTTCACCACAACAAGGTAATGATCACGAAGGGGAATTGACACATGTATGTGCCTTTTTGTTTTGTTTTGTTTTTGCAGCCACAGTGCAGCACCAGAGGCCAGAAAAATTGGGCATGTACACAAGCCTGAAAAATCAGGTATTGTTGCAGCCGCTGCTGTAGCAGCGGCCGGAAAAATTAATGTTTTCCACGCAGAAAGTGTACTAAAACATTGCGGCTTGAACCCTAGTTGGTGGCGGAGAAGTTACGCAAGTCATCCGGCATGCAGAGATTAAATACAGCAGCGTGGGGACCATTTTTAGCCCAAGGCATCTCATCAGGCCTTTTTTAGTCAAATGCATCGCCCACTGTAAGTCCCTTCGGGATCCATGCCTCATTCATCTTAATAAAGGTGAGGTAATCTAGACTTTTTTGACCTAGGTGACTTATCTTCTCAGTGACAATACCTCCTGCTGCGCTGAAGGTCCTTTTTGACAGGACACTTGAAGCGGGGCAGGCCAGAAGTTCTATCGCAAATTGTGATAGCTCAGGCCACAGGTCAAGCCAGCACACCCAGTAGTCAAGGGGTTCATCGCTCCTTAGAGTGTCAATATCTGCAGTTAAGGTGAGAAAGTCTGCTACCTGTCGGTCGAGTCATTCTCTGAGGGTGGACCCCGAAGGGCTGTGGCGATGCATAGGACTTAAAAAGCTCCGCATGTCCTCCATCAACAACACTGTCCTTGCCGGCGTGGTCGTGGTAGGAGGAGGATTACTTTCATCTCTTCCCCTGTTAGATTCCCATTGTGCTGTGACATCACCCTTATACTGTCACCGCCAGCTCTCTGAGAAGCTGTGGCAGACGTTCTTCTGTACCTCTTGCATGATGTTCTTTGTTTTGGTTTCACTTTGTCATCTCTTTTCCTCCTCCCAGCTGTCATCTATTTACACTGATTGCCTCCCTTTATATTCCCTCCCATACTGCCTCACTTTGCGGTTTATACTACTTCCTGGATTGTGTTCACTGCAAGAGTCTGCAACTGCTGGTTCCTCAGATAAGTCTTTTCCTTTATTTGTGTTTCCGTGCTGGCTTGATTCAAGGTGACCCTGACTCCCTCCGTATTAAGTGCAGTTAGCCGGTGGTCGTGTCCCCTCACTATTATAGGGTTTTCAGGTGTCACTCAGTCTAGGTACGAGGGCATGCAATTATGTATCATAAAGATCTTTGCATGGGCAAAGCAGTCAGGGAGAGCTCTAGGGGTTTTATAGTGCTCACCCATATGTTCCTTAGTTTGGGATCAAGTCAGTCGGATGTTTATTTATAACTTCCAGTTTTCTGCAACACCATCCGTGACATATACGCTTTGTAAAGCATACTTTTTAACTTGTTTTGGAACTGCTGCATCCTTTCCGACTTCCGGTAATTCGGTAACATTTCAGCCACTTTCTGCTTATACCGGGGGTCTAGTAGCGTAGCCACCCAGTACAGGTCGTTCTCCTTCAGCCTTTTTATACGAGGGTCCCTCAACAGGCATGACAGCATGAAAGACCCCATTTGCACAAGGTTGGATGCCGAGCTACTCATGTCCCATTCCTCGTCCTCACTGATCTCATTGAAGGTCTGTTCTTCCCCCCAGCCACGTACAACACCACGGGTCCTAGATAGGTGACAATGAGCACCCTGGGATGCCTGCTGTGGTTGGTCTTCCTCCTCCTCAAAGCCACATTCCTCCTCTGACTCCTCTTCCTCAGAGTCCTCTTCCAGCGTTGCTGCAGGTCCAGCAAGCGATGATGATTAGGCGGTTTCTGGTGGTGATGGTGACCACAACTCTTCCTCTTCCTCTTCACGCTCATCTACGGCCTAATCCAGCACTCTTCGCAGGGCACGCTCCAGGAAGAAAACAAATTGGATGAGGTCGGTGATGGTGCCTTCGGTGCGTCTGACTAGGTTTGTCAACTCCTCAAAAGGACGCATGACCCTACAGGCATTGCGCATGAGCGTCCAGTAACGTGGCAAAAAAATACCCAGCTCCGCAGAGGCTGTCCTAGCACCCCGGTCATACAAATACTCGTTGACGGCTTTTTCTTGTTGGAGCAGGCGGTCAAACATTAGGAGTGTTGAATTCCAACGTGTCGGGCTGTTTGCAAATCAAGCGCCTCACTGGTATGTTGTTTCCCCGCTGAATATCGGAAAAGTGCGCCATAGCCGTGTAGGAACGCCTGAAATGGCCACACATCTTCCTGGCCTGCTTGAGGACGTCCTGTAAGCCTGAGTACTTATACACAAAGCATTGTACAATCAGATTCAACAAATGTGCCATGCACGGCACATGTGTCAACTTGCCCAAATTCAATGCTGCCAACAGATTTCTTCTGTTGTCACACACCACTTTGCCGATCTCCAGTTGGTGCGGGGTCAGCCACTGATCCACCTGTGCGTTCAGGGAGGACAGGAGTGCTGGTCCGGTGTGACTCTCTGCTTTTAGGCAAGTCAACCCCAAGACGGCGTGACACTGTCGTATCCGGGATGTGGAATAGCCCCTGGGGAGCTAAGGGGGTGCAGTTGATGTGGAGCAAGACGCAGAAGCAGAAGAGGACTCAGCCGAGGAGGTTAGCGAAGAGGATGGAGTAGGAGGAGTAGAGGAGGTGGAATCAGGCCTGCATGTAAGTCGTGGCGGTGTCACCAACTTTGCTGCAGAGCCACGCATTCCATGTTTGGCAGCGGTCAGCAGGTTTACCCAATGCGCAGTGTACGTGATATACCTGCCCTGACCGGGCTTTGCAGACCAGGTATCAGTGGTAAGATGGACCCTTGCCCCAACACTGTGTGCCAGACATGCCATGATTTCCTTTTCCACAATAGAGTACAGGTTGGGGATTGCCTTTTGTGAAAAAAAAATTCGGCCGGGTACCTTCCACTGCGGTGTCCCAATAGCTACACATTTTTTGAAGGCCTCAGACTCCACCAGCTTGTATGGTAAAAGCTGGCGGGCTAAGAGTTCCGACAAGCCAGCTGTCAGACACCGGGCAAGGGGGTGACTTTGTGACATTGGCTTCTTACTCTCCAACATGTCCTTGACAGACACCTAACTGTGGGCAGATGAGCAGGAACTGCTCAAGGCGAGAGACGGAGTGGCGGATGGTTGAGAGGGGGCAAGGAGGACAGCAGTGGTTTACCTGGCTGAAGATGCTGGACCAGGAGGAGGATGGTGGCTTTGAGTTTGTGTGCTGCTTGTACTCATGTGTTGATCCCATAGGCGTTTGTGATGTGAGATCATGTGCCTTCGCAAAGCAGTTGTACCTAGGTGGGTGTTGGACTTCCCACGACTCAGTTTCTTTTGGCACAGGTTGCAAATGGCATCGCTGTTATCAGAGGCAGACACACAAAAAAAATGCCACACTGCTGAGCTTTGCAATGACGGCATTCTGGTGGTGGCAACAGCATGCGTTGATTGGCGTGCTGTCTGGCTGACCCCGGGTGCCGATACATGCTGTCTGACTGTGCCACTAGCTCCATGCGATGACCTCCCCCTGCTTCCCTGCTTCCAACTTGTCTCCTCACCCTCTCTGTCTCCCCATCTGAACTTTCCCCCTGTTCTTCTTCTTTTCGAGCGGGCACCCACGTGACATCCACGGACACATCGTCATCATCAACCGCTTCACTTGTATCTGACAACTCAGCAAAGGAAGCAGCAGCGGGTACAACATCATCATCATCACACCGTACGTCCATGTGTGTAATGCTGCCTGACTGAGACATATTCCTGTTATCTACATCCTCTGGCAATAATAGTTGCACATCACTCATTTCTTCCAACTGATGTGTAAATAACTCCTCTGACAGATCAAGTGAAGCGGCTGTGGTGCTAGTGTTGGTGGTGGCGGCGGGCGGGCGAGTGGTAACTTGAGAGGTGCCCGAAGCTGAGCTGGAGGAGGATGGTGCGTCAAGGTTCCAAGCGGAAGCTGTAGAAGATTGGGTGTCCTTTGTAAGCCAGTCAACTATGTCCTCAGAATTTTTCGAGTTCAGGGTACGTGGCCTCTGAACACTGGGCATTATTCTAGGGCCAAAGGAAATCACAGCACCACGACCACGATGGCCCCTGCGGGGTGGCCTGCCTCTGCCTTTAATTTTTTTTTTTATTAGTGGTACTATGCATGCAAGGTACTGTGCCACCCTATATGAGTGGTTGGCAGTGAGCACAGTACAGTCAGTGGGCCTGACACTCACTGGCAGGCAACTGCAAATATATTACAGAGGAAAAATTAAATGACCTTTATATCTGCAAGGTACTGTGCCACCCTATATGAATGGTGGGCAGTGGGCACAGTATACGCTGTGAGCCTGACACTCACTGGCAGGCAACTGCAATTATATTACAGAAAAAAATTTAATGACTTTTTTATCTGCAAGGTACTGTGCCACCCTGTATGAGTGGTGTGCACACAGTACAGTCTGTGGGCCTGTGGCCTCTCACACACGGGCAGGCAACTGCAATATATATATAGAAAAAATAAATAAAAGCAGACTGATGTACCAGCCCTAAAAAGGGCTTTTTGGGGTGCTGTCAGGACGCTGTCCTTACAGCAGATGAGTCTTTGAGGACTGGAGTGGACACAGAACCAGGGGCGTAGCGTGGGGGGGGCTGGGGGGGCCGTTGCCCCGGGCGCCACTCTGCAGGGGGCGCCGTCTGCGGGGCTGGCACAAGTTAAATCGCTGAAGCTGTGTTTTTTTTCTTTACACAGCTTCCGGCTGCAGAGCAGAGTGAGGAGGCGAGAGGGGGCGGGGCATGCACGGCAGTTCCCGATAGGCTCCGCCCACTTTACAGGCGGGAAAGACAGTGCAGACTGCAGAGCAAGGAGCTGGAGGCAGCAAGAAGAAGCAGAAGATCATGGCTGCAGCTGAATCAGTAGGAGACTGTAGTCCAGCCATGAGCCTAGAGACAGTGATTCAACTTGAATTACTTAGTGGGCGCATTGTGCACTGTCTGTGGGGGCAGTATTACTTTGTTGGGGCCCTGGGGGCAAATTACGTAATGGGCAGTGCCCATTACGTAATTTTCCCTCCAGTGCCCCCACTAAGTAATACTAACTGCCCCCACAGACAGTGCACAACTCACTGCACACTGCCCATTACGTAATTTGCCCCCCAGTGCCCCCACTAAGTAATAGTGCCCCACAGACAGTGCACAGTTGTGGCAGTATTACTTAGTGGGCCACTGGGGGGCAAATAACATAATGGAGGGCATTGTGCACTGTCTGTGGGGGCAGTTAGTATTACTTAGTGGGGGCACTGGGGGGCAAATTATGTAATGGGCAGTGTGCAGTGAGTTGTGCACTGTCTGTGGGGGCAGTATTACTTTGTTGGGGCACTGGGGGGCAAATTACTTAATGGGCAGTGCCCATTACGTAATTTTCCCCCCAGTGCCCCCACTAAGTAATACTAAGTGACTGAACAAATGCATGCCCTCGCAGGGGCAGCAGTGCAGCACAATCCACCATGATCCGGCCGGCAAGTACAGGAACAGCCGAACAGGAGGAGTCAGATCAATGACATCCAGGCAGGGGGCGTGGCGCGGGCGGCGGCTAGGAATCAGGAGAAGATGTTAGAACTTAGATGGATGGATCACAAGTAGGGGGCGTGGCGGGGGCGGCGGCTAGTCGGGATTCGGACTCGAGAGCACCAGCGCCCCCAGGCAGAGTGCGCTCTACGCGGTGGCCTACTCTGCTTATAGGTGGCGCCGGCCCTGGATTCAAGCGACCCTGAGACAGAGTGAGTGACAGTCAGTGTCACTGTCCCAGAGTCCCAAAGTCCCACCCTGAGTGTGTAATTAGGTTAGTAGTTTACTTTGTTGGCATGGGCTGAGGGCAGGCAGGCTTTAGGGGTAATATATGAGTTAAGTGCCAGTAAGTGTCATGAGAGCCAGGCCAAGGCTGCCAAGCAGATGGCACCATGGCACTGCAGTCAGAGTGCTGGTGAAGGATGACCAGGGACACTGAGACAGTACTGCCTCTCTGGGATGCCATCTGCCCATCTCTGCTGTCCATATACCAGGCCTACCCTGGTATATGGACAGCAGAGATGGGCAGATGGCATCCTCTGGGCAGTACTGTCTCTCTGGTCTTCCTTCACCAGCACCCTGACTGCCACGGTCCTGCTTGGCCTGGCTCTCATAGCATTTCACTGCCTCGTGCTTGGCTATCAGCGCTGAGTGACTCAGTCACACTGCAACATTGACTGAGTCACTCAGTGCTGATAGCCAAGCACGAGGCAGTGAAGTGCCATGAGAGCCAGGCCAAGCAGGACCGTGGCAATCAGGGTGCTGGTGAAGGAAGACCAGAGAGACAGTACTGCCCAGAGGATGCCATCTGCCCATATCTGCTGTCCATATACCAGGTCTACCAGCATTAGCCCTTGATATACCACCTGCCTGCCTGGTCACCCCACCTAACACTCACGGAGACAAGTGACTCAGACTGTTAGGTGTGGGGTGACCAGGCGGTATATGAAGGGGTAATACTGGTAGGCCTGGTATATGGACAGGAGAGATGGGCAGATGGCATCCTCTGGGGGTTGTATCTTACATGGGACTGTATGCTGCAGGAGCTGAAGGGAGAGTGATGTATTTTACATGGGACTGTTTGCAAGAAGGACTAAAGGCAGGGGGAGTGTTGTATCTTACATAGGACTGTATGCTGGAAGGGCTGAAGGGGGCCATAATTATTACTATAATACTACAGAGGTGGTCATTATAATAATAATAATAATACAGAGGGGGCCATTATATATTATAATTATACAGAGAGCATTATACTTATGGGCACTACAGGGGAAGGGGACGTCTGTTATCTGAGGATGATAGTAAAGTGAGGAATCTAAAACATTTTCTGCAAAACTTTGCAGAGACGAGACGTGGCTGAAAGAAGGTGTCATGATGGTCCTATCTCCAAATGAGGACGTTGAGGAAAGTCTACATCACAGGAGACGTCACTGGATGTAACAGGTATGTGGTGCTGTATTCTACTGTATATTTCATAGCAATGTATGTTATGTCCATCCAAATATCTGTTTCACGGTAGGGTAGGGGGGAGGGGGTATATAGAATTTGTCCCGCACTGCCTCAGCCTGGCCCCAGACTTGAGGTCACACTGTGTGTGTTCTGAATTCTGGGGCCTCACATCCATCTACTACATTATCTGTACTCAGAGAGTTATCTCTGTGTTATCTGTGGTGTTACATAGGACTGCAGGAGACATCTACTACATTATCTGTACTCAGAGAGTTATCACTGTGTTATCTGTGGTGTTACATAGGACTGCAGGAGACATCTACTACATCTGTACTCAGAGAGTTATTACTGTGTTATCTGTGGTGTTACATAGGACTGCAGGTGACATCTACTACATTATCTGTACTCAGAAAGTTATCACTGTGTTATCTGTGGTGTTACATAGGACTGCAGGAGACATCTACTACATCTGTACTCAGAGAGTTATCACTGTGTTATCTGTGGTGTTACATAGGACTGCAGGTGACATCTACTACATTATCTGTACTCAGAAAGTTATCACTGTGTTATCTGTGGTGTTACATAGGACTGCAGGAGACATCTACTACATCTGTACTCAGAGAGTTATCACTGTGTTATCTGTGGTGTTACATAGGACTGCAGGTGACATCTACTACATTATCTGTACTCAGAGAGTTATCACTGTGTTATCTGTGGTGTTACATAGGACTGCAGGTGACATCTATTACATTATTTGTTTAAAAAAGGGGCGTGGTCACAGGTTGGGGGGGGGGGCGCAATACTTGGCTTGCCCCGGGTGCTGGTTACCCACGCTACGCCACTGCACAGAACACTGGCCTAGCTTAATTCAGCAGCAGCAGCAGCAGCACTCTCCCTGCTCTAACTAACACTGCAGCTTCAGAATGAATCTAAGATGGATGCTGTCCTTGCTTTTTTTTAGGAGGTGGGAGGGTCTGGGAGGGAGGGTATGCTGATTGGCTGGAATGTGTCTGCTGACTGTGAGGTGCAGGGTCAAAGTTTGCTCAATGATGACGTAAATAAAATAAAAAAATTCCAAAGTTCATTTTTTTTCTCCAGTATTAAAACACAAGAAAAGCTATACAAATGTGGTTTCAGTGTTATATATGAAGAAAAGTTGAAGTTAATAAAGAACTTATTTGAAGCATTTGGTGTGCTCTTTAAACCTACTGTTTACATAGAACGGCACTAGAGGAATTACAGAGTAACAGGCGGTCTGGTTAGGCTAAAAGTCAGAGATATCAAAATTCTTCTAATGCCACAGCGCAAAAGGCACTTCATGGTGCTGCGCCTGCCACAGTGGAACTATTGCCCTCAGAGGGCGAAGTGATAGCGCTCCTCAACTTGCACAGTAAAGGGCGCATTAGAGCAGCGGAGTGCCAGCATATACTGCCGCTCAGCAACTGTTCCCTGAGTGAGAAAGCAAAGACACCTCAACGGAGCAACCATAGAGGCCATAGAACATGTGCATTAGTCAAACTGCAGCAAACTTTTAAAGGGGCAAAATGGCAAAGGCAAGATATTCAGAGAAAGAGCGCCAACCCTCCTGTGATCCCTTTATTTTAAAATAAAGGAATTGACAAGAAGTACCATCCGAAAGACTGCTGTTTCTTCCTAAGATCCTACAAGTGACCCAGACGAGGGAGGTAGTTTTGTGGGTGTCTTGAGCTTTCTCCAACAAGACTCCTCCCTGGTGGAGTGAGTGACTTTCATTCATAATTGCTTTTAATGCCTAGTTTTTTAATTACACTAATCAAGTGTGGAACGAGTGTGGGCTAGTGGCAATGCCGAACCCCTTATGGAAACCATAGACACCTGTCCATGATCATACAGGTATATTATCTTTTATATTTTCTATTATTTTCTCTGATTATCAAACATACCCATGTGTGATTTTCGATCACATATAGGGAACCGTAGCACTACCCATATTTGGGACAGACGGACTAGCGCCAGCAGTGTGGTCACTTTTTTAGGTATTTATGCTTTTATATATATACCTCGCCCTTTTTTGTCCATTACCAATTTTGTAGCGGGTTCTCCGCCCAAGGCGACCATCATCAGCAGCCTCTCTGTACCCTGAACACCTTGTCATATACTGTTTATATCCTCACCTTTCTACAAACACTTTTTAGATCCACCCTTTGGCGCCCTGCCAGTTAATCTTTGACACCACCTGAATTTCATTCAGGGTTGTCTTTGACTAACCCTTTACTTTTTTTTCCCATATCCATAACTGAGCCTAGTATTACCATGCCACTGTTAGGGGATACAAAGATAGATAAAGTAGAAGTTGAAGAGCAAGGGAACCTGTCTGAGGTAGAAGATTATTTTGCAGCATTAGTCTTGCCTCAAACAAATATAGCCCAAGCAGATGATCTAAGACGTTCATCACGTGCCAGAAAACCACAGGATGCTAACTAATTTAACAACAACAAGAAAGGAGTATATAATTCCTTGAATAAAACTATATATTTATTGAAATTCATTTAGAAGGTGTACAAAACGCAAATACAAACTGCTTATATGATGAGAATATCCAAAGTTATCCACATCTATAACACCCAATAACTATGCAATGGAGACTATGACAACCATGAGTTAATATCATGAAGACATACTATGTGCCTGACTGTATGGGGCAGTGGGGTGTAAGTCCCAACTGAATTCAACCCCACTAATGTCTATCAATGTAACTATTGGTAATAAAGTGGCTAATGCATGTAGAAGAACCTCATCAGAAGTTCGTTATTACCTGTATAGGTGGGCGTTATGAATGGAGGTGCCTCTCCTCGAAGCGCGTTTCGTCGCCTGTGACGAGAAGAAGTCTTCTACCTACGAGAAGAAGTCCAAAGTCACTACTAGGATCAGTAGAGAGACAGAACCGACAAATCTTCAGACTACCTTCAAATGTATATTCTGTGGAGAGAACCACCCCATACACAAGTGCCAACAATTGAAGGAGAAGTCCCCAGATGAAAAGAAAAAATTTGTACTAGATAACCAACTGTGTTTTGGATGTCTAAGAAAAGGCCATGTTACTAAGGAGTTAATCACCAATAGGTAAAATTCTGCTACAATGACTGTAACTGGGATACTCTATTATTATTATTATATAAATACCATGCAAAAAAGAGTAAATTTACTTCCCATAGATTCAAAAAATAATGTTTATTCAAAAAACACAAATCAAAACAACAAATCATAATCATATAAATTCCATAATAATGGTTAGCATATGGTGGAGATATCCAATTAGAAGCGCCACCTGACCTGAATTAGTGCAACTAATGGTAATAGGTCAATGGAAAAGTGCTAGGCAGAGAGTGAGATATAGTAAACATACTAGACACTGAATTAGATATAGCAGAGAGATCCACCCTCTGAAAATATATCAAGTAGTGTTGATCACGAATATTCAAATTTTTATCGTGAATATAGGTAATTTGAAAATTCGCGAATATTTAGAATATAGTTATATATATTGGTAATTTGGAATATTTTAAATGGGAAAAATGATGAACTAATATATAGCACTATATCGAATATATTAGTTTTTTTCGAATATTCGTAATATTCTAAAACAAAAATTTATAGCAATATAGCGAATATTCGAAAAAAACGAATGTAGAGCAAATTAGCTAATATGGTGCTATAATCTTCTTTGTCTAATAGTTGAAATTTTTTTCTCATCTGATGTTCAGATTGGAAAAAAATTACAACTATTGAAAAAAAGATTATAGCACTATATTAGCTAAATTGCTCTATATTCGTTTTTTTTTCTGAATATTCGCTATATTGCTATATATTCTTGTTTTAGAATATTACGAATATTCGAAAAAACGAATATATTTGTTTTTTGCGAATATTCGTAATATTATAAAACAAGAATATATTTTAATATAGCGAATATTTGAAAAAAAAAACAAATATAGAGCATTTTAGCTAATATAGTGCTATAATCTTCTTTGTCTAATGGTTGTAATTTTTTTCCCATCTGAAGCTCAGATTGGAAAAAAATTGCAACTATTAAAAAAAAAGATTATAGCACTATATTAGCTAAATTGCTCTACATTCTTTTTTTTTCGAATATTGGCTGTATCGCTATATATTCTTGTTTTAGAATATTACGAATATTCGAAAAAACTAATATATTCGATATAGTGTTATGACTCATTGGCCCACAAGCAAGAAGCAGGGAGGAATCATGTTTTTGCTTGGCAATTAAAAAAATTAGCATTACGAAAATTCGCATATTACGCAATCAGTACCTTGTCGATTTTTCGAGTAAAAAAGATCGTAGAATATAGCGAATATTCGAATTTGCGAATATTTGCCGAATATTCTACAAAATATTCGCAAAATATCACGAATTCGAATATGACTACTGCCGCTCATCACTAATGATAAGATGTCTGGAAAGACTACTGAAGTAAAAGAAAATAATCATACCAGATAGTGACAGGAAAAGTGGACACTGCCTCCTCGACATACGTTTCGCCATTCTGCTTCCTCAGGAGGAGGCAGCGTCCACTTTTCCTGTCACTATCTGGTATGATTATTTTCTTTTACTTCAGTAGTCTTTCCAGACATCTTATCATTATTTGGTCTTGGTATACGGCGTAAGAGAGTGTTGCTTGTTATAAGTACACTGATATATTTTCAGAGGGTGGATCTCTCTGCTATACACCACTACATGAAGAACGTCCAAAGAAAGATAAATCCTCAATACCTAAAGATACTGAGGAAGAAAATAAAGTATCGGTATTCTCTTGCAGAGTGAGGGAAGGAGAAAGCAATGGCATAGCAATGGTTGTACCAGTTTGCATTTCAAATCCTAAAAGGAGGAACAAGAAAGTAAACGCCTATGTGCTACTGGATGCCCAGAGTGATGTCACCTTCATTGATCAAGAAATCTGCAAGAAATACAAGTGGCTACAGAAAGCCCAAAAACCCAGAAACTGAGCACTTCCCAGGCAGGAAAACCTCCCTCTGGCTGAGATCAGAGAAGTAATAAGCCACAGTCTGTACTAGGCTTCTAGGTTTATTACTGGCACATAGAGATGTCGCGAACATAAGATTACAAGTGGATACAGAACCAGTGACTCTCAAACTCACCACAATGACAGGGAGAGACACATTAGTGAACAGTCAAAGGGTCAAAGGACTCAGAGTTAGAGGACTTCATTCAAACTGCACATTAGATCTACTTCCAGCTTATACAAAAGACGATATACCTCTAGATCGAGATCGCATACCTACCTGTGAAACAGCCAATGAATGGGAGCACCCATCTGTCATATCTCATGAAATGTCCCCGGTGAAGGAGTTTGGTGTTGGACTGTTGATAGATATCACTGAATGGAACGTGTATGCCACCCACTATTACTATAATTCACTGGAGGGAAGCTTTGATTAAAACTAATCTTTATTAAGTATACCTTAAAATTAAGGATGAACAAAAACAAGGAAGAACCCCCCAAGAACAAGCCCCTCAAAGATTGAATCCGCAATACTCAGTGACCAATAATCGCGCGCATCCTGGTCCGCTGTGTCGCTGTAAGACCCAGCTATGCGGTCACAGTGGTGCAGATTATTACTAAACAAGAGAGATGGGTACTAAGCACCTACGGTAGGTATCCAGGGACAACTTAAATCACTACGTCCCTGCCCCCGCTACATGTGATCCCCCGCCTCAATCAAGTTGATAAACATCTGTTCACCTCAGACAATCTGCCAACTAAAACGTGTGCGTCCATACTGGATCGGACGTTCATAGGCAGTGCTATGATGTGAACACGAATCAACTTGGAAACCTGACTAAATGTGTACCAGAAGATCAGGTTGATAAACATCTGTCCATATCTACCAGCTTGCCAAGCAACCAAATGTCCACTTGTTAGACATGTGCAGGCATTAGCTGTGTAAAGGGCACGAATCAACTTGTTACCTGACTAACTATCGGTACACATAGCACACCCTGACTGCTTTAGTTGCTCTACACGTTTCACCACTTATGGTTCATCAGGAGCACTACCGAGAGCATTGCTATTTACAGGGTACAGTATTGCAGCAAACAAGCCGCCAGCTCCATGTGCAGAGGCCGCGGCAAACAGCACTAGAGTGGCCGTACGAGGCCGCCAGAATGTGGAGTCCCCCTGGACTGTTGATAGGCTACGATTGTCCCGAAGCCTTGGTATCACGAGAGGTAATCACAGGAGGAAAGGGTGAACCCTACGCTGTTCGAACTGATCTAGGATGGGGTGTTGCTGGAGAAAAACAGCAGATTGCAAATTCAAGACAGGTGACAGGTTTGTATCATCGAATATCTGTCCAAGAGTTACCAACTGTAAGTCCAGCAAAAGTAATCAAGATCCTTGAATCCGACTTTGCAGATATAGGTCTTCTTGTATCCCAAGAAGACCTAAAGTTCGTACACACTCTAGAAGAAAATATTCAGCAGAATCAGCAAGGTCATCTTGAAATGACCTTACCTTTTAGAGAACGACCTCGTCTGCCAAATAACAAAATCTTGCCCTAGCAAGATTGAAATGTTTGAAGAAAAAGACGGGAAGAGATCCCAAATTCAAGCAGGATTATTTAAAATTCATGAAAGGCATCCTTGAAGAAGGACATGCAGAGAAAGTTAATAACAAACCTAAAGAAGAAGTGTGGTGCATCCCACATCAAGGTGTTTACCACTCAAAGAAACCAGATAAGATTAGAGTAGTATTTGATTGCTCAGCAAAGTACGATGGTGTTGCATTAAATGATCATCTACTAAAAGGACCAGATCTTACAAACACTCTGTCTGGAGTACTCTGTAGATTCAGAAATTATCCCGTAGCGGTCATGTGTGATGTTGAAAAGATGTTCCACCAGTTTCATGTGAAAAATGAAGATAGAGACTTCCTGAGGTTTCTATGGTGGTAGGACGGAGATACAGATACAGAGCCAGCAGAATACAGAATGAAAGTACACTTGTTATGAGCAGCATCATTTCCAGGTTGCGCCAATTATGGTATGAAGTACCTGGCTAATCAGAAAGAAAAGGATTGCCCATCAGCAGAAAATTTCATGAAGAAAAACTTTTATGTAGATGATGGTCTCATAGGTCTAGAGTCTACAGAATATGCAATCAAACTTGTGAAAGAAGTTATGCGCAAGACGAAACCTTCACAAATTAATCTCAAACAACAGAGAGGTATTGGAATCCATCAGTGACTCTGAACGTGCAGCAACAATGAAGAATGTAGATCTCAATTATGATCATCTTCCAGTTCAGAACATACTTGGATTGGGATGGAATGTAGAGAACGACAAGTATCTATTAACCACCTCAGCTCCCCTAGCTTAAACCCCCTTAATGACCAGACCACTTTTTACAATTCTGCACTACACTACTTTCACGGTTTATTGCTCGGTCATACAACTTACCACCCAAATAAATTTTACCTCCTTTTCTTCTCACTAATAGAGATTTCATTTGGTGGTATTTCATTGCTGCTGACATTTTTACTTTTTTTGTTATTAATCGAAATTGACCGAAATTTTAGCAAAAAAATGACATTTTTCACTTTCAGTTGTAAAATCTTTCAAATAAAAGTACATTTCTATATAAATTTTTCTCTAAATGTATTGTTCTACATGTCTTTGATAAAATAAGTGTATATTTATTGGTTTGCGCAAAAGTTATAGCGTTTACAAACTATGGTACAAAAATGGGAATTTCCGCATTTTGAAGCAGCTTTGACTTTCTGAGCACCTGTCATGTTTCCTGAGGTTCTACAATGCCCAGACAGTAGAAACACCCCACAAATGACCCCATTTCGGAAAGTAGACACCCTAAGGTATTCGCTGATGGGCATAGTGAGTTCATAGAAGTTTTTATTTTTTGTCACAAGTTAGTGGAAAATTATGATTTTATTCATTTTTCTTACAAAGTCTCATATTCCACTAACTTGCGACAAAAAATAAAAACTTCCATGAACTCACTATGCCCATCACAAAATACCTTGGGGTGTCTTCTTTCCAAAATTGGGTCACTTGTGGGGTATTTATACTGCCCTGGCATTTTAGGGGACCTAAAGTGTGAGAAGAAGTCTGGAATCCAAATGCCTAAAAAATGCCCTGTGAAATCCTAAAGGTGCTTTTTAGAATTTGGGCCCCTTTGGGCACCTAGGCTGCAAAAAAGTGTCACACATGTGGTATCGCCGTACTCAGAAGAAGTAGGGCAATGTGTTTTGGGGTGTATTTTTACATGTACCCATGCTGGGTGAGAGAAATATCTCTCTAAAAATCAACTTTTCCCATTTTTTTTATACAAAGTTGTCATTTTAGAGAGATATTTCTCTCACCCAGCAGGGGTATATGTAAAAAGACACCCCAAAACACATTGCACAACTTCTCCTGAGTACGGCGATACCACATGTGTGACACTTTTTTGCAGCCTAGGTGCGCAAAGGGGCCCAAATTCTAAAGAGCACCTTTAGGATTTCACAGGGCATTTTTTACACATTTGGATTCCAAATTACTTCTCACGCTTTAGGTCCCCTAAAATACCAGGGCAGTATAAATACCCCACAAGTGACCCCATTTTGGAAAGAAGACACCCCAAGGTTATCCGTGAGGGGCATGGCGAGTTCCTAGAATTTTTATTTTTTTGGCACAAGTTAGCGGAAAATAATGATTTATTATTTTTTTTTTTCTTACAAAGTCTCATATTCCACAAACTTGTGACAAAATTTTTTTTTTTACATAAACTCACCATACCCCTTACGGAATACCTTGGGGTGTCTTCTTTCCAAAATGGGGTCACTTGTGGGGTATTTATACTGCCCTGGTTTTTTAGGGGCCCTAAAGCGTGAGAAGAAGTCTGGAATCCAAATGCGTAAAAAATGCCCTGTGAAATTGTAAAGATACTCTTTGGAATTTGGGCCCCTTTGCGCACCTAGGCTGCAAAAAAGTGTCACACATGTGGTATCGCCGTACTCAGGAGAAGTAGGGCAATGTGTTTTGGGGTGTATTTTTACATATACCCATGCTGGGTGAGAGAAATATCTCTGTAAATGACAATGTGGATGTCCGAATGGAGCATTACAGGGGGGTGATCAATGACAGGGGGGTGATCAGGGAGTCTATATGGGGTGATCACCCCCTGTAAGGCTCCATTCAGACGTCCGTATGTGTTTTGCAGTTCCGGGGTGTAGTGTAGTGGTATTTGTTGCTACTTTACAGAGCTGCCTGTGTCCTCTGGTGGTCGATCCAAGCAAAAGGGACCACCAGAGGACCAGGTAGCAGGTATATTAGACGCTGTTAACAAAACAGCGTCTAATATACCTTTCAGGTATATCGCCGCTGGCAGGCTGTAGATCAGCTCGTTTACCTGCCGTTCCTGTGAACGCGCGCTCTTGTGTGCGCGCGTTCACAGGAAATCTCGCGTCTCGCGAGATGACGCGCCGGCGCGTCAAGGAGGAATGAATCGACCGCCTCCGGAACGCAATCCTGCGTTAGGCGGTCCGGAGGCGGTTAAAGAGAAAGTTGCAACTAGATGAACCATTCTTTCCGCAGTGGCTTCTATATTTGATCCATTGGGATTCTTGGCCCCAGTAATCCTCAGAGCAAAATAAATACTTCAAGAATTATGCAGACAGAAGTTGGGATGGGACGAGCCCATATCTGAAAATTTGAGGCCAATGTGGGAGAGTTGGATTGGAGACTCAAAACCTGACAAAAAAGGAAAACGTCTCACTACTCCACTCTAGTTGGAACGTCCTATACAGAAGTTAGTTGTTCAACTTGAGAGTGATAACATACACTTGGAAGTTGAGAACCTGATGGAAAATTCCTCAAATTCATGTTCAAGTCCTACCACTAAGAACATAGAATTATAGGTAATTTTGGTGGGAGTGTAGCTGGCCAGCTAAGACCTGTCCTAAGTTGCTAGTATAGCTTACATGTGTATACAGATAGCCTGCCAATAGCCTTAATACAGTTCCTATGTTTATGTGTTAAAGACAAAAGCAGAGTTATTTACTGTAAAATCATGTTTTGAATGTCATATAACTGTTACATTTTGTGTTCACAGAATCAGAAAAAGATAATATGCCTTTAAGATTCATTTTGTAATGTAAGGTAAGCTCAGTGACACAGCAGAAACAACAGCAGAAAGCATGGTGTTAATCTGTTGTTGCTGGGCAGAAGTCTAGACCAATCACAGCCAGCTTTTCACACAGCAAAAGTGTTTTCACCAATCACAGCCAGCCTCACACACAGCCTGTCTGGGAATTCCCCCAGCTCCTGCTGCTAGAATCATTATTCACCAGAGACAGGAGCTGAAGGAACATTCACTCCACTAAGAGCCAAAATAGGTACTTAAAACAGTTATATAATGTTCATATTGTTAGTATTGTGATTAGAACTGTATACTGAACCAGTTATACACTCACCTAAAGAATTATTAGGAACACCATACTAATACGGTGTTGGGCCCCCTTTTGCCTTCAGAACTGCCTTAATTCTACGTGGCATTGATTCAACAAGGTGCTGATAGCATTCTTTAGAAATGTTGGCCCATATTGATAGGATAGCATCTTGCAGTTTATGGAGATTTGAGGGATGCACATCCAGGGCACGAAGCTCCCGTTCCACCACATACCAAAGATGCTCTATTGGGTTGAGATCTGGTGACTGTGGGGGCCATTTTAGTACAGTTAACTCATTGTCATGTTCAAAAAACCAATTTGAAATGATTCGAGCTTTGTGACATGGTGCATTATCCTGCTGGAAGTAGCCATCAGAGGATGGATACATGTTCTCATTCTGTTTCCGCCAAATTCGGACTCTACCACTTGAATGTCTCAACAGAAATCGAGACTTATCAGACCAGGCAACATTTTTCCAGTCTTCAACAGTCCAATTTTGGTGAGCTCGTGCAAATTGTAGCCTCTTTTTCCTATTTGTAGTGGAGATGAGTGGTACCCGGTGGGGTCTTCTGCTGTTGTAGCCCATCCGCCTCAAGGTTGTGCGTGTTGTGGCTTCACAAATGCTTTGCTGCATACCTCGGTTGTAACGAGTGGTAATTTCAGTCAACGTTGCTCTTCTATCAGCTTGAATCAGTCGGCCCATTCTCCTCTGACCTCTAGCTTCCACAAGGCATTTTTGCCCACAGGACTGCCGCATACTGGATGTTTTTCCCTTTTCACACCATTCTTTGTAAACCCTAGAAATGGTTGTGCGTGAAAATCCCAGTAACTGAGCAGATTGTGAAATACTCAGACCGGCCCGTCTGGCACCAACAACCATGCCACGCTCAAAATTGCTTAAATTACCTTTCTTTCCCATTCGGACATTAAGTTTGGAGTTCAGGAGATTGTCTTGACCAGGACCACACCCCTAAATGCATTGAAGCAACTGCCATGTGATTGGTTGACTAGATAATTGCATTAAAGGGCTTCTGTCACTTCACTAAACTCATATATTTTTTTTGTCTCCTTAAAATCCTTATGCTGCGATTTCTCAATATTTAGGGCTATTACTCAGTTTGGTTCAGTAGTTATATAAAAAAACGGACTTTTATGATATGCAAATTACCTCTCTAGCAGCAGGTAGGGCGGCTACCTGCTGCTAGCAGCCGCATCCTCCATTCATAATGACGCCCCTTCCTCATGTTGATTGACAGGACCAGCCAATGAGTGGAGGGCTCCATCCTCAGTGCGCCTGCGCCGATGATGTCACATGTACACCCGGCGCAGGCGCACTGAGGATGGAGTGGCCGAGCGAGCGTCCTCCACTCAGTGCGCCTGCGCCAACTGAAGACCGGCGCAAGATTTAAAACGCAGACAGGGCCAGTCAGAGGACGAGCGCATTGGCTGGTCCTGTAAATCAACATGAGGAGGGGGCGTCATTATGAATGGAGGATGCGGCTGCTAGCAGCAGGTAGCCGCCCTACCTGCTGCTAGAGAGGTAATTTGCATATTATAAAAGTAATATTTTTTTTATATAACTACTGAACCAAACTGAGTAATAGCCCTATATATTGAGAAATCGCAGCATAAGGATTTTAAGGAGACAAAAAAAAAAAGAGTTTAGTGGAGTGACAGAAGCCCTTTAATGAGAAATAGAACAGGTGTTCCTAATAATTCTTTAGGTGAGTGTATATGTGTTTACTTACAGTTCCACCAATTGCAACCATGCAATTGCAAACTACAAAGTTCACAATCCAAATTGAAATTCCGTATTGAACTCTAAATTGCATACAACCATACCAGATCAAACTCAACCAATCTGCAAATAGTTACTGCAAACGGCAAACCCAGTTTAGCCAGTAGAACTGTTAGACCTCAGATATACCTCTCTGAGAGATCATAAAGTGCTTAAATAACTTAAAGTGAGAGTACAGATACTCAAGACAGAAATATATCCACCATTTTATGTTGAATGACAAGATTGAACAGTTGAACCACCATCTTATGCATACCGCCATTTTGTGATATCTTTTCAACACGTGTTTTGTACATGGACTATCTGCTGCGGAGGCGGCAGTGTTATATATGAGGAAAAATTGAAGTTAATAAAGAAGTTATTTAAAGCATTTGTTGTGCTCTTTAAAACCTACTGTTTCCATAGAACAGCGCTAGAAGAATTACAGAGTAATAGACAGTCTGGTTAGATTAAAAGTCAGAGATTTCAAAATTCTTCTAATGCCACAGAGCAAAAGGCACTTCATAGTGCAGCTCCTGCCACAATCACTGTAAGGCCTCTTTCACCCGGGCGTCGCGGGTGAGGGCCGGATAGGATGCGAGTGCGTTCAGGGAAAATCGTTGCTTTCTTCAGTTTTTTCCGCGCGAGTGCAATGCGTTTTGCACGCCCGTGATAAAAATCTGAATGTTTGAAACCCATACCTGAACCCGGACCCGTTTGGTGTAATTTATATTTTATTATTTTCCATTATAACATGGTTATAATAGAAAATAATAGCATTCTTTAATACAAAATTCAAACTAAAATCAATTGAGGGTTAAAAAATAATAGAAACATTACTCACCCCATCAACTTGATCGCGCAGCGGGGATCCTCTTCTTTGTTCTTCTTGAAGAACCTGCAAAAGGACCTTCGCTGACATCATCACGCGTTGAGCGCGGTGACGTCAGCGCATGTCCTGCTGAATGAAGATAGATTCTGTATTATAGAATGCTATTATTTTACATTATAACCATGTTTTATTGGAAAATAATAAAGTAAATGGGGTTCCGGGTCGCTCATCCCTCATTTCCTTAGCAACCATCCGTTTAAAATCGCATCGCATCTGCACTTGCTTGCGGATGCTATGCGATTTTCATGCAGCCTCATTCATTTCTATGGGGCCTGCGTTGCGTGAAAAATGCAGAATATAGAACATGCTGCGATTTTCACACAACGCACAAGTGATGTGTGAAAAACATCGCACATATACACAGCAACATTGAAATGAATGGGTCATGATTCAGTGCGGGTGCAATGCGTTCACCTCACGCATTGCACCTGCGCGGAAAACTCGCCCGTGTGAAAGAGGCCTAATAGTACTGACCCAGAGAGGAAACGGAACAGGTCAGTTTTACTGCATAGTGAATGCTGTAAAAACAAAACCTATAAAACTAAATAAAAAGTATTACAGGAGTCATAAAAGATTAGATTGACACTTTCAGATTTTGATGTACTTGTTTTGAGCCAAACACAAGAGTGGATAAAAACAAGAGAAAAAGCAAGGTTGTTCTAGGTCAATAGCCTTCTAAAGCATTTCATAGGAAATCCTCACTTTAGTTCTGGAAATAATGAACGCAGATGCAGTAGCTCATGGAAAATATTTTTTAATTGTTCTCAATGTTTGTGTTTTTTCCTAACAGAATACTGCTATCCCAGGCCATCTCTCTCTGGCACATGTGCGGTTGGCTCTTGTCTTCTACTGGCAATTACTGTGCATTGTAGATTGGTACCCAAATATAAAACAAGAGTGATGACTAGCAATCATAGATATATGGTTTGCAGGACTTCAACATGTATAACTGAACTGATCTGTGTTAATATAACTTTTATATTGTAATAGTATATTGGAAATTACCATCGCTTAAGCATTGTATTGTGCATTTTATTGCTTTCTTGATGACTTTTTCACAATGAATGCAAAAATGACAACTGCTGTTAAATACCGTTATCACCATGTGAAACAGTTTGTTGTAGAATTCCATTACAGATGAGAAATTTTTGATTATTTTGTAGCTTTGGAGACAGTTGGATGCACCCCAACATCACCTTGGCTGTGAAATGCTCATGTAACACCTCTGTGATCTGTAAAGCCTTGCAGATACAAAGTGGCAAGTGCCAGGGTTCAGCAGAAGGATGCCACCTTGATGGCAGAATCTCTTCTCAGTCATTAGTATACACAAGTGACACAATGTCAGCTTCAAGTGGCAGAAAAAATGGTGACACACACATGTACTGTATATACGGTATATAAATAAATAACTGATGTCTGATGGAACTGACACAAACTGATCACAACTGATGATCAAAATTAGACAGATCAGTTAATTTTTATTTTCTGTTCTTCTGATGGATCATAAGAACAAAAACATTGAGAATGCAGAGCTAAACTCAGCATTAAGGTGGGTTTACATGTCCCGATGTGCAGTTGATTGTCATTTACATGCAGTGATCTCCTTCACAGTATGAGGATGAGGGATCACTATTTCCCATACAGAATCATTGTTTATGGGCAGCAGATTACCGTTTAGACTACAAGATCTGCCCAGAAACGATAATTGGTGTCCCTGCATGAACGTCAGGATAACTATCACTAAAACAATCATTATTGTTTTATATTTTCACTCATTCTGTCCTTTTTTTAATTAATCACCTGAAAAACTCCTCTAATAATGAGGAAAACGGAATTAAATCATCACAAATGCTATTGCTATTCTGCAAATACCATCTGTATAAGCATATACAACTTTGTCTGAAACTTTTCAACTAGGAGCACTGCACGTAAAAAGTTCACCCTACAGTGATATTATATTGTGAATGTAAGGCATTTAAGTAGAAGCAGCAAGGGTGATTTCCTCATCTCAAACAATTTATTGAAACCTGAGCCAACAAGAGAGGTAGGTATACCCCCACAAAAATGTAAATGTCTCAATAACTTGTCATGTGGCTTTGAGCATCAATTACAGCTTGACAACGACCTCTCATGCTGTTCAATAGTTGACTTATTGTCGGCTGAGGCATGGCATCCCACTCTTTTTGAAGGGAGGCCCCCAGGTCATTGAGGTTCAGGGGTACAGTTATGAGCCTCCTATGTAGTGTGTGCGTGTAATACACATCCATGACATATACAGTACTCCATCCGAAAACTGTTTCTTTAGCGTAAATTTTAATAATCAGGGGCCAGTCCTCATCTACTGTCTCTGTAGTGTGTGCGTGTAATACACATCCGTGACGTATACAGTACTCCATCTGAAAACTGTTTCTTTAGGGCAAATTCCAATAATCTGGGCCTAATCTGGTGTCCATAGTGTGTGGCTTTCTGTGATACATACAGTACGCCATCCGAAAACTGTTACTTTAGAGTAAATTTAAATAATCAGGGGCCAGTCCTTACCTACTGTCTCTGAAGTGTGTGCGTGTAATACACATGCGTGACATAAACAGTACTCTATCACAAAACTGTTTCTTTAGGGCAAATTTAACTAATCTGGGCCTAATATAGTATCGCCCAGAGGTTATCTAGAGTCACCAATGCGGCAGCAGGCCCTCGCCCCTAAGGTTTTAGATGGTCAGATCAGCAGGCCCTTGAACAATTGTACCACAATGTGAATGAAGCCCTCCTTTATGTGATATACAGGCTGTTTCGGAGTGCCTGTTGCTTGTAATTTTTGGCAGCACTTGCACTTTACATACAATTGACTATATAGGAAAAAATGTTTCCTAACAATTTTTCCTGTAAAATGGATTTTTTTCGGGGTTTTGTGCGTATTTTTGTCAGTCTGTAAAAGTGGCGTACGACTCGGACAATATGGTTCCCAGCAGCGACCTGGGAGTCCAAGATGCATCCAGACATCGTCCCCATGCTGTTCCCGATCCATTTCGGTGGTGTTTCTGTCACTTTCTGACCTTTTCCAATGGACCAGGCACCCTCCCCTCTTCAGAGCAGGGGGTGCCTGGTTGTCTCCCTTTGACTTCCATTATACTCGGGTGACCGACCGAGCACACAAATATAGCAATGTGTTCGGGTCGAACACCCGAATACTTTGGTGCTCGATCATCACTAGTATTCTCATCTGAGACACTTATAGTATATTGCAAGGATACGCCTTCAATGTCAGATAGGTATGTCCAGAAAGGGCCACCTAAAGTGAAGGAGAGTGCTCTGCGCATGTGCAGGCACCATCCATTCATCGCTTTGGGAGTTCTGAAAATCAGCTACTTCCAGCAGTCCTATTGCGGTGAATGGAATGTTGGCCTTGCATGTGCTCTTGCTTGGCTATTTTCAAAACTCCCATAGCAGTGTAAGTAGAACTCGCACTTGCACTGTGCGATCACCTTCACTTCAGGGTCCTCATTCACGAGATAGTATTGGGTCCCAGAAGTGGGACCCACACCTATCTGACATTGATGGCATATCCTAACCAGATGCCAACAATGTCTTAGATGGGTATATAACCCTTTAAGGTAGTGAAAACTGTGCAGCAGATTGACATGCAGAGCTACACACTTCTCATTGAAGTCCATGGAGCTAATCTTCAGCATGGTCATTACAGTGTACAGATATAGTTACTATGTAACTATATTTTGTAAGGGATTAGAAAGATTTGGCTGCTGCCTTTCAGAAATAGCTCCACATCTGTTTATACTGTACGCTGTGTCTGGTATTGCAACTCAGTAAATGGACATGAAGTGTAATACCATGCACAACCTATGGACAAAGGATGGTGCTGTTTGTGGAAGAAGTAGAGCCTTTGGAAAATGAAAGTGGCATCCTCATTGGCTGCTGGACAATTGGTCCATTTTTTTTTATAGTGCTTGTGAAAAATCTCCCATAGTTACGCTGCATTGCAAAATGTACATATAGTCTAATTCTTCTCCACCACCAAAACATCTGTTAGTCCTTTTCAGCATATTTGTGTCTTGCTACATATGGTAAAACCTTTGCGTGGCTGCTACTCTTTTCTTTTTATTTGGTCTTTTATTACATTTGTTGTTTTAAATGTATGTGTATAGAACTTCATTGGTGCTATCTCTTTATTCTCTTCTGTAAAGTCTAAATGCGAGCACGGAGAGGATTTCATGTCGTTCTTTCGCCATCTGTCATTTCACTGATGCATGTCCCTAATTAATTTATTGCACTGAAATAAAAGAGAAAAACAACAATTACAAAAAAACAAGCTTTTATTTAACTAAAAATACAATTTCCCAGCAGCGTGTGAATGCAGGACTAAATGACTAGAACCAGCCTTATTTACAAGTTTCATTATTTTATTATTAAGATTACTGAGCGTGGATTTTGGGCATTAGGCATAAAGTGGCCGATGTGAAGGCAGCTACGTGAAGAGAGTAAGTGATCTGCATATTAATTCAATATGGAAGAGGTCAATGTATAAGGTTTGCTGAGGCAGCATGATGTGTTAGCCCCTAAAGGATTTGTGATATATGTGAGAGGGGGAGAAGGACCCATTTAAGCCTCTCTCCAGACACAGCTCACAGCAAAAGTACAGTCAACAGCAATTCTCTTTTTCTGCTTGATTGGACCTATCATGGACTCTGACCACTGGGGTAATTTGGTGTGTTGGATTCAGCTCGGAAGCATTTATTTCACAAGTAATTGACCAAAAAATTAATTTTATTCAGGTGATTCAAACTCACTTGAAAACGAGCAGTATTTGGCTTGAAAGGAGGTAAAACTTATGTTTTTATCCATTTAACTGTTTGTAGCCGTGATATGGTACTGTTATGTTTATAACCATATTGTAATATGAGATAGATAGATAGATATGAGATAGAGAGATAGATAGATAGATAGATATGAGATAGAGAGATAGATAGATATGAGATAGATAGATAGATAGATAGATAGATAGATAGATAGATATGAGATAGAGAGATAGATAGATATGAGATAGATAGATAGATAGATAGATAGATAGATATGAGATAGAGAGATAGATAGATAGATAGATAGATAGATAGATATGAGATAGAGAGATAGATATATAGATAGTTAGTCACTGCTTGAGAAAGGTCCCATTGAGAGGACTGAAACGTCGATATCTGGTGAATAAAAGCACTGAATTATTTTGGAAGTGCGGTGGGGTTTATTTTTTTAGATAGATAGATAGATAGATAGATAGATCAGTATTTTTCTGTTTATAAAATACACTTTTTATCCCTTTCCCTTTTTCCTATTTTTTTTTTTGGAAGTGTGTCTTATAAAGCGAATACTAATGAGCACCAACATTAAGGAAGCACTCATTAGTAGGCAGGAAGTGCAGTGAGTAGTACTAACCTCTCCCTGGTCGTCTTCCAGGACCCGCTCTGCATTGTGTCCTAACTGCGTGTAGCGTCAAGGCCTGGAATGAAGACCAGGGAGGGGTGAGTACAGAAAGAGTGTGCCGTCTGGAGAAGGAGAGGTGAATTCATTTATATATTTTATGTCTGAGGATCTATTCTGAGGTCTGATAAAGTTTTGGGGGTCTGATACAGATTGGGGGTCTGATCTGAGATCTAATGACTGGGAGTCTAATTGGGGGGGGGGGTCTGATAAAGATTGGGGGTTTGATGTGAGGTCTGATAAAGATTGGGACTCTGATTTGGGTTCTGATGAAGATTGGGGGTCTGATCTGAGGTCTGTAAAAGATTGTGGTTCTGATAATGCCTCTAATAATCAGGTGCATCTTATGGAGCGAAAAATGTGGTATGAGGTATAAATATATAGATATACAGTAAATTGCATAAATATTGTAGATGATAAGAAATTAGCAGTTACTGAGAGATTCCTGGACTATTTAAAAGCATGAGCAGTGCATTTATACAGTTCTCTAAACTCCACAAGAAAATCCACAAACAACCTTATTGCTGCAGATTCACAGCAAAATCGGCAACTACAGATTTCAAATCCATTTTTTTTATTTCTTTGCATAATCTTCAGGAAACTGTTCAGGGTCAATTCTGCACCAAATCAAATGAGTTACCTTCCCATATCTTGATCTTGCACCAGTTCTCCTCCCCGTTGTTCACTCACAATCCAGTTTTTCTGTAGAGGAAGGGCTCTGTACAGGTATTCATCACACAATTGCAAATGGCATGGGACCAATCAACACCAGGCCCGTCTCAGCTAGGGCTGCATAGCAACTACATGTGCTGACTTTATGAAGAGTATGACCATAACCATCAACAAGTAACACTATTAGGTTACAGTCTTGATGTAGTTGTAGTATGCAGGAGTGGATCCAAGATCCAGTAGGTTCATTAAATACCCAACCAATATGCATGACATTTCTTGTAACGTCAATAACATTAATAAATAATTATGGATATTAATATTTATTCAGGAGCAAATTCCCACTTTAGCTCTGTTATACGGTACATGGAAAACAAGATGCTAAATGCACAAATGGTACTAAACGTTAACATTTACAATAGAAAGCCAGTCAAGATTCCCCAAATAACTATGTGACAAGGGACATGACATTGGATGTAGAAAACATTAACTTAACACTTTTAATTGACATTTAACCCATCAAAAGCCATTGAAAAAGTCAAGTTGAAGCATGTCAGGTGAACATTGTTTTTTAATTATAAAGCATTCTCCACCTTTCGGAAAAATCTTACAAGATATACATATGTTTTTTTTGCTACACTTTTGCCATAATTGTAAAATAGTTTGAAAAAATCACAGTTATGCTAATACTGTGTCAATAACCACATGTATTTAAAGGGAACCTGTCACCGGGATTTAGTGTATAGAGCTGAGGACATGGGTTGCTAGATGGCCGCTAGCACATCCACAATACCCAGTCCCCATAGCTTTCTGTACCTTTATTGTGTAAAAAAATGATTTTATACATATGCAAATTAACCTGAGATGAGTCCTGTCCCTGAGATGA
Organism: Bufo bufo; assembly: GCF_905171765.1. Taxonomy (NCBI): domain Eukaryota; kingdom Metazoa; phylum Chordata; class Amphibia; order Anura; family Bufonidae; genus Bufo; species Bufo bufo. The sequence continues at coordinate 349,299,528 of NC_053391.1, read as the reverse complement.
GTCCAGCGTGAAGGAGCCCAGCAGCGCCCCGCATCCTCAGAATCTCCCCCTTGCTCCCCAATGTCAGAAAGCTAGAGCGCCGTAATCTTGCGATACGCTAGGGCATGCGCAGTTCCTTTCCTGAGGCTGATGCCAGCACAGAAAAAGGAACACTATGACGACACTGCGCATGCGCTAGCTCGCGCATCGCGAGATTAAGGCGCTCTAGCTTTCTCACGTCGGGGAGCAAGGAGGAGATTTGGAGGATGCGGGGTGGTGCTGGGCTCCTTCACGCTGGACTCATCTCAGGGACAGGACTCATCTCAGGTTAATTTGCATATGTATCAAATCGTTTTTTTGGGTATTGTGGATGTGCTAGCGGCCATCTAGCAACCCATGTCCTCAGCTCTATACCCAAAATCCAGGTGACAGGTTCCCTTTAATGTACATATGTTTTTGCTCTTGTGTGGTAATGATGCCTCATTGTTCCACCAAGGATACAGCACTTCAATGCACTAAACGTATGCGTAATCTCATAATACTATTACTAGGAGGTCTAATACACCCTGGTCTAGTGGTCCTTTAGTCTACAAAATACACCATAAAGGTCTGATCTCCACCCAGTCCCTATAGAAAAGTGACTTATGTGTATGTATGTAAGCATGTCAGGTATGCATGTCTAAACATACTGCATACTTTTGGTATCTTGTATTTGTAGTGTCCAGAGAGCTTTCAGTCTGCTGGCCAAGGGGGCCCCAATTCATATCTGGCTATTTGTTCAGTGGTTGTCTACAAAGTCTAGGGGATCTCCTGATATTTTGGAGACGCCGCTGACTACTCCTGCTACAAAATATTCCTCCTCATCAGGGAAGGTAGTAACATGCAAATTAGGCTACTTTCACACTTGCGTTCGGGGTTCCGCTTGTGAGTTCCGTTTGAAGGCTCTCACAAGCGGCCCCGAACGCATCCGTACAGCCCCAATGCATTCTGAGTGGATGCGGATCCGCTCAGAATGCATCAGTATGGCACCGTTTGGCCTCTGTTCCGCTCAGCAGGTGGACACCCGAACGCAGCTTGCAGCGTCCAGACTTACAATGTAAGTCAATGGGGACGGATCCGTTTGAAGTTGACACAATATGGTGCAATTTCAAACTGATCCGTCCCCCATTGACTTTCAATGCAAAGTCTAGATTTTTTTCTGAAATATAATGCAGACGGATCCATTCTGAACGGATACAATCGTTTGCATTATAGGAGCGGATCCGTCTGTGCAGATACCAGACGGATATGCTCCGAACGCAAGTGTGAAAGTAGCCTAACTGTGTTACTATTACTTGCCTTTGACTGTCATTGCTTTAGGACCACTATGGTTGCCTTTGAAAGAACACTTTGTTGATGCAATGACGTTCACTTTTATGTAGAACAGTTGATGACACTGTGGGGCTGTGTGGTCCTTTGTGGAGGCACATTGTTATCACTGATTTGGGGGGCACTGACTTTACCATGGTTATGGGGATACTGCAGTATATGGGGAATGTGAATGTCATTATGGGGCAACTGGCTAGTAATTTCAGGAAATAATTATTTATAATGAAAAATCCCATGATATAATAGATTGCAGTCATAACATACTTTTTTTTCCTGAAGTAACGTCTTAAATGTATGTTTTTAAAGAAGTGTTAGTAAGACATAAATGAGATAAAGAAAATGTTTGTACAGTTTATGTATGGCCCAGCCATGAAGTCATTAGATAAAGCATTTCTGATCTGACCTATCTTTCAGAGGCTATACATCTTCTATGTATTCTTTTATGTACACTACAGGAAAAAAAAAAAGACTTTGGTCTCCAAAAACCTGATTACACCCAAGTAAGCTCAGCATGAAAAATATGACCCTAGGCTGTATGACTGTGTTGAAAATTACTTTACGACCTAGAGAAACAAAACTGTGAAGAGGAGGCATGTAACACTAGTACATGACAAATATTTTCTTTCATTTGTGTTTTTCTTGAGGTTCAACCTTTGATACAAGTTGAAACGAAGAAGAGAAAACTCACAAGTAATGAGTTTGATACTTTTTCCTATAAGTGACGATCAGCCAGTCTGTTTTGCTGTTATGAGAAGCTCTAATTGACCATATGAGACTTGAGCGTGGCCTCTGTGAATCTCTTAAATTAAAGAAGAATCGTTGATGGGCTGAGGGAGACGAAGCATCTGAATTTCTGAGATGACAACAGGGAATTGGCTCATGTCGCAGCTGAGGACCTAAAAGTCATTTTGCTTCTGAGCCGTAAAATTAATTAATTTATTGCTAGTGGAAATTTTTCTTGCTCTCTTGTGAATATCAGTTAACTATCGGTACAATAAAAAGCACTGGTCATTAAAGGGAGGCATTGCAATTTCATTCAAATGCAGAATATCTATCTATCTGCAGCGAGCCCGGTAGGAGAAAGCAAGAAGACGGGAGTGGTGGTGGAAATTGTAGGAGTAATAGTACTCATGGTAGCAGTCCTCTTTCTGGCCCTCCCTGGGCCAAAGTTGGCCATGCAGTGAAAGGAGCGGTGCACCATGTGTTCGCCAAACTCTAATTTGGAGGACTTCTACCTGGTGGTAGGTGTGGTATCCTTGGTGTCAGTAGGTTTTGAGGTGTAAGGCAAAGTTTTGTTGACATACAGCAACAAGGGGGGAATAACATGGGAGTGCAGGTAGGTGATGGAAGGCAATTATGAGGCTGGTTTTCAGATAACAAACCCCCTGTACTTCACTGAAGCAATTTAGGCAGTTGGCACACACCTGCATAGATAAGTTCAATCTTTTCAGGTTACATATTTTCCCAAGGCTGTGTATATGGATATAAGCCATACAATGAGTACCTCTCTAAGTCTCTCTCCAGTTAATCCAAGCAAAGTTCTCTACTAGGCCAATGGGTGCAAATTATCTCTCACAATAAATTCTCACTCTCAATATGGCAGTACACAACACAACTGCCGGGTGTAGTCTTTTAACATATGGAAAGTCTGTCTTAGCGATATGGCAGGAAACCTGAAACTTATTTCCAACCAAATGTTATGAATTCGACAGCCAACAAACATGTTACTTTTACTGACTTTTGTTGTTCATGCACTGTCCCTTTGTCATGGCCCTCAACCTTCTGAAAAACTCAATGCTGGCACTGGATTTCAGTTGCATGTCTGGCTGCTCTCTGATTGCAGGATTGGTGTATCCCTGTCAGCTGCTTCTCTCTCAGGCACCAGCTGCAAAATAGCTCCTCACACACTTGCTGCTGGCGGCACACTCCACTCTCCAACAGCCCCCAGCTCAGTTGGTGGGTCCATCCCACACCTAGTAACTGAGTCTAGGGCTGGAAAATTAACTCATGCTCCTATATACAGCCCTTGGAAAATAACATACACAGTAAAATCACAGAACCCCATTCAGCATTGAATTGTACCAAAATTGTGCCACAACTTTCGTGTACAATTCTGGGTCATAGTAAGCCAACCAATAGTTGGTACGTAGTTAGACGTTAGACAAAAAAATGTCTATTGCAGCACCAAATTTTAATCCAACCTGAGCCTCTGTGATAAATTTGGTGCAGGTCTAGATAGCCTGTCTAAGCTACATCTACAGACTAGAGCTGGATTTACACAATGTCAATGAGAAGAGGACTGTTGGGAAGGAGGAGTTCCTATCCTGACAACCCTACTACATGCAGGGATCAGCTCCATAGTATGAAGATAATTGATGACTACTGCTATCGCTGGTCCTCATACAGCAGCATTGTTTCTGGGCAGCAGAACCCTGTTTAAAGAGCACAATCTGCTGTCCAGAAACGATAATTTAGCTGCACGCATGAATGATTGTTTCCATCGATGAACAAGCCTTTTGCTTGTTCATTGGGTGATCTGTGACATCTTTAGACAGGCCAATTATAGGGACGAGCGATTGTTTGTTTCCGATAATCGGCCTGGACATTGGGTTGTGTAATTTGTACCATTGTCTGCTATAAGATTGTTACACAGATTGTACTGTAACTGCTGGTGGTAATGTTCTTAGCCTGAAGTCAACTTTCAGTAACTTAGCCCTGGTAATATAGACCAAACAGTTAGGGGGGTCACATGCAGGGCCATTAGGTTCCTAAGACACTGATTAAAAGGACTGTATGAGATTTTAAAACATGTCTGCTTTAATGCTCCACCCCAGCTTAATGTATACATTTCCATGTAAGGTAACTTCTCATATATATGTTAATATATTACATCAGATCCACCGATAGAAGTGCCAAAGATCATGGATGTGGAACACATCATTGAATGTTGGATCTGAAGGCACATTGAACACGGATATTTTTCAGACTGAAGCAATGAGTTAATTCCCTCGAGCTCATTCTTAGAGACAAGATTCCACAAATAGATGCTGAAATGTACAGGATTTAAGTAGCCTACACACAGACATCAATGTTCTCTTCATCTAAAACCCATACTAAGATGTTTTCAGGTATCCAAAAAATAAAGTTTGACCCTAGATCTTGAAGATCGGCTGGTGCCCTGTTAGGTCTTTATGAGGACAGGTGTTATAAATAGTTCTGCTTCTGTCAGGATTGCGTTAGGAAATTCTGTTTGCCAATTACAGTAATCCCTGCTGGGAGTTGAATCTTTACTTTTGAGTGACTAGCCAACTCAATTAAGTGTAAGAAAACCTCCCAGCCTGCCAGACGGAAAGTAGGCCAAAATTTAAAATGCCTGTTTCAAAGGAGCCCCTCTGAACCCATATGCTGCTAGAGGGTTGTGTAACCGGTGCTAGAAAGCTATACAGTACACACGAATATTAAAGCACATCTATGGTGTCTGGAAATTAATGAAAATAATTCAGTCTTATTTTCAAACTTTAGCAAATAAAAGACTCAGGGAAGGCTTATTTCTTTTGTCTTCAGGAAAATAGTGTTATTTTTCATTTCTTTAACACTGAGTCCCAGAGATTCCCCCCAAAAAATATGTTTTGAATAAATTAGATTTCACTTTAAAAATATGTTTCAATTGTTTACTACCCCTAGAGATGAGTGAATCAAAGTTGACGAAGTGTAATTGGATCCGAATTTCAGGAAAAATTCGATTCGCACCAAATCCAAATTTCCTCATGCTTCGTGGTAACGAATAATTTTTTTCCCTAAAATGGCTGCTGCACATATATGGACATGGAGCAAGAAACTCTGGGAATGCGGGATCACCCATAATGCCATGCATGCAGCCAATCAGCATCCAGCCATCCCTGTGATGTCACAGCCCTATAAATAGACTCAGCCATTTGGATTCTGCCATTTTCCAGTGTACTTAGTGCAGGGAGAGACGTCAGCAGGCGCTAGAGACAGTGCTAGGAAAGACTTCATTGTGCTAAAAAAACGATTTACAAGTTCAGGGAAAGATTATTCAAGGTGTAGGGAAAACATAGGGAGGAATCATTCCACAGCATTTATGTAGAACAGGGTTCAGTAGGGGAGGTTACAGCTTGGGTAATAGGAACAATCCTATTACACCTTGCTGCACTGACTGGGGATCCAAATTGCCATTATACAGCTCTGTAATTCCAATAAACTGTTCTTGTTATTGGGGTGTTACAGCCATTAACAGGGTTTATTACAAGGAAATATTTCTGCATCTTACTTGCCCTTGTCCGGTGCAGTTATATGTTCTAAAGCATTTTTTGGCTTGTATTAATGGAACAGAAAAGGGCTTATTTGCCGTTGTGTGGTGAACTGCGAAAATTACAGCCCTTTTTGGTGTGTATTAGTGGCACAAAAAAATATTATTTGCTGTTCAGCGGTGCAGTTATATGTTCTAAAGCCCTTTTTGTCGTGTATTAGTGGCAGAAAAATATATATATTTGCCGTTCAGCAGTGCAGTTATATGTTCTAAATCCCTTTTTGTCATGTATTAGTGGCAAAAAATATATATATTTGCCATTTAGCGGTGCAGCTATATGTTCTAAAGCCTTTTGTGGAGTGTATAAGTGGAAAAAAGAAAAATATATTTGCCGTTCAGTGGTGCAGTTATATATTTTAAAGCCTTTTGTGGTGTGTATGAGTGGAAAAAAGAAAAATATATTTGCTGTTCAGCGGTGCAGTTAGATATTCTAAAGCCTTTTTTGTTGTGTATAGTGTTTGTCTGAGCTTAGCAACATCAGTAGCAACCAATAGGAAAGTTGCCTACCCCTTACTATAAAAGAACCTCCCCAGCAGCCATTTTCTACAGTTTTTTAAAGTTCTGAGAGAGACAGCAGTGTCATTGCAGTGCTCTGTGCTTTCCACTCATTACATTAGATAGATAGCGTTGATCAAGCACCAAAGTGCTCGGGTGCTAGAGTGGAAAACTTTGGGATGCTCGGGTGCTTTACAGAGCACCACAGCACAATAGAAGTCAATAGGAGAACCCGAGCATTAAACCAAGAACCCCCTGCTCTGAAGAGGGGAGGGTGTCTGGTTCTCAGGAAGAGGTCATAAATTGACAAAAACACCACTGAAATGGTTCAGGAACAGCATGGGGAGGATGTCTGGATGCATCTTGGACTCCCAGGTTGCTGCTGGTAACGATGTTGTTCGAGTAGTACGCCACTTTTACAGACTGACAATAATATGCACGAAACCGAAGATAAAATCGATTTTAGAGGGAAAATTGTTAGGAAACATTCTTTCCTGTATATTTACTTGTATATAAAGTGCAAGTTCTGCCAAAAATTACAAGGAAGAGGCACTCCGATGTATATCACATAAATTAGGGACTCATTTACATTGTGGTACAATTGTTCAGGTAGTGGGACTCCTACACTCATAAAGCCTATGCACTAAGTGAAAGGGCTGCCAAAAATGACAAGGAACCGGCACTCTAATACACACTTTATTACACATAAAGGAGGGCATCATACACACCCTTGAAAAATTATGATTGATGGCCTGCTGGTGACCCTCAAAAACATTAGGAGCAAGGGCCTGCTGCTGATCTGACCATCTATAACATTAGGGGTGAGGGCCTGCTGCTGATCTGACCATCTAAAACATTAGGGGTGAGGGCCTGCTGCTGATCTGACCATCTAAAACATTAGGGGTGAGGGCCTGCTGCTGAGCTGACCATTTAAAACATTAGGGGTGAGTGTCTGCTGTTAAGGTGACCTTCTAAAACATTAGGGGTGAGGGTCTTCTGCTGATCTGACCCTCTAAAACATTAGTGGCAAGGGCCTGCTGCTGATCTGACCATCTAAAACATTAGGGGTGAGGGTCTGCTGCTGAGCTAACCCTCAAAAACATTAGGCGGGAGGGCCTGCTGCTAATCTGACGCTCTAAAACATTAGGGGTGAGGGCCTGCTGCTGATCTGACAATCTAAAACATTATGGGCGTGGGCCTGCCGGTGACCCTCTAAAACATTAGGGGTGGGGGTCTGCTGCTGAGCTGACCCTCTAAAACATTAGGAGCGAGGGCAGCCTAATAAGCATGCTGATATGATGGAGGAGGAGGAGGAGGATTGAACCATATACCCTTTTTTTGTGGTGGAAGGGGTGCATGGGAATACAGTGTATTCAATACAACATAAAAGCCACATTTAAAGTGCCTTTATGTTCAGCCGTTTTCCTTTGGTGTATTAGATAATTTAAGGGCCATCCAGGCCTTGTTCATTTTGATAAGAGTCAACCTGTCAGCATTTTCAGTTGACAGGCGGATGCGCTTATCAGTTATTATGCCCCCAGCAGCACTAAATACCCGCTCTGACAAAACGCTGGCGGCAGGGTAGGCCAGCACCTCCAAGGCATAGAGCGCCAGTTCGTGCTATGTGTCCAGCTTGGACACCCAATAGTTGAAAGGCACAGAGGGATCACAGAGGACACTGACACAGTCTGCTACGTACTCCTTCACCATCTTCCAAAACTTTTCCCTCTGGCGGGGTGTCATGAAACTGTCCCAGGCCTTGAAGAGTGTTGCCATGACTCTGTTGGACCTGTTGTGTGTTCCCCTCGTCTCCCCTCCTCGGTTGCCCAAGGAACTACGCAGTCTGCCGCCAGCGTAGTCAGCTGGAAATTTTTGGAGCAATTTTTCCACAAGGACCTTCTGGTATTGCACCATTTTGCTAGTCCTCTCCACCACAGGAATGAGAGATGAGAAATTCTCTTTGTAGCAGGGGTTGAGAAGGGTGAATAACCAGTAATCGGTGTTGGCCAAAATGCGTATAAAGCGAGGGTCACGGGAAAGGTAGCATAACATAAAGTCAGCCATGTGTGCCAGAATCCCAACAGACAAGACTTCGCTGTCCTCATCAGGAGGATGACTTTCACTTACAGGGTGATCCCCAGGACTGGGCATTTTCTTTACCTGCTGACGCCAGTTGTTTAACATCAGTGGAGGGTTTTTTTCAGGCCCTGGGTACATTGTATGATGAACCAGACAGGACACTGGTAGCCGAGACTTCTCTAAAGGTTCTGGTTCAGGGCGATCTACCTGCGGAGGAGTATTGCACCCAATTCAGAAAGTGGTGTGTTCCCTCAGGATGGAATGAACCAGCACTTAAGAGTCAATTTAGGTCAGGTTTGTCTGATAACTTAAAGGATCTTCTAGTGAGTTATCAGCTTCCAGAGACTCTAGAGGAGATGATGACCCTTGTAGTCCGACTTGACCGATGGGTTAGAGAGAGACGACAGGAACGACAGTTCTCTCCTCAGGTGGTGGTCCAGCCTGAGGTCTATCCCAGAAACAACGCTGAGGTCTCTACCGAAGAACCCTTGCAGGTTGGCATGACTCAAGGGAATCTGTGCCGCAGACATGGAGTGTGTTTTTACTGCAGAGATCCTGACCATTGGATCAACCAGTGTCCAAAGAAGGCCCTCTCCGTTAAGTCTCCCAAGGCAAGGCAACCTAAAGACCAGGTACACCCTGATATTATGAAATGTAAGCTTTTGGTACCTATAACAATATATCTGGGGGTTAATAAATGGCCGGGTAAGGCCTTTATTGACTCTGGTTCAGTGGCCAGCTTTATTGACTCTGAGTACGCCATTAGACTGGGTATTCCAATTTTTTCTCTTCCTACACCTATCCATGTCATGGCTAATGACGCCACTCCCCTGGTAGGTGGTATGGTGAGGTCATGTACCTCAGAGATTTCTTTAACCATGGGGGTGTGCCACTCTGAGAAATGTTCCCTCTTAGTCCTGGAGAACTTACCGGTCGAGGTGGTACTAGGGTTGCCTTGGCTCCGATTACACAACCCCACTATTGATTGGTCCAGGGGGGAGTTGGTGAAATGGGGACCTAAGTGTCACTCGTGCTTGTCTGTGGTACAAGCTGGGGTCTCAGTAGAATCTGATATATTACCCACGGTCATTAGAGAATATTCTGATGTGTTCTCATCACCTACCCCGGAGGTTCTACTACCCCATAGACCTTATGAATTATGATTGCACCATAGAGTTAGTAGAAGGTGCCAGGTTTCCTAAGGGGCGTATTTATAATCTCTCTAAGCCCGAACGCAAGGCCATGGAGGATTATATTAAGGAAAGCCTCGGTAAGGGGCACATTAGACCTTCTGTCTCTCCTATGGGAACGGGGATTTTCTTCGTTAAGATGAAGGATGGTGCTCTTAGGCCTTGTATCGATTACCGGAAACTGAATAAGATCACTATCCAGAATAGATACTCTCTCCCATTGATTCCGGATTTATTTAACCAGTTTCTGGGGGCAACCTGGTTTTCTAAGATTGACCTGAAAGGGGCATATAATCTAATCCGAATCAAGGAGGGAGACGAATGGAAGACGGCGTTCAATACTCCGGCAGGACAGTTTGATTATCAGGTTATGCCTTTTGGACTCAGCAATGCCCCAGCTGTGTTCCAAAACTTTATGAATGATATTTTTAGAGAGTTTTTAGGTAAATTTGTCATTGTCTATCTTGACGACATTTTGATATTTTCTCCTGATTTCAAATCTCATGTGTCTCGTGTTAGACAAGTATTAGAGGTGTTGAGGTAGAATCAGTTGTCCGCTAAACAAGAGAAATGTGTCTTTGGTGTACAGGAGATACTGTTTCTAGGGCATGTCCTGACCCCTCACGCCTTCAAGATGGATCCTGGTAAGGTACTAGCTATTAAGGAATGGGTAAGGCCTTCATCCTTAAAGGCCTTAAAACGGTTCTTAGGTTTTGCCAATTACTACTGTAAATTTATTAAGAATTTTTCAGTAATTGCTAAACCGTTGACCGACCGTACTAAGAAAGGGGCGGATTTGGAGAACTGGTCTACTGAGGCCATTACTTCGTTTGAAACACTAAAAAATGCATTCAGTAGGGCTCCCATTCTGATCCAGCCAGATCAGGAGAGACCGTTTGCATTCTTTTCCAGAAAATTTTCTTCCACCGAGAGAAACTACGACATAGGGAATCGGGAGTTGCTGGCCATTAAGTGGGCATTTGAGGACTGGAGGCATTTTCTAGAGGGGGCAAGGCATTGTGTAACTGTTGTCACTGACCATAAGAACCTTATGTTTCTCGAATCTGCTAAGAGGTTAAATCCCTATCAGGCTAGATGGGCACTGTTTTTTACTCGTTTTGAATTCTCCATTACTTTCAGGCCTGGAAGTAAAAACGTGAAGGCTGATGCATTATCTCGGAGCTTCCATGCTTTTCAGCTTACAGAGGCACCGCCTGAATCCATCCTACCAGCAAATATCTTCGTAGCAGCCTTAACCCAAGATATCTCGGCTCTCATTAAGGCTGAACAACATCTGGCACCGGCAACCACCCCAAGAGATAAGTTGTTTGTCCCCATACAATTTCGTCTCCAGCTGTTGGGTGAGTGTCATGATTCTGCCTTTTGTGGACATCCTGGTTTTGAGGGCACTAGAGAGCTGGTTTCTAGATCTTATTGGTGGCCCACTCTATTTAGGGATGTCAAGTCCTACGTGTCAGCCTGTGAGGTTTGTGCTAGGTCTAGAACACCTAGGACTCGCCCTGCTGGTAACCTATGACCCCTACCCATTCCCAGTAGACCCTGGTCCCATATCTCGATGGATTTTATTACTGACCTGCCGCCGGCAGAGGGTAAGACTGTTGTTTGGGTAGTGGTCGATAGGTTTAGCAAGATGGTTCATTTCATTCCTCTGTCTAAACTCCCGAATGTCAAGACCCTGGCGTCTATTTTTGTGAAAGAAATTGTACGGTTACATGGTATCCCGGAAAATATAGTATCTGACAGGGGTGTGCAGTTTGTGTCCACATTTTGGAGGGCTTTCTGTCAAAGATGTCAGATTTCGTTGTCGTTTTCCTCCGCCTACCACCCTGAGAGTAATGGGCAGACAGAACGCCTTAATCAGTCTGTGGAACAATTCCTGAGGTCGTATGTTGGTGATGACCAGCAATTATGGGTTAAATACCTTCCGTTGGCTGAATTTGCTTTGAATAACCATGTTAGGCCTCTTTCACACTTGCGTTGTCCGGATCCGGCGTGCACTCCACTTGCCGGAATTACACTCCGGATCCGGAAAAACGCAAGTGTACTGAAAGCATTTGAAGACGGAACCGTCTTCCAAATGCGTTCAGTGTTACTATGGCACCCAGGACGCTATTAAAGTCCTGGTTGCCATAGTAGGAGCGGGGAGCGGGGGAGCGGTATACTTACAGTCCGTGCGGCTCCCCGGGCGCTCCAGAATGACGTCAGAGCGCCCCATGCGCATGGATGACGTGATCCATGTGATCACATGATCCATGAGCTTGGGGCGCCCTGACGTCACTCTGGAGCGCCCGGGGAGCCGCACGGACGGTAAGTACACTGCTCCCCCGCTCCCCACTGCACTTTACCATGGCTGTCAGGACTTTAGCGTCCCGGCAGCCATGGTAACCACTCTGAAAAAGCTAAATGTCGGATGCGGCAATGCGCCGAAACGACGTTTAGCTTAAGGCCGGATCCGGATCAATGCCTTTCAATGGGCATTAATTCCGGATCCGGCCTTGCGGCAAGTGTTCCGGATTTTTGTCCGGAGCAAAAAGCGCAGCATGCTGCGGTATTTTCTCCGGCCAAAAAACGTTCCGTTCCGGAACTGAAGACATCCTGATGCATCCTGAACGGATTTCTCTCCATTCAGAATGCATTAGGATAATCCTGATCAGGATTCTTCCGGCATAGAGCCCCGACGACGGAACTCTATGCCGGAACACAACAACGCAGGTGTGAAAGAGCCCTTAATTCTTCTGCTGGGGTCTCCCCTTTCTTTTGTAACCATGGTTTTCATCCCCGTTTTCATTCTGGGTCGTCCGTCTCCTCCTCTAACCCTGAAGCGGATAAACTCTCCTCCGAACTGTGCACAGTTGGGGCCCGGGTTCAATTGAACCTAGAAAAGGCTCAAAGTTCTCAAACTCAAGGCCGATAGGATACGTTCCAAGGGGGTGAACTTTCAGGTTGGGGATAAAGTATGGTTGTCCTCCAAGAATCTATCTCTCAAGGTAGCTTCTAGAAAATTTGCTCCTCATTTTATTGGACCGTATAAGATCACGGAGGTGATTAATCCGGTATTGTTTAAGTTGGAGCTGTCCGAGTCGTTCCACATTCATAATGTATTTCATAAATCTCTACTTAAAAAGTATTTTGAACCTGTTGTACCGTTGAAAGCCTCGCCTCTGCCGATTCTTGTTAGTGATGCTGTCGAGTATGTGTGTCTAAGATAGTGGATGTCAGGAGAGTGCGTAATTCCTTACAGTACCTGATTCACTGGAAGGGGTAAGAACCCAAAGAGAGATCTTGGGTACCCGCCAGGGAGGTTCATGCTCCTAGACTTGTTTGAAAATTTCATTTAGAACACCCTGAAAGGCCATCGCCTGAAGTCTTGGGTCCGGTGGCCCTTTGTAAAAGGGGGGGTACTGTCAGGGGGCGTCAATGGCGCACTCGGTCTCCCATCAGCCGCAGACCTGCTGCTTAGCTTCAGGAGTGAGGATCCTTGTTTGGCCTCGTTCCCAGGGCGGCTTTGCTAGCTGGGAGGCTCCCTGCTCCTAAGTCCTGCCTTGAGTGCCGAGCTGATCACTCAGTGATCGACTTGTCTGTCTGTCGGTCATGTGACGCTGGCCACGTCACATGACCCTCAGACCCCACTATAAATACAGGCAGCCTGCTGGCCACAGGTTGTCTGTTAATTCTAGGTTCCTGGCTATTTGTTGAACTACTGAATACTACCTGATCCTGTTCCCTGACGATTCTTTGCCTTCTTCTCCTGTACTGCGATTCTCTCCTGGTATCCTGACCCTGGCTTCCACCTGACGATTCTTTGCGGACTCCTGTTATACTTCGTTTCTCTCCTGGTATTTGACCTAAGCTTTTCCTGACTATTCTCTGCTCATTCCTTAGTACTGCGTAGCTCTCTAGGTATTGACCAGATCCGTTCACGTTCCGATATTTGTCTTGTCTGTCTTCCCAGCACGTATCCTAAGTTAGGGACTGCCGTTGTCACAGCCACTATCTCTGGCTGTGACCTTCCGTCCTTGCTCATTCGGCGCTCCTGGCTGAAGTTTCGTTTCTGTCTGTTATTTGTGGTTCTGTATGGGTTAACTCCCCTTTGTTCCTATTAGGAGTTAATCCTCTCTGTCTGCTCCATGGGTGTGGATTCTCTGCTGCACCCATGGAACCTGTATATAAGGCTGAGGTTTCCTCAGTTCTGTGTCAGCTCTCCTGGTGTGTGTTGTCTTGTCCTGCTCCTTGTTTGTACCCACTCTCCCATGCTGCTGACCCATGGGATCTGTCTGTCTGTGCTCTGTGGGTTTCCCTACTTGTTTATTGATGTTCTCTTTCCTGTGTTTCTGTTATCTGTTCTGCCAGTTATGTTTTAGTTACCTTGTGTGTATTCATGTCTCTGTTCAGCAAGCCCTTGCTGCACCTTTCTTTGCAGCAGAGTGCCATGGGTAAGGCCATGCAGTTTACTACTGGTGGAGCAAGTCCTTCTCTGCTCATTGTAAATCCTGTATCCTTGCTATGTACTCCTGCTTGTGTTATTAGTTGCCCTGTTTGTATTTGCCTGTCTATGTTATGTATGCCTATGCACCGTCGGTACCTTCTGGTACCTGTTGTCCATTCGTTCCTGCTGTCACTGTCTAGTTCACGGTCCAGAGTGGACCCTGGCAACTTCCTGCTGCAAAGCCTAACCCTACCATCTGGGGCGCTAGTGAATACCAGGAGTTGCTTAGTCACGCCTCTCTGGAGTATTACTAGACAGTGGCGCAGTGGGGGTTTTCTGCCACTGTGCTGACGGTACACAGAGCTCATGTTTTGTCTGTGCTGCCTTCCCTGGTTTTTATTTGTGCAATAAACTCTTGTGTGTCTGTACCTGATTTCAATTTGTTTATTGCTTGACAACGCGGAGGTCTCTCCTGGGACCTCCAACTCGTGACAGCCATCTAGTTGTCCCCTGTCATTAGGACTTGCGAGGAAAGTAGGCAGGGCCAGGGGTGAGGGTGGAGCGCATTGGTCACTATCCTCCCCCCTGTGTGTAGTGTACGTGACCGTAACAGTTGCAGCTGGTATTCCACTACTGCCCTCTGCTGCTCACAATGTCTGGCCAACATGTGGAACGTGGAGTTTCAGCACATGCTCACGTCGCACAACAGTCGGGGAGCTGGCAATTGCAAGTGCTACTGCAGTGTTGCCAGACCGGCGGCAGCTGTAGATGACTTTCGGAAATGGGCACACAAGCAGCGCACCTTCACCAGTAGCTCAGGCAAATTGGGGTAGGTTTTGAGAAACCGTTGAACCACTAAGTTGAACACGTGAGCTAGGCATGGTATGTGTGTGAGCTTGCCGAGCTCCAAAGCCGCCACCAAGTTACGGCCATTATTAGACACAACCATGCCTGGTTGTAAGTTGAGTGGTCGAGAGCCACAGCTCAGTCTAGTCCCTTATACCCTGCCACAAGTCTTATACCCTGCCACAAGCAAATTAGTTTCAGCACGCCCTGTTGCCGCTTCCCCACTGCAGTGCTACACTGCTTCCAGCTACTGACTGATGGCTGACTGGTGCTGCAAGATGAGAATTCAGAGGTGGAAGTGGAGGAGAAGGTGGAGGAGGAGAAGGAAGGTTGCAGCCACTAATGTAGGTGGTGGCGGAAATCCTTATGGAAGTAGGGCTTGCAATGCTTGGCGTCAGTAGTACCTGTGCCATCCCAGGGAACGACTGGTTCCCGGCCTCCTCGACGTTCACCCAGTGTGCAGTCAGGGAAATGTAGTGTCCCTGACCAAAAGCACTTGTCTATGTGTCAGTTGTTAAGTGGACCTTTCCAATAACTGCGTTGGTCAGGGCACATGTGATTTTACGGGACACATGCTCGTGTAAGGCGGGGACTAGTATTGGGCGAGCATACTCGTCCGAACACCATTTTGACTCGAGCATAGAGATGCTCATCACATCGTGGTGTTCAGCCGAACACCGCGTGTGCTTGAGCGCGATTCTCGAGTCTTCTTCCCGCGCGTTTGTTGGCTGCTACGCAGCCCATAAACATGCCGGATAGTACTGGAACTCACTTTAATGCCGTAGCCATGTTGGTTACTGGCAGTACAGTGATTGGGTGGCCGGAATGCGTCATCGGGTGCTATATATTTTTCAGGCAGGGTTTATTGTTGAAAGGTGTTAGAGACCCAAAAGTCCTTTTAAGGACTATTGTTTTATCTGGCTGCAATATATATTATTAGCGCAACCTGCGCTAAATTACGTGCAATTGTTTGGCCGCTGCTGACAGTGACACGACCAGTGACCTCTGCTACATCTGTTGTGTTACATTTGCGCATCCTTAATATCTGGGACATTCAGCGCAATTGTTTGGCGGCTGGTGACAGCGACATTACCTGCGCTACATCTCCTGTATAACGTTAGCGCATCCTAAATATCAGTGACATTGTTTCATTTTTTCACCGCTGGTGACAGCGACATTACCTGCGCTACATCTCCTGTATAATGTTTGAGCATCCTAAATACACATGTAGCAGGGGTAACACACACACCCTTAACTCAAATTTCTTAACTCATCGCGTTTTCTTGATACAAAAGCCATTGAAAAGCAATTGCTTAACGCATTTAGTTGCATTTAGTTTAGAAAACATGTCTCATAAAGCAAGTGTGTTAACCCTGCTACATCCGTATCTGTGACATTCAGTTTAATTTTTCCGCCACTGGTGACAGCGACATTACCTGCACTACATCTCCTGTATAACGTTTGAGCATCCTAAATATCTGTGACATTCAGTTTAATTTTTTCACCGCTGGTGACAGCAACATTACCTGCGCTACATCTCCTGCATAACATTTGCGCATCCTAAATAACTGTGACATTCAGTCTAATTTATTTGCGCGTACACTTACAAAACCTGCGCTACTGTACGTGTGACATACTTGCAAGCATATATACCATTTAATATGCTCAAGGCAAGCGGTAAGGGACGGGGAAGTGGCCGTGCTGCTAATGGTGCACGCAGAGCCCATGGCCCTGGGCGCGGTAAAACTGTGCCTACTGCCTGAGCACAAGAAACACACTCATCCACGATACCTAGCTTTATGTCCCAGTTTGCAGGGTGGCGCAGGACACCCCTTAACAAGTCACACCAGTGCGACCAGGTGGTCAGTTGGATTGTAGCAGATAATGCTTCCAGTTGGTTAAGCACCACCCTGTCTTCCACAAAGTCCAGTCTCAGTAGCCAAGTGTCTGGTCAACAAAATCCTCACTCTGATCCTCCTTCCTCCCACCATGGAGAGTCTTGGCAAACAAGTGATCCCACACTTGGATATTCAGAGGAGTTCTTTTCATCGCCATTCCTTGATTTGGCTCTCTCGATAAGCCCGCTTGAAGATGGACATGAGGAGATCTTGTGCTCTGATTCCCAAACTCTTAAGCATCCACAGTTAGAAAAAGATGATGGTGGGGAACAGCAATTAGTGTTTCACGAGGTGGATGATGATGATGAGACAAAGTTGCCAATAAGTCAACCGCAATTATTGTCTCAAAAGGTTCATGATTATAAAGAGATACAGTTGTCAATAAGTGAGGTTCTTGTTAGGTCAACAAGTCAGGAGGATGACCAGAGTGAGGAAGTGGAAGAGGAGGTGGTGGACGATGAAATCACTGACCCAACCTGGGAAGGTGGCAAGCTGAGCGAGGACAGCAGTACAGAGGGGGAGGGATCCACAGCACCGCAACAGGCTGGAAGAGGCAGTGGGGTTGCAAAAGGGAGAAGGCGGGCCACACCACACAGGCCCGCAACTGTTCCCTAGAGCACCTCCTTGCAGCAATCTCCCTTGCCAAGGGGTAGGTGTTCCGCAGTCTGGCGCTTTTTTGAGGAAAGTGTGTACGATAAAATAATTGTCATTTGCAACCTGTGCGGTACCAAAATGAGCAGGGGCGTAAACACTAGTAACCTCACCACCACCACCATGATCCGCCACATGGCATCAAAGCACCCTAATAGGTGGGCCGAACGCCTGGGTCCACAATCAGTGTCTGAGGGTAACACCTCTGCCTCCTCTTCCCCTGTGTTATGTGATGGCCAATCCGCTGTCCAAGACGCAGGCCGGATGCCTCCTGCCCTGCACCGGACCTTTGCAAGCACAATCATCTAGCACATCCACTTCTGTGTCCCAGAGCAGCGTACAGATGTCCATACCCCAGGCCTATGAATCAAAGCGCAAATACCCAGCCACGCAACCACAGGCCATAGCACTAAATGCGCACCTTTCCAAATTGCTGGCCCTGGAAATGGTTCCCTTTAGGCTTGTGGACACAGAGGCTTTCCGCAGCCTGATGGCGGTGGCCGTCCCTTGTTACTCAGTCACCAAGCCGCCACAATTTTTCTTGGTGTGCCGTCCCCGCCTTACACCAGCATGTGTCCCGTAACATCACCTGTGCCCTGATCAACGCAGTTATTGGGAAGGTCCACTTAGCGACTGACACATGGACAAGTGCTTTTGGCCAGAGACACTACATTTCCCTGACTGCACACTGGGTGAATGTTGTGGAGGCCGGGAGTGAGTCATACCCTGGGATGGCGCAGCTGCTACTGACGTCAAGGATTGCGGGCCCTACTTCCATAAGGATTTCTGCCACGACCTACATTAGTGGCTGCAACCCCCCTTCTCCTCCTCCACCCCCTCCTCCACTTCCACCTCTGAATTCTCATCTTGCAGCACCAGTCAGCCATCAGTCAGTAGCTGGAAGCAGTGTAGCACTGCAGTGGGGAAGCGGCAACAGGCCGTGCTGAAACTAATTTGCTTAGGTGACAATCAGCACACCACCCCAGACTTGTGGGAGGGTATAAGGAACCAGACTGAGCTGTGGCTCTCAACCACTCAACTTACAACCAGGCATGGTTGTATCTGATAATGGCCGTAACTTGGTGGCGGCTTTGGAGCTCGGCAAGCTCACACACATACCATGCCTAGCTCACGTGCTCAACTTAGTGGTTCAACAGTTTCTCAAAACCTACCCCAATTTGCCTGAGCTACAGGTGAAGGTGTGCCGCGTGTGTGCCCATTTCTGAAAGTCATCTACAGCTGCCGCCGGTCTGGCAACACTGCAGTAGCACTTGCAATTCCCAGCTCCCTGACTGTTGTGCGACGTGAGCATGTGCTGAAACTCCACGTTCCACATGTTGGTCAGACATTGTGAGCAGCAGAGGGCAGTAGTGGAATACCAGCTGCAACATGGTCGTCACCTTTACAGTCAGCTTGCGCTCTTCACAAGCGACGAGTGGGTGATAGCCAGACCATCCTCCGTTCGTATTCTCAGCGCTAATATGATGATGAGGAGGAGAAGGAGGAGTAGGAGACTGTTGCCTCCGTTGCAGAGGGTAGTACACATAGCAGGTTTTTTTCTATCTGTTCAGTGTGGATGGGTAGAAGAGGAGGAAGAGGATGAGGAGATTGAGAGTCATCCTCCTGATGAAGACAGTGAAGTCTTGTCTGTTGGGACTCTGGCACACATGACTAACTTTATGTTAGGCTGCCTTTCCCGTGACCCTCGCGTTATACGAATTTTGGCCAACACCGATTACTGGTTGTTCACCCTTCTCGACCCCCGCTACAAAGATTACTTCTCATCTCTCATTCCTGTGGTGGAGAGGACAAGCAAAATGGTGCAATACCAGAAGGTCATTGTGGAAAAATTGCTCCAAAAATTTCCAGCTGACTACGCTGGCGGCAGAGTACGTAGTTCCTTGGGCAACCGAGGAGGGGAGATGAGGGAAACACACAGCAGTACCAACAGAGGCAGGGCAACACTCTCCAAGGCCTGGGACAGTTTCATGACACCCCGCCAGCACCCTCACCCTGATGCGCAGCCTAGTGTCAAAAGGAGGGAACAATTTTGGAAGATGGTGAAGGAGTACGTAGCAGATCGTGTCAGCGTCTTCAGTGACCCTCTGTGCCTTACAACTATTGGATGTCCAAGCTGGACACGTGGCACGAACTGGCGCTCTACGCCTTGGAGGTGCTGGCCTGCCCTGCCGTCAGCGTTTTGTCAGAGCGGGTATTTAGTCCTGCTGGGGGCATAATAACTGATAAGCGCATCCGCCAGTCAACTGAAAATGCTGACAGGTTGACTCTTATCAAAATAAACAAGGCCTAGATTTTCCCTGACTTCCCTACTCCACCAGAGGAAAGCGGCTAAACAAAAAGGCACTTTAAATGTGGCTTTTATGGTGTATTGAATACACTGTATTCCTATGCACCCCTTCCATCACAAAAAAGGGTATATGGTTCAATCTTCCTTTTCTTGTCGTCCTCCTCCTTCATCATATTAACATGCTTATTAGGCTGCCCTCGATCCTAATGTTTTATAGGGTCAGCTTAGCAGCAGACCCTCACCCCTAATGTTTTAGAGGGTCACCAGCAGGCCCTCGCCCATAATGTTTTAGATGGTCAGATCAGCAGCAGGCCCTCACCCCTAATGTTTTAGATGGTCAGATCAGCAGCAGGCCCTCACCCCTAATGTTTTAGAGGGTCACCAGCAGACCATCAATCATAATGTTTTAGAGGGTGTGTATGATGCCCTCCTTTATGTGTAATAAAGGGTGTATTGGAGTGCCGATTCCTTGTCATTTTTGGCAGCCTTTTCACATAGGCTTTATGAGTGTAGGAGTCCCACTACCTGAACAATTGTACTACAATGTGAATGAGGCCCTCCTTTATGTGATATACAGGTTGCATCGGAATGCCTCTTCCTTGAAATTTTTGGCAGAACTTGCACTTTATATACAAGTAAATATACAGGAAAGAATGTTTCCTAACAATTTTTCCTCTAAAATCAATTTTATCTTTGGTTTTGTGCGTATTATTGTCAGTCTATAAAAGGGGCGTACTACTCGGACAACATCGTTCCAAGCAGCGACCTGGGAGTCCAAGATGCATCCAGACATCCTCCCCATGCTGTTCCCGAACCATTTTAGTAGTGTTTCCATGAATTTCTGACCCTTTCCTGTGAATCAGACACCCTCCCCTCTTCAGAGCAGGGGGTGCCTGGTTTAATGCTCGGGTTCTCCCATTGACTTTCATGGTGCTCAATCAGCACTAGCGGGGATGGCACACCAGGAAAAATAGTAGCGGCTGGGGACTGAGTAACAAGGGACGGTGTCCGCCATCAGGCTGCTGAAAGCCTCAGTGTCAACAAGCCTAAATGGTAACATTTCCAGGGCCAGCAATTTGGAAAGGTGCACATTTAGTGCTATGGCCTGTGTTTGTGTGGCTGGTTATTTGCGCTTTCGTTCAAAGGCCTGGGTTATGGACATCTGTACGCTGCGCTGGGACACAGAAGTGGATGTGCTAGCTAATGGTGCTTGCGAAGGTCCAGGTGCAGCGCAAGAGGCATCCGGGCCTGCGTCTTGGACAGCGTATTGGACATCACGTAACACAGGGGAAGAGGAGGCAGTGGTGTTACCCGCAGACACTGATTGTGGACCCAGGCGTTCAGCCCACCTATTAGGGTTCTTTGATGCAATGTGGCGGATCATGCTGGTGGTGGTGAGGTTCCTAGTGTTTACGCCCCTGCTCATTTTGGTACCACACAGGTTGCAAATGACAATTCTTTTATCGTCCGCACTTTCCTCAAAAAAGCGCCAGACTGCGGAACACCTACGCCTTGGCAAGGGAGATTGCCACAAGGGGGTGCTCCAGGGAACAGTTGCGGGCCTGTTTGGTGTGGCCCGACTTCTCCCTTTTGCCACCCCACTAACTCAACTCTTCTAGCATGTTGCGGTGCTGCGGATCCCTCCCCCTCTGTACTGCTGTCCTCGCTCGGCTTGCCACCTTCCCAGGTTGGATCAGTGATTTCATCGTCCCCCACCTCCTCTTCCACTTCCTCACTCTGGTCATCCTCCTGACTTGTTGACCTAACAAGAACCTCAGTTATTGACAACTGTGCCTCATCCTCATCATTAACCTCTTGAGACACTAATTGCCATTGACTTATTGGCAACTGTGTCTCATCATCACCATCATTATCATCCACCTTGTGAAACACTAATTGCTCATCTTTTTCTGACTGTGGATGCTCAAGAGTTTGGTAATCAGTGCACAAGATCTCCTCATGTCCCTCTTCAAGCGGGCTTGGCGAGAGGCCCAAATCAAGGAATGGCGCTGAAAAGAGCTTCTCGGAATATCCGAGTGTGGGATTACTTGTTTTCCAAGACTCTCAATGGTGGGAGGAGGGAGGATCAGGGTGAGTATTCTGTTGACCAGACACTTGGCTACTGAGACTGGACTTTTTGGAAGACAGGGTGGTGCTTAACCGACTGGAAGCATTATCTGCTGCAATCCAACCGACCACCTGGTCGCACTGGTGTGACTTTGAGAGTGGTGTCCTGCGCCACCCCGCAAATTGGGACATAAAGCTAGTGTTGAGCACGAAAATTTGAATAGCTCATTTTTATCGCAAATATCGCCACTTTTAGAATTTGTGAATATTTAGAATATAGTGCTATATATTCGTTATATCGAATATTCTCAATTTTTTTCCATCTGAACACATGATTTCTCTCTGCTTCTTGCTTGTGGGCCAATGAGAAGGAAGCAATGTCAAGTTCACAACAATACTTAGTGCACCAATCAGTAATCTGTAGTCAGACCTGCTAAAATGTGAAGTTGCACGTAGTGCGAAAAAATATTCTAATCACTGCCGATTAGCACAATCGCGAATATATTGGAGCACTTGACTATCTGCATATAAAGCTAATCTAATGTTCTGCCGTGCCAACCATTCTCAGGAAACTTATACCACCTTGAAAAATGTAGCCAAAGTGACCCACGCTTGTATTTTGCATTACGAATTCTCATTACGCAATTTTTACATTGGCAATTTTTTACATTAAATAAAATCTCAAATTCTCGAAAATCGCGAATATATGACTAATATTTTACAAAATATTTGGGAAATATCGTGAATTCGAAAATAGCCCCTGCCGCTTATCACTATTGTGGATGAGTATGTTTCTTTTTCTCTGGCAGTAGGCACAGTCTCACCGCGCCCAGGGCCACAGCTTCTGCGTGCACCATCAGCAGCACAGCCACTTCCTCGTCCCTTACTGCTCGCCTTGAGCATATTAAATGGTATATATGCTTGCAAGTATGTCACACGTACATTAGCACAGGTTTTGTAAGTGTATGCGCAAATAAATTAGACTGAATGTCACAGATATATTGGATGCGCAAACGTTATACAGGAGATGTAGAGCAGGAATGTCGGTGTCACCAGCGGGAAAAAAATTTGACTGAATGTCACAGATATTTAGGATGCGCAAATGTTATACAGGTGATGTAGCGCAGGTAATGTCGCTGTCACCAGCGGCAAAAAAATGAAACTGAATGTCACTGATATTTAGGATGCGCAGACGTTATACAGGAGATGTAGTGCAGGTAATGTTGCTGTCACCAGCCAGGAAAAAATTTAACTAAATGTCACAGATATTTAGGATGCACAAACATTATACAGGAGATGCAGTGCAGGTAATGTCACTGTCACCAGTGGCAAAAAAATGAGACTAAATGTCAGAGATATTTAGGATGCGCAAACGTTATACAGGAGATGTAGCGCAGGTAATGTCGCTGTCACCAGCGGCCAAACAATTGCACAGAATGTCACAGATATTCAGGATGCGCAAATGTAACACAACAGATGTAGCAGAGGTTGTGTCACTGTCAGCAGCAGCCAAACAATTGCGTGCAATTTAGTGCAGGTTGCGCTAATAATATCCACTCACCTAAAGAATTATTAGGAACAACATACTAATACGGTGTTGGACCCCCTTTTGCCAGAACTGCCTTAATTCTACGTGGCATTAATTCAACAAGGTGCTGATAGCATTCTTTAGAAATGTTGGCCCATATTGATAGGATAGCACTAGGGATGAGCGAACCCGAACTGTATAGATCGGGTTCGTACCGAATTTTGGGGTGTCCGTGACACGGACCCGAACCCGAACATTTTCGTAAAAGTCTGTGTTCGGGTTCGGTGTTCGGCGCTTTCTTGGCGCTTTTTGAAAGGCTGCAAAGCAGCCAATCAACAAGCGTCATACTACTTGCCCCAAGAGGCCATCACAGCCTTGCCTACTATTGGCATGGCTGTGATTGGCCAGTGCAGCATGTGACCCAGCCTCTATATAAGCTTGGGTCACGTAGCGCTGCACGTCACTCTGCTGATTCAAGCATAGGGAGAGGTTGCAGCTGCGACGTTAGGGCGAGATTAGGCAGATTAACTCCTCCAAAAGACTTCATTCTGTGATCGATCTGCAGCTGTGGATCATTGAAGTGCTAATATTGACTTGCTCACTTTTTTGAGGCTGCCCAGAGCGTTTTTAGATCACTTTTTTTCTGGGGTGATCGGCGGCCATTTTGTGACTTGTGGTGCGCCAGCACAAGCTATCACCAAGTGTATTTAACCATCAATAGTGTGGTTATTTTGTGCTATATTCTACATCAGCTGCATGCTGAGCCTGTGTCACCGAAGTGCATTTAACCATCAACAGTCTGGTTATTTTTTGGCCATATACTACATCAGCTGCAGGCTGAGCCTGTGTCACCGAAGTGCATTTAACCATCAACAGTCTGATTATTTTTTGGCCATATACTACATCTGGTGCAGGCTGAGCCTGTGTCACCCAAGTGCATTTAACCATCAACAGTGTGGTTATTTTTTGGCCATATACTACATCAGGGGCAAGTTGAGCCTGTCACCCAGCGCCTAAAAAATAGACCTGACATTTCTATTCAACCAAATCTGTACTGTTTTAGCTGGTCAAGTTATTTGTAGTGACCGTAAAAGCACACTCTTTGTTCTGGGTTGAAAAACTATTCCCAAATTTGCCATTCTCAAAATAACTAGTTTCTGGTATATGAGGCCTACTTGAAATCTATCCCAAAAAGGATATCTTACATTGAAGGTGCTGATAGTGTCATTCAGAAAAACCTAAGACACACGCTAGCGTGCAGATAGAAGTCTGATTCTGTGATTAAACCTATACCTGTCACACAAAAAAAAACAGACCTCACATCTCTATTCAATCAAATCTGTACAGTTTTAGCTGGTCAAGTTATTTGTAGTGACCGTAAAAGCACTTTTTATTTTCTGGATTGAAAAACTATTCCCAAATTTGCCATTCTCAAAATAACTAGTTTCTGGTATTTGAGGCCTACTTGAAATCTATCCCAAAAAGGATATCTTACATTGAAGGTACTGATAGTGTCATTCAGAAAAACCTAAGACACACGCTAGCGTGCAGATAGAAGTCTGATTCTGTGATTAAACCTATACCTGTCACACAGCGCAAAAAAAACAGGCCTCACATCTCTATTCAACCAAATCTGTACTGTTTTAGCTGGTCAAGTTATTTGTAGTGACCGTAAAAGCACACTTTTTGTTCTGGGTTGAAAAACTATTCCCAAATTTGCCATTCTCAAAATAACTAGTTTCTGGTATTTGAGGCCTACTTGAAATCTATCCCAAAAAGGATATCTTACATTGAAGGTACTGATAGTGTCATTCAGAAAAACCTAAGACACACGCTAGCGTGCAGATAGAAGTCTGATTCTGTGATTAAACCTATACCTGTCACACAGCGCAAAAAAAAACAGGCCTCACATTTCTATTCAACCAAATCTGTACTGTTTTAGCTGGTCAAGTTATTTGTAGTGACCGTAAAAGCACACTTTTTGTTCTGGGTTGAAAAACTTTTCCCAAATTTGCCATTCTCAAAATTGTGGTGAACGGGAACAATGAGGAAAATATCTAATAAGGGACGCGGACGCGGACGTGGACATGGTCGTGGTGGTGTTAATGGACCCTCTGGTGCTGGGAGAGGACGTGGCCGTTCTGCCACAGCCACACGTCCTAGTGTACCTACTACCTCAGGTCCCAGTAGCCGCCAGAATTTACAGGGATATTTGGTGGGGCCCAATGCCGTTCTAAGGATGGTAAGGCCTGAGCAGGTACAGGCATTAGTCAATTGGGTGGCCAACAGTGCATCCAGCACGTTCACATTATCTCCCACCCAGTCTTCTGCAGAAAGCGCATAGATGGCACATGAAAACCAAGCCCATCAGTCTGTCACATCACCCCCATGCATATCAGGGAAACTGTCTGAGCCTCAAGTTATGCAGCAGTCTCTTATGCTGTTTGAAGACTCTGCTGCCAGGGTTTCCCAAGGGCATCCACCTAGCCCTTCACCAGGGGTGGAAGAGATAGAATGCACTAACGCACAACCACTTATGTTTCCTGATGATGAGGACATGGGAATACCACCTCAGCACGTCTCTGATGATGATGAAACACAGGTGCCAACTGCTGCGTCTTTCTGCAGTGTGCAGACTGAACAGGAGGTCAGGGGTCAAGACTGGGTGGAAGACGATGCAGGGGACGATGAGGTCCTAGACCCCACATGGAATGAAGGTCGTGCCACTGACTTTCAGAGTTCGGAGGAAGAGGCAGTGGTGAGACCGAGCCAACAGCGTAGCAAAAGAGGGAGCAGTGGGCAAAATCAGAACACCCGCCGCCAAGAGACTCCGCCTGCTACTGACCGCCGCCATTTGGGACCGAGCACCCCAAACGCAGCTTCAAGGAGTTCCCTGGCATGGCACTTCTTCAAACAATGTGCTGACGACAAGACCCGAGTGGTTTGCACGCTGTGCCATCAGAGCCTGAAGCGAGGCATTAACGTTCTGAACCTTAGCACAACCTGCATGACCAGGCACCTGCATGCAAAGCATGAACTGCAGTGGAGTAAACACCTTAAAAACAAGGAAGTCACTCAGGCTCCCCCTGCTGCCTCTTCTGCTGTTGCCGCCTCGGCCTCTTCTGCTGCTGCCGCCGCCTCGGCCTCTTCTGCTGCTGCTGCCACCGCCTCGGCCTCTTCCTCTGCCTCTGGAGGAACGTTGGCACCTGCCGCCCAGCAAACATGGGATGTACCACCAACACCACCACCTGCGTCACCAAGCATCTCAACCATGTCACACGGCAGCGTTCAGCTCTCCATCTCACAAACATTTGAGAGAAAGCGTAAATTCCCACCTAGCCACCCTCGATCCCTGGCCCTGAATGCCAGCATTTCTAAACTACTGGCCTATGAAATGCTGTCATTTAGGCTGGTGGACACACACAGCTTCAAACAGCTCATGTCACTTTCTGTCCCACAGTATGTTGTTCCCAGACGCCACTACTTCTCCAAGAGAGCCGTGCCTTCCCTGCACAAACAAGTGTCCGATAAAATCAAGTGTGCACTGCGCAACGCCATCTGTGGCAAGGTCCACCTAACCACAGATACGTGGACCAGTAAGCACGGCCAGGGACGCTATATCTCCCTAACTGCACACTGGGTAAATGTAGTGGCGGCTGGGCCCCAGGCGGAGAGCTGTTTGGCGCACGTCCTTCCGCCGCCAAGGATCGCAGGGCAACATTCTTTAGCCTCCTGTCTCCTCCTCCTCCTACTCAGCTTCCTCCTCCTCTTCTTCCACCTGCTCATCCAGTCAGCCACACACCTTCACCACCAACTTCAGCACAGCACGGGGTAAACGTCAGCAGGCCATTCTGAAACTCATATGTTTGGGGGACAGGCCCCACACCGCACAGGAGTTGTGGCGGGGTATAGAACAACAGACCGACGAGTGGTTGCTGCCGGTGAGCCTCAAGCCCGGCCTGGTGGTGTGCGATAATGGGCGAAATCTCGTTGCAGCTCTGGGACTAGCCGGTTTGACGCACATCCCTTGCCTTTCGCATGTGCTGAATATGGTGGTGCAGAAGTTCATTCGCAACTACCCCGAACCACCCGTCGGCATTCTACCGGTACGGTGAAAAGAACCGCCACTCCGCTATACGACTCAGCCGCAAGAGACCAGAAGGAGGGCCCAGATCTCCACTCCCTCTTCGCCTTGTGGACTTCTGCCAAGTTTGACAGTCTGGTCTCCTGCAAAAATAAAACATCAGCTTCAACTCGGCTGAAAAAATCAAAGGCTGTGTAGCGAGCCGCATCAGATTTAACGCTGGCGACATTAATGGTCGCCAGTGTCAGCTGAGTGGGTACCGCCATACTTGGTGTTTAAGCTGAATGTCCTCCTTCCTTCCCGACCCTCTTACCCCTCCCGGGGCTATCCTCTAAGGCGGCGCGTCCTCTTTTGAGAGAGACGGTGGTGTCCATTCCATCTGTCACCACCGCTCCCTCTTGCCTACCGCCCCTGTCTTTCTCAGTTCCAGGAATCAGATTTGCCTCCTCTTCTGGGGACCTTACATCCACACCAGAGAGGGGCACGGGGCCTCCTGGAAGCCCTCCCACCTTCGCCCCCGGTACCCCACTTCTTACCTCCTCCCCGCATGAAGAGGAGGCAGAGGTCTCATCCAAAGTGAGATACCGGTTGGAGAGCTCAAGAGGGGAGCCAGTTACGCCTTCCCTGGCTACTTTGGTCGGGCTCTTTTTTTTTGAGAACCGTTTCCGTCTATTGATATTAGACCCAGTCTCACTACCCTCTGCACTTTCGTAGTTTGAAGACTGGGTCTCATCGGCCCGGTCTAGTCTCCTGATCTCCACACTTAGCTCCCTGTCCCCTAGGGTCTCCGAACTACGGGAGCCCGCCACTTGGGGAGGGGCAGACATCACCCCATTTTGGTGGGGTTCCTTCTGTTCCCTCTCCGCCTGGCGCCTCTCCCTCCGCCTCTGCCGGGACGGACCGCTCTTGGTCTTCACTGACCCCTTAACTCGATTGTCTCCGCCAGCACCCGCCTCAGCCGAAGAGACCTCCCGGCCCACTCCTGCGTGAGCTCGGGCCGCATTGACCTCTGAGAGGGGACAGCGACTAAATGGGTGTCCGAGCACACCACACAAGTTGCACCTAATTTCCACACAAGATGCGGCAAGGTGACCTGTCCCTCCACACAACGCGCACTTCTGCACTTGGCAGCTGGCGCTGAAGTGTGAAGGGCTGCCGCACTTGTGGCAGAGCTTAGGCTGCCCCCTGTAGAAAACGAGAATCCTATCCCGGCCGATGAAGGCAGAGGATGGAATGTGGGAAACCGTGCTTCCTAGACATTTCAACTTCACATTGAAAGTCCAGGCTCCCGACCAAATGCCAAATTCGTCCAGGTTTTTCGATGGTACACCCTGGACGTCCCCATACCTACTTAGCCACGTCAGAATATCAACGCAAGAAAGCGATTCATTACGGGTCAAAACGGTCACTTTCTTGACGTTGTTCTGCCGGGTTATCGCCTGAGCGAAAAAACCCTTCCAATCCGGTAAGTTCTTCACCAGCTCATACCCGGACCAGAAAAGCTCTAGGCCCTCCGGCCGGGCAAAGCTGATGTCAAACTCCCTGGAACCATAGGGATGTATCAGGGCGAAGATGTCAGCCACCCTGAAACCCATCTCAAGCAGGAGCTCCACCACCCTCTTTCTCGTAGGGCAGGCATCATTGCTTCTCCACTTGAGACAGACTACATTCCGTCTGGTCCCAGGGCCGGTTGTGGGCAGGGACCAGGTGGTCTCGCCCCCCCTTTCCTCTCGGAAAGCTCGCAGGCCGTGCCTGTCTATCCATAAGGATAGGTCCACCTTCTCACCCTCTACTGTCATTGAACTCTCCCCCTTTTTCAGGGCCTCCAGGAGCCGCCGCTGCAAGTCACCAACCGCGACTCCTGGGAATGAGGAAGCCAACGAGGATAGCCCCTCCCCCCCCACGGCCGCAGCCACACTGGCATAACTTCTGCCAGGTGTTACGGCCGCAGGAGGGGCAACCGAACCGGCCCCCCCCACTACACTAGCACCAGACACCACACCGGACCCCTCCGGAGGGCGGACACCAGGAGCCGCAGCCATCGCTTTCTCAGCGACGGTCTGCTGACTCCCAGCATCCATCCCACCTTTGGGACCAGATGCAACACCTCCACCAACACCCCTACCACTACCCTGCTCACATGCACCCTTTCTCTCTGCTGGGACAGCTGGTGCAGCAGGTGCAGCAGGTGTCATTTTACCTTTATTTTTTTTATTATTATTTGCCTTATCATTTTTTTCTCTACTATGCTCCTTGCCACCCTCATTGCCACTGGTCAAGCCCCCCCCTGCTGCCCTTGAGACCTGGGCAGTGATCATCACACTCCTCCCCTCCCCAGCACTTAATTCAGCGCTGGAGGAGGAGGCGGAGACAGAGGGGGCGTGTCCAGTGGCAATGTACATGGCCACCTGTTCTGGTGCAACACAACCTTTCTTAGTGGACCGGAGCGCCGTAGTCATATCCTCCCCGGCAGCTCCGGCCCCCGACTCTTCAATACGCAGGCGTTTACTGCCTGCACCTGCACTTTCTTCAGCTACGGGAGTGCGTCCAGAAGCACCTCCAGACACACCCCCGGCCACGCCTCCTGCTTCATTCACCGCCGCCGCCTCCCTTGATCCCCGCCGCACGTTGGCAGCTGCAGGCGGGGACCCAGAACTATCACCGCCCCGGGTAGGAGGGACGGTGACCTCATCATCACACCGCCCCAGTACCACCCCACATACCTGAACGGCAGGCAGGGCGGCAGCCAGAGTGGTGGGCGGAGCGGCTGGCAGAGTGGTGGGCGGGGCCTCCGATGTTTTTGCCCGCCCCCCCACTTTCAATGGGTGACTGTCGGTTCCCTCTATCTGCCAGCACCTTCTCCCTGCCCCCGCATGCAGGGACGGCGTCCGGGGCCATTTTGGGCTGCACAATCTCCCCGCTCCTCTGCTCAGGCACCACCTCAGATGCAGAGCCAGGGAGTTTAGCGGGATACACGCCTGGTGAGGACTTTTCAGCCCCCACCAAGCGTGTATAGACATAACGTGTCTGGATGTTTTCTTCACTCTTTTTCTTGTTCTTCTTGTTCTTTTTCTTCTTGCCGCAGCTCTCGTCCTCGTCCAGCAGGTCTTCTCCGAATGCAAAACCCCGAAAGTCCACCGCGGGCGACTCCAACATCCGGATCTCTCTTAGCAGACCACCATCCTCATCGCTGCCCTCCATAGCTGATGCCTCATCCGAAGATGGCAATGCTGGTAAGCGCAATTGTTCTTGCTCTGGCGGAATGCCACTGTATGCCTCCGTTACTGGGGTTACCGGGAGGGCCGGTTCAGACTGCGAGGTTTGGGGACCTGCCTGGGATGCCAGAGATTTGGAGTTTTCCAACTCCTCCACCTCGCTCTCCACACCCCCGCACGGCTCCCCTCTCCTCGCAGCCTTCATCTCCCTAAATCGATCCCCGTTTAATAACTTTTCTCTGAAGGGCCCACTGCCCTCCAGCAACTGGTCCTGCCGCTTCAGGGAGGCCTCCAGGTCCTCTTTCAGGACCCTCATTTTTTCTCTGAGTGGGGGCCTCTTCGAATTAGAGGAGATAGTGGACCTGGTCCTCGTCTCCTTTAGATCCTTTCTTACGGCTTTGAGGTGCCGTCCCAGCTCATCGTATTCTCGCAGGTGGGCAGCTATACGAGAGCTGTAGGTGAGGGTACTCTCTCCCTCCCACCGAGACCCCCAACCTACCTGAGACGACACCTCTCGGCTTCCTGCTGGTAGTCTTTTTCCTCCTGATGTCCTCGGGTCCTCAGGGGGGACTTGGCTACCACCGCGTCCAGATGTTTTCACCCCCTCGCCGCCATCGCTCAGAGTCGGTCGCCGCCCGTCCATACTCCCCTCCGACCCACGCCGGGGAGCAGGGGCACCCTTCCGGGAGCTCATGGCCACAGGACCCCACCAGCTCCCTAGGGAGAGGCAGGGCCTGGGCTGGGGGAAAAGGTGTCACACTCCCCCGCAAGCCTGGAACTCCTCCTGGGGAGCAGATGGTAGGAAACTCCCCGGAGAGGCCTGTGCTGTGGAGGTTCAGGAGCTGCAGCAGACACACCCTTTCTCCTCAGCTGCAGACACCAGACACACCCAAGCCTGAATCTCTGCTATGGGACCTCTCTCCTCTGCCTGGGCCTAAATGTGTGACAGTGGCCTGTTCCAGTGGTGGGTGACGTGAAGCCTGATTCTCTGCTATGGCATGAAGAGACTGATTCTGTGCTGACATGAAGCCAGATTCTTTGCTATGGCATGAAGAGACTGATTCTCTGCTGACGTGAAGCCAGATTCTCTGCTATGGGACCTCTGTCCAATTGATATTGGGTCATTTTTATTTTTTTTATTTTTATTTTAATTCATTTCCCTATCCACATTTGTTTGCAGGGGATTTACCTACATGTTGCTGCCTTTTTCAGCCCTCTAGCTCTTTCCTGGGCTGTTTTACAGCCTTTTTAGTGCCCAAAAGTTCGGGTCCCCATTGACTTCAATGGGGTTCGGGACGAAGTTCGGTTCGGGTTCGGATCCCGAACCCGAACATTTCCGGGAAGTTCGGCCGAACTTCTCAAACCCGAACATCCAGGTGTTTGCTCAACTCTAGTTAGCACCTTGCAGTTGATGGAGATTTGAGGGATGCACATCCAGGGCACGAAGCTCCCGTTCCACCACATCCCAAAGATGCTCTATTGGGTTGAGATACAGTGAACTCATTGTCATGTTCAAGAAACCATTTTTCCAGTCTTCAACAGTCCAATTTTGGTGAGCTCGTGCAAATTGTAGTGGAGATGAGTGGTACCCGGTGGGGTCTTCTGCTGTTGTAGCCCATCCGCCTCAAGGTTGTGCGTGTTGTGGCTTCACAAATGCTTTGCTGCATACCTCGGTTGTAACGAGTGGTTATTTCAGTCAATGTTGCTCTTCTATCAGCTTGAATCAGTCGGCCCATTCTCCTCTGACCTCTAGCATCAACAAGACATTTTCGCCCACAGGACTGCCGCATACTGGATGTTTTTCCCTTTTCACGCCATTCTTTGTAAACCCTAGAAATGGTTGTGCGTGAAAATCCCAGTAACTGAGCAGAATGTGAAATACTCAGACCGGCCCATCTGGCACCAACAACCATGCCACGTTCAAAATTGCTTAAATCACCTTTCTTTCCCATTCTGACATTCAGTTTGGAGTTCAGGAGATTGTCTTGACCAGGACCACAACCCTACATGCATTGAAGCAACTGCCATGTGATTGGTTGACTAGATAATCGCATTAATGAGAAATAGAACAGGTGTTCCTAATAATTCTTTAGGTGAGTGTATATTGCAGCCAAATAAAACAATAGTCCTTAAAAGGACTTTTCGGTCTCTAACACCTTTCAACGTTAAACAATTACTGACCCTACACTATCTGTCCCTTCTGCTGCAGCTCTCCCTGACTAAGACTGAACCGAACCACGTGTCATCGGGTGTTGTATAGCACCCGATGATGCGTTCTGGCCAGCCAATAACTGTAATGCCAGTAACCAACATGGCTACGGCATTACAGTGAGTGCCAGTACTTCCCTGCAAGCTTATTTGCTGCGTAGTAGCCAACAAATGTGCTGGGAGGAGACTCGAGCATCACGCTTGAGCACACCGATGTGCCGAGCATCACTATGATTGAGTGAAAAGGGTGTTAGGCCGAGCATGCTCGCCCAACAATAGTCGTGTATTAGTGCAAAAGAAAAATATATTTGCCTTTCAGCGGTGCACTTATATGTTCTAAAGCCTTTTGTGGAGTGTATAAGTGGAAAAAAGAAAAATATATTTGCCGTTCAGTGGTGCAGTTATATGTTATACAGCCTTTTGCGGAGTGTATAAGTGGAATAAAGAAAAATATATTTGCCATTTAGCGGTGCAATTTTATGTTCTAAAGCCTTTTGTGTCTTGTACAGCAGTGCAGTTATATGTACTAAAGCCCTTTTGTAGAGTGTATCAGTAGAAAATAGAAAAAAATATTTGCCATTCAATGATGCAGTTATATGTTCTAAAGCCTTTTGTGTCGTGTATAAGTGGAAAAAAATAAGAGCCTATTTGCCATTCAGCTGTGCAGTTATATGTTCTAAAGCCTTTTGTGTCGAGTAGAAGTGGAAAAAAATAAGGGTATATTTGCCATTCAGCGGTGCAGTTATATTTTCTAAAGCCCTTTTGTGGAGTGTATAAGTGTAAAAAAGAAAAATACATTTGCTGTTCAGTTGTGCAGTTATAGGTTCTAAAGCATTTTGTGGCGTGTATAAGAGGAAAAAAGAAAATAAAATTTGCCGTTCAGTGGTGCAGTTATACAGTATATTCTAAAGCCTTTTGTGGAGTGTATAAGTGGAAAAAAGATAAATATATTTGCTGTTCAGCAATGCAGTTATACAGTATGTTCTTAAGCCTTTTGTGGAGTGTATAAGTGGAAAAAAATAAGGGCCTATTTGTCATTCAGCAGTGCAGTTATATCATCTAAAGCCCTTTTGTGGAGTGTATAAGTGGAAAAAAGAATAAGAAAATTTTCTGTTGAGTGGTGCAGTTATATGTTCTAAAGCATTTTGTGACGTGTATAAGTGGAAAAAAATAAGAGCCTATTTGCCGTTCAGCTGTGCAGTTATATGTACTAAAGCCCTTTTGTGGAGTGTATAAGTAGAAAAAAGAAAAATATATTTGCCATTCAATGGTGCAATTATATCATCTAAAGCCATTTTGTGGAGTTTATGAGTGGAAAAAAGAAAAATATTAGTTTATTAGTATTAGTTGCACAAAAAAGTATTTGCCTTTGTGTGGTGAAGTGAGAAAATTAAAGCCATTTTTGGCGTGTATTAGTGGGAAAAAAATGGGCTTATTAGCCATTGTGTGGCGATGTGAGAAAATTTACAAACTTTATTGGGGTGTTTTGAATTTCCTTATTTATTTATTTGATCAAACAGTATGTCAGACAGAGAAGTGCCAGGCCCTGCACAGGGGAGTGGCAGAGGCCTAAATGTTTCTGGTGCAGGCACAGGTCGCAGCAGAGTAAGGGGGCATGGCAGCAGGAGTCACAACAAGAGCTCCACTGGGCAACCAAACTGAATTTGTGGCCGTAACTAGCAGAGTTTACCCTGGAAAATCTGTCCTGCCCGGCCATTAGTGTTGCATCAGAGCATCATTAGTGTTGCATTGATGTAGAATACTTCACTATCTTCGTTGATGTAGAATACTTCGCTATCTTCGTTGATGTAGAATACTTCGCTATCTTCGTTGATGTACAGTAGAATACTTCGCTATCTTCGTTGATGTAGAATACTTCGCTATCTTTGTTGATGTAGAATACTTCGCTATCTTGATTCTTTTATTAATAAAGACATAGAATATAGCGCTATATTCGTGTTAAATCTAGATCTCCAAGATTAAAGAATAGGAAAGTTGCCTTATTATTAAGTTATAAGGCAATTAGAAGTTATAATTTATAACTTCTAATTCTAAGCTTAAAAATCGCAATATGCGAATGATTAAATCGCATATTAATCGCGATAAATACTATAATGCCGAATATTCGATTTCGACGAATATAAGACGAATATTCAAGTGAATATTCGCGAAGTATCGCGAAATCGAATATGGCACCTCCCGCTCAACACTACTCATTATACAGTATATACAAATCATGAAGTCATGAACTTGATTTCAAAAACTGCTGAGTGACCGATTCCTTTGGTACAGCTCAGAATTATCCATGGAAACCTGACACAATATTTTAAGCAAGAAATAATATATTTTTTTAAATGTTGGGTCAGTGGTTTTTAAGCACGTTTAATATCTATAGAAGGACAAAGTAATTCAGCTCTTTAGTTGTCCAAGCTCACTGATTTGATATTCTTATAGGCATCTTTGAGCAAATGCTCCAGTGGCAATGCTCCATGGAAAACTAATATGCATAGTCCTATCTCCCAGAGAAAGAGTACTGTCTTTCTAGTGCCATCTAGTTAGCCAGCTAGAATCATACTCCATACCGATGAAGAGCAAATGCCCCAAAACAACAGTCTGTGAATAAATACTGTATATAGTTTAGCTATTTTTCTTTTTCATGTTCTCAGTCTTGTCTGATCTTGACTCAAAGGGAGACAATTTTAATAAGAGGCATAAGCCTGCCTGATGCCAGCAGGACTGAGGTCTTTTTATTTTATTTTGCATTGCTATAGAAGCTGGAGCCACAGATGTTTCAGCAGCAAACTTTTCAGTTTTCCAGAGAAGTTGCTTAGCGATCGGGACCAAATAAATAAGGAAAGAGAACATTTAAAATCAGCTCCTCTAAGTTAAAGGGTTTATAGAGGAGCTGTAATCTTACCTAACGTGTCTTTTTAGTGTGTATTTGCATTATTTTTAGGAAATTTAGGATATACACTGATGCTACAGCTGCCCACCACACATACAGTACAAATCCTTGAGACACTACATCAGCTGCTTTCTTAAACTAAAACAGTAGTCTAGGTCCTAAGAAAAAGGCTGACATGGCAGGCTCCCAGCTTGGCGCATGTACATGAGAACCGTTCTTGCACATTTCTTCTAGTCAACAAATCCTCTTACCTATCCCAGACATCTACATTGAAATGTGTGTTTGAGTGTTTGTGTGTGTGTCTGTGTGTTCCCATCAACGTTATGTATTATCAATAGAGTTGAGCGAACACCTGGATGTTCGGGTTCGAGAAGTTCGGCCGAACTTCCCAAAAATGTTCGGGTTCGGGATCCGAACCGGATCCGAACTTCGTCCCGAACCCGAACCCCATTGAAGTCAATGGGGACCCGAACTTTTGGGCACTAAAAAGGCTGTAAAACAGCCTAGGAAAGAGCTAGAGGGCTGCTAAAGACAGCAACATGTAGGTAAATCCCCTGCAAACAAATGTGGATAGGGAAATGAATTAAAATAAAAATAAAAAAAATAAAAATGAACCAATATCAATTGGACAGAGGTCCCATAGCAGAGAATCTGGCTTCACGTCAGCAGAGAATCAGTCTCTTCATGCCATAGCAAAGAATCTGGCTTCATGTCAGCAGAGAATCAGTCTCTTCATGCCATAGCAGAGAATCTGGCTTCATGTCAGCGCAGAATCTGTCTTCATGTCATAGCAGAGTATCAGGCTTCACGTCACCCACCACTGGAACAGGCCACTGTCACACATTTAGGCCCCGGCACCCAGGCAGAGGAGAGAGGTCCCGTAACAGAGAATCTGGCCTTATGTCAGCGCAGAATCAGTCTTCATGTCATAGCAGAGAATCAGGCTTCACGTCACCCACCACTGGAACAGGCCACTGTCACACATTTAGGCCCAGGCACCCAGGCAGAGGAGAGAGGTCCCGTAACAGAGAATCTGGCCTTATGTCAGCGCAGAATCTGTCTTCATGTCATAGCAGAGAATCAGGCTTCACGTCACCCTCCACTGGAACAGGCCACTGTCACACATTTACGCCCCGGCACCCAGGCAGAGGAGAGAGGTCCCGTAACAGAGAATCTGGCCTTATGTCAGCGCAGAATCTGTCTTCATGTCATAGCAGAGAATCAGGCTTCACGTCACCCACCACTGGAACAGGCCACTGTCACACATTTAGGCCCCGGCACCCAGACAGAGGAAAGAGGTCCTGTAACAGAGAATCTGGCCTTATGTCAGCACAAAATCTGTCTTCATGTCATAGCAGAGAATCAGGCTTCACGTCACCCACCACTGGAACAGGCCACTGTCACATATTTAGGCCCAGGCAGAGGAGAGAGGTCCCTTAACAGAGAATCTGGCCTTATGTCAGCGCAGAATCTGTATTCATGTCATAGCAGAGAATCAGGCTTCACGTCACCCACCACTGGAACAGGCCACTGTCACACATTTAGGCCCAGGCACCCAGGCAGAGGAGAGAGGTCCCGTAACAGAGAATCTGGCCTTATGTCAGCGCAGAATCTGTCTTCATGTCATAGCAGAGAATCAGGCTTCACGTCACCCACCACTGGAACAGGCCACTGTCACACATTTAGGCCCAGGCACCCAGGCAGAGGAGAGAGGTCCCGTAACAGAGAATCTGGCCTGATGTCAGCGCAGAATCTGTCTTCATGTCATAGCAGAGAATCAGGCTTCACGTCACCCACCACTGGAACAGGCCACTGTCACACATTTAGGCCCAGGCACCCAGGCAGAGGAGAGAGGTCCCGTAACAGAGAATCTGGCCTTATGTCAGCGCAGAATCAGTCTTCATGTCATAGCAGAGAATCAGGCTTCACGTCACCCACCACTGGAACAGGCCACTGTCACATATTTAGGCCCAGGCAGAGGAGAGAGGTCGTGTTACAGAGAATCTGGCTTCATGTCAGCACAGAATAAGTCTTCATGTCATAGCAGAGAATCAGGCTTCACGTCACCCACCACTGGAACAGGCCACTGTCACACATTTAGGCCCAGGCACCCAGGCAGAGGAGAGAGGTCCCGTAACAGAGAATCTGGCCTGATGTCAGCACAGAATCTGTCTTAATGTCATAGCAGAGAATCAGGCTTCACGTCACCCACCACTGGAACAGGCCACTGTCACACATTTAGGCCCAGGCACCCAGGCAGAGGAGAGAGGTCCCGTAACAGAGAATCTGGCCTGATGTCAGCGCAGGATCTGTCTTCATATCATAGCAGAGAATCAGGCTTCACGTCACCCACCACTGGAACAGGCCACTGTCACACATTTAGGCCCCGGCACCCAGACAGAGGAGAGAGGTCCTGTAAAAGAGAATCTGGCCTTATGTCAGCACAGAATCTGTCTTCATGTCATAGCAGAGAATCAGGCTTCACGTCACCCACCACTGGAACAGGCCACTGTCACATATTTAGGCCCAGGCAGAGGAGAGAGGTCGCGTAACAGAGAATCTAGCTTCATGTCAGCACAGAATAAGTCTTCATGTCATAGCAGAGAATCAGGCTTCACGTCACCCACCACTGGAACAGGCCACTGTCACACATTTAGGCCCCGGCACCCAGACAGAGGAGAGGTTCATTCAACTTTGGGTTGCCCCGCAATATAATGGTAAAATGAAA
This sequence comes from Bufo bufo, assembly GCF_905171765.1. Lineage (NCBI taxonomy): Eukaryota > Metazoa > Chordata > Amphibia > Anura > Bufonidae > Bufo > Bufo bufo. Next base: position 349,261,202 of record NC_053391.1, on the reverse strand, counting down.
TTAAAAATAGTATTGAATGAGGAAGTGCCCTGGAGTAGAATAATATATTGTTAAGGGGAGGTAGTTAATATCTAATCTGCACAAGGGATGGACAGTTCCTGTGGGATCCATGCCTGGTTTATTTTTATGAACGTCAGCTTGTCCACATTGGCTGTAGACAGGCGGCTGCGTTTGTCTGTAATGACGCCCCCTGCCGTGCTGAATACACGTTCAGACAAAACGCTGGCCGCCGGGCAGGCCAGCACCTCCAAGGCATAAAAGGCTAGCTCTGGCCACGTGGACAATTTGGAGACCCAGAAGTTGAATGGGGCCGAACCATCAGTCAGTACGTGGAGGGGTGTGCACAGGTACTGTTCCACCATGTTAGTGAAATGTTGCCTCCTGCTAACACGTTCCGTATCAGGTGGTGGTGCACTTAGCTGTGGCGTGTTGACAAAACTTTTCCACATCTCTGCCATGCTAACCCTGCCCTCAGAGGAGCTGGGCGTGACACAGCTGCGTTGGCGACCTCTTGCTCCTCCTCTGCCTTCGCCTTGGGCTTCCACTGGTTCCCCTGTGACATTTGGGAATGCTCTCAGTAGCGCGTCTACCAACGTGCGCTTGTACTCGCGCATCTTCCTATCACGTTCCAGTGTAGGAAGTAAGGTGGGCACATTGTCTTTGTACCGGGGATCCAGCAGGGTGGCAACCCAGTAGTCCGCACACGTTAAAATGTGGGCAACTCTGCTGTCGTTGCGCAGGCACTGCAGCATGTAGTCGCTCATGTGTGCCAGGCTGCCCAGAGGTAAGGACAAGCTGTCCTCTGTGGGAGGCGTATCGTCATCGTCCTGTGTTTCCCCCCAGCCACGCACCAGTGATGGGCCCGAGCTGCTTTGGGTGCCACCCCGCTGTGAACATGCTTCATCCTCATCCTCCTCCACCTCCTCCTCATCCTCGTCCTCCTCGTCCTCCAGTAGTGGGCCCTGTCTGGCCACATTTGTACCTGGCCTCTGGTGTTGCAAAAAACCTCCCTCTGAGTCACTTCGAAGAGACTGGCCTGAAAGTGCTAAAAATGACCCCTTTTCCTCCTTGGCCACCTCCTCTTCCATCATCGCCCTAAGTGTTTTCTCAAGGAGACATAGAAGTGGTATTGTAACGCTGATAACGGCGTCATCGCCACTGGCCATGTTGGTGGAGTACTCGAAACAGCGCAACAGGGCACACAGGTCTCGCATGGAGGCCCAGTCATTGGTGGTGAAGTGGGTCTGATCCACAGTGCGACTGACCCGTGCATGCTGCAGCTGAAACTCCACTATGGCCTGCTGCTCGCACAGTCTGTCCAGCATATGCAAGGTGGAGTTCCACCTGGTGGGTACGTCGCATATGAGGCGGTGAGCGGGAAGGCCGAAGTTACGCTGTAGCGCAGACATGCGAGCAGCGGCAGGGTGTGAACGCCGGAAGCGCGAACAGACGGCCCGCACTTTATGCAGCAGCTCTGACATTTCGGGGTAGTTGCGAATGAACTTCTGCACCACCAAATTCAGCACATGCGCCAGGCAAGGGATGTGCGTCAAACCGGCTAGTCCCAGAGCTGCAACGAGATTTCGCCCATTATCGCACACCACCAGGCCGGGCTTGAGGCTCACCTGCAGCAACCACTCGTCGGTCTGTTGTTCTATACTCCGCCACAACTCCTGTGCGATGTGGGGCCTGTCCCCCAAACATATGAGTTTCAGAATGGCCTGCTGACGTTTACCCCGTGCTGTGCTGAAGTTGGTGGTGAAGGTGTGTGGCTGACTGGATGAGCAGGTGGAAGAAGAGGAGGAGGAAGCTGAGTAGGAGGAGGAGGAGACAGGAGGCAAAGAATGTTGCCCTGCGATCCTTGGCGGCGGAAGGACGTGCGCCAAACAGCTCTCCGCCTGGGGCCCAGCCGCCACTACATTTACCCAGTGTGCAGTTAGGGAGATATAGCGTCCCTGGCCGTGCTTACTGGTCCACGTATCTGTGGTTAGGTGGACCTTGCCACAGATGGCGTTGCGCAGTGCACACTTGATTTTATCGGACACTTGTTTGTGCAGGGAAGGCACGGCTCTCTTGGAGAAGTAGTGGCGGGTGGGAACAACATACTGTGGGACAGCAAGTGACATGAGCTGTTTGAAGCTGTATGTGTCCACCAGCCTAAATGACAGCATTTCATAGGCCAGTAGTTTAGAAATGCTGGCATTCAGGGCCAGTGATCGAGGGTGGCTAGGTGGGAATTTACGCTTTCTCTCAAATGTTTGTGAGATGGAGAGCTAAACACTGCCGTGTGACATGGTTGAGATGCTTGGTGACGCAGGTGGTGGTGTTGGTGGTACATCCCATGTTTGCTGGGCGGCAGGTGCCAACGTTCCTCCAGAGGCGGAGGAAGAGGCCGAGGCAGCGGCAGCTGCAGCAGAAGAGGCCGAGGCGGCGGCAGCAGCAGAAGAGGCCGAGGCGGCAGCAGCAGAAGAGGTAGCAGGGGGAGCCTGAGTGACTTCCTTGTTTTTAAGGTGTTTACTCCACTGCAATTCATGCTTTGCATGCAGGTGCCTGGTCATGCAGGTTGTGCTAAGGTTCAGAACGTTAATGCCTCGCTTCAGGCTCTGATGGCACAGCGTGCAAACCACTCGGGTCTTGTCGTCAGCACATTGTTTGAAGAAGTGCCATGCCAGGGAACTCCTTGAAGCTGCCTTAGGGGTGCTCGGTCCCAGATGGCGGCGGTCAGTAGCAGGCGGAGTCTCTTGGCGGCGGGTGTTCTGATTTTGCCCACTGCTCCCTCTTTTGCTACGCTGTTGGCTCGGTCTCACCACTGTCTCTTCCTCCGAACTGTGAAAGTCAGTGGCACGACCTTCATTCCATGTGGGGTCTAGGACCTCATCGTCCCCTGCATCGTCTTCCACCCAGTCTTGATCCCTGACCTCCTGTTCAGTCTGCACACTGCAGAAAGACGCAGCAGTTGGCACCTGTGTTTCGTCCTCATCAGAGACGTGCTGAGGTGGTATTCCCATGTCCTCATCATCAGGAAAAATAAGTGGTTGTGCGTTAGTGCATTCTATCTCTTCCACCCCTGGGGAAGGGCTAGGTGGATGCCCTTGGGAAACCCTGGCAGCAGAGTCTTCAAACAGCATAAGAGACTGCTGCATAACTTGAGGCTCAGACAGTTTCCCTGATATGCATAGGGGGGATGTGACAGACCGATGGGCTTGGTTTTCATGCGCCATCTGTGCGCATTCTGCAGAAGACTGGGTGGGAGATAATGTGAACGTGCTGGATCCACTGTCGTCCACCCAATTGACTAATGCCTGTACCTGCTCAGGCCTTACCATCCTTAGAACGGCATTGGGCCCCACCAAATATCGCTGTAAATTCTGCTGGCTACTGGGACCTGAGGTAGTTGGTTCACTAGGACGTGTGGCTGTGGCAGAACGGCCACGTCCTCTCCCAGCACCAGAGGGTCCACTAACACCACCACGACCATGTCCACGTCCGCGTCCGCGTCCCTTATTAGATGTTTTCCTCGTTCCCGTTCACCACAATTTTGAGAATGGCAAATTTGGGAATGCTTTTTCAACCCAGAACAAAAAGTCTGCTTTTACGGTCACTACAAATAACTTGACCAGATAAAACACTGCAGATTTGGTTGAATAGAGATGTGAGACCTGTTTTTTTTTGCGCTGTTTGACAGGTATAGGTTTAATTACAGAATCACACTTCTATCAGCACGCTAGCGTGTGTCTTAGGTTTTTCTGAATGACACTATCAATACCTTCAATGTAAGATTTTCTTTTTGGGATAGATTTCAAGTAGGCCTCAAATACCAGAAACTAGTTATTTTGAGAATGGCAAATTTGGGAATGCTTTTTCAACCCAGAACAAAAAGTCTGCTTTTACGGTCACTACAAATAACTTGACCAGATAAAACACTGCAGATTTGGTTGAATAGAGATGTGAGACCTGTTTTTTTTTGCGCTGTGTGACAGGTATAGGTTTAATCACAGAATCACACTTCTATCAGCACGCTAGCGTGTGTCTTAGGTTTTTCTGAATGACACTATCAATACCTTCAATGTAAGATTTTCTTTTTGGGATAGATTTCAAGTAGGCCTCAAATACCAGAAATTAGTTATTTTGAGAATGGCAAATTTGGGAATGCTTTTTCAACCCAGAAAAAAAGTCTGCTTTTACGGTCAATACAAATAACTTGACCAGCTAAAACAGTACAGATTTGGTTGAATAGAAATGTCAGGTCTATTTTTTAGGCACTGGGTGACAGGCTCAACTTGCCCCTGATGTAATATATGGCCAAAAAATAACCACACTGTTGATGGTTAAATGCACTTGGGTGACACAGGCTCAGCCTGCACCAGATGTTGTATATGGCCAAAAAATAATCAGACTGTTGATGGTTAAATGCACTTGGGTGACACAGGCTCAGCCTGCACCAGATGTAGTATATGGCCAAAAAATAATCAGACTGTTGATGGTTAAATGCACTTGGGTGACACAGGCTCAGCCTGCAGCTGATGTAGTATATGGCCAAAAAATAACCAGACTGTTGATGGTTAAATGCACTTCGGTGACACAGGCTCAGCCTGCAGCTGATGTAGGATATAGCACAAAATAACCACACTATCGATGGTTAAATACACTTGGGTGACACAGGCTCAGCCTGCAGCTGATGTAGTATATGGCCAAAAAATAACCAGACTGTTGATGGTTAAATGCACTTCGGTGACACAGGCTCAGCCTGCAGCTGATGTAGGATATAGCACAAAATAACCACACTATCGATGGTTAAATACACTTGGTGATAGCTCGTGCTGGCGCACCACAAGTCACAAAATGGCCGCCGATCACCCCAGAAAAAAAGTGATCAAAAAACGCTCTGGGCAGCCTCAAAAAAGTGAGCAAGTCAATAATAGCACTTTAATGATCCACAGCTTCAGATCGATCACAGAATGAAGTCTTTTGGAGGAGTTAATCTGCCTAATCTCTCCCTATACTGATCATAGCAGAGTGACGTGCGGCGCTACGTGACTCTAGCTTAAATAGAGGCTGGGTCACATGGTGCACTGGCCAATCACAGCCATGCCAATAGTAGGCATGGCTGTGATGGCCTCTTGGGCCAAGTAGTATGACGCTTGTTGATTGGCTGCTTTGCAGCCTTTCAAAAAGCGCCAAGAAAGCGCCGAACACCGAACCCGAACCCGGACTTTTACGAAAATGTAAAATATACAGTTCGGGTTCGCTCATCCCTAATTATCAACAGAATTCATAAGACGGAATTCAAAACGGAAACCTTTAGAGGCATTCCATTTTAATCCATCATAAAAGATGCAATGGGTGGATCCATTATAACTATTTTATACAAAAATTCTTTCGCAAACCATCGGTTGCTGCTGTATATAGGGTTCCCACCCCAAGCAATATTTTTACAAAGATAACAGCAGATAAACGAGGTATTCTTTGTGTTTCTCTTTTATTTTGTTTTCAAATAGAAGCAAAGTAACATACGGCAGTACATGTGAACGTTTTCGGCTATGCAAAGCCTTCCTCAGACACTAAGAAATTACAAAAAATAAAAATAATAAAGCCATATATAAATACTATATTCAAATAACAGCATATTGTTATAGATAAAAAATATAAATAATATACGAAAATAATATGAATTACAGATGTCGACACTATGAAATCTAGAAAAATTCACTTGTCCGGATCTCGAGGTCGTCTGGAGCAAAAACCACTTTTCCGTATAGGATGAAGAGTGCATCGTAACCTATTACATATCTCGCAGAGGCATTACATCAACTAAAAATCATATGTTAAGGATCAGACATCCAGTTAAAAATCCCAATACCCTATATCAATTTAATAAAGCTGCGTTCAATAGTGCTGCATTCAATAGTTCTGAATCCTAAAATTCCCTGTACTACTAGTGGCATAATGACCCCTACTATCTCAGGTCATCAGAAATCACCATATCCTTCCACTATATGATTTCAAGGTATCAATAGTTTTCCATATGAGCAAAAGACCTTCCATCCCTTACCTGTGCCGCAGTGGGTGTAGTTTAGTAAAGAAAGCAGTGAAGTCATGCCAGGAGTATGGGAGCTATGCTCCAAAACACTTCAGTGGGTGTGCAGTCCTGTCTCCACAGGTCCTATTTAAAGAAGGAAGCAGGATCGCGCCATAGCCGGTGGGTGGATCCTGCTCTGAACACATGGGACGCCGTGCGTTCCACCGGCCGGATGTGCATTTGCCGGTGGAACGCATCGGGACCGGAAGTTGCGTTCCACCGGCCGGTCCTATTTAAAGAAGGAAGCAGGAACGCGCCATAGCTGGTGGGTGGATGTGCATCGGCCGGTGGAATGCATCGGGACCGGAAGTTGCGTTCCACCGGCCGGAAGTGCCCAGCCGTGGAACGCAGATAGCAGCATTAACCGAACGGACTCACAAGAGAGTAGGATATAATCAAGGATATAATCAAGAATAGGATTCCTATGTGTTATGGAGTATGATTGGCTGTATGATTCTATACATATGTGCAATTTAACACTAAATACCATTATCATTGATATAATAGTGGAGAGGTGAGGAGGAAATATCAGGAAAACAGGGGAAATTGTTTAGAGATAGGGGATGAGAACAATAGATAGAGGGATGAAAGATATAGATAGAATTAATAAGGAGGGAGGAAAGAGGGGACAGAGCAGTAGAGAATATAAGATGAGAGGGACAGTATGTTATGAAAAAGGATACCAGATGCGATCCAGCAGGAGGTTTAAAGGGCCTATGGAGAAAAAGCAGATATACATTAGTATATATAAATACAATTTTCTACATGTTGTTAAATTCAGTGGGACATCAATGCAGATAATATATCCTAAAGAAAACTCTGAATTTCATACTTTTTGTTCATACCCTTTGGGCTAAGGGTCTGTAATAAATGAATCCAATACGCTTCTCTAAGCTTCAGAATTTTACTTCTGTTCCCTCCCCTGCGTGGTGGGGGAACGTGTTCGATCACCTGGAACCTAAGTTGCGAAATGGAGTGTCCGTGACTATGAAAATGTGCAGGAACCGGCAATAATAGACTTTCCCGGCGTATGGTCGATTTGTGCTGACAGATCCTGTCACGTATTTTTTGTGAAGTTTCTCCAACGCATGCCAGTCCACACGGACATTTGATGATATAAATCACGTAATCGGAGTCACATGTGAAAAAGCCCCTAATATCGATTGCTTTGCCGGAATGTGGATGTGAGATGGTGGAACCTTTTTGAATATTTGTGCATTGGGCACAATGTAAGCATGGAAAAGTACCCCTCTTCGGAGTTGATAGAAAGATTTGTTTGGGTATTTGAGTATCTGAACCTATATCTGCCTTCACTAACTTATCCCGTATGTTCCTTGGTCTGCGGTTGCAGTGTAGAGTAGAATTGTGGAAATCTTCCACCTGTGGATAAGATTTTCGTAGGAGTGGCCAATGTCCCCGGATGACATCAAGGAAAACTATTGATACCTTGAAATCATATAGTGGAAGGATATGGTGTTTTCTGATGACCTGAGATAGTAGGGGTCATTATGCCACTAGTAGTACAGGGAATTTTAGGATTCAGAACTATTGAATGCAGCACTATTGAACGCAGCTTTATTAAATTGATGTATGCATTAAATCTAGGGTATTGGGATTTTTAACTGGATGTCTGAGATCCTTAACATATGATTTTTAGTTGATGTAATGCCTCTGCGAGATATGTAATAGGTTACGATGCACTCTTCATCCTATACGGAAAAGTGATTTTTGCTCCAGACGACCTCGAGATCCGGACAAATGAATTTTTCTAGATTTCATAGTGTCGACATCTGTAATTCATATTATTTTTGTATATTTAAATTTTTTATCTTTTCTTATTCTATAACAATATGCTGTTATTTGAATATAGAATTTACATATGGCTTTATTATTATAATTTTTTGTAATTTCTTAGTGTCTGAGGAAGGCTTTGCATAGCCGAAAACGTTCACACGTACTGCCGTATGTTACTTTGCTTCTATTTAAAAACAAAATAAAAGAGAAACCCAGAGAATACCTCGTTTATCTGCTGTTATCTTTGTAAAAATATTGTTTGGGGTGGGAACCCTATATACAGCAGCAACCGACTGTTTGCGAACAAATTTTTGTATAAAATTGCCTTCCCATATTTGGAACACATCAGTCCTTACAGATGGCCGACAATACTTTGTCCTTTGCTGATGAAGAGGTCTCGAGAGTTCTGTCACAAGTTACGCTATCTAGCGAATTCTTACAAACCCCTGCTGCGGAATTGCAGGCACAAGATCTTGAACGCGAGGCTAAACGGCTCCAGAATTACGAATTGCACAGCGTTACTCTGGCTGAATATATAAAAACAAAGAAGATACCTCGGGGCTTACGTATAAACACCCGCCCGACCTTTTTTAAGGTTAATTCCGAATACTGTTCAAAGTTTGAACAAATCCTAAACAAGTGTTCAGCGGATATAATGGCACTAACACTGATGTACCTACAAACAGCAATCTCTGATATGAGAGACAAGATCCAGGCTATCGAATCCCAACTCCAAGATCTAATGCCTAGAGAAGATTATACCAAACTCCAAGATAAAATTACATCTATCCTTACGGAGAGACGGAAGGAAGTAGAGAGTACCAAAAAGAAAAAATTCCTGAGAGACACAGAGGATTATCGCAATAATAGAGTATATCACTGGCCCGACTCTACCAACCGTAACCGATACAATGAGAGATCATCATCTGGGGACTCAAGAAGGTCCAACTCCAGCATTAAATCAATACATCGGGAGAGACCACAAGACCAACAACGTCCAAGAAACCCACGGAGGGGCTACAGGAATACATCGGCCCAAGCTCAACAATCCACATTGGTGACTACAAGATCTCAGGTAGGACCTTTTACTTCTATTAATGACTCCTCTACACCAGAAACCCTGGTAGTTAACATCTCATCAGTTTCCTTGAGCCCGGCGGAACTTATGCTGTTACAAAAAAGCCTATCCTTTTGTCCCTCCTATACAATTGACACTTTCCAATTGGATCTTGACTTACAACGTCTTTTCCGGAATATTCGTCTCAAGGTACATTTCTCTGAGACAAATACCAGAACTCAGAATAAGGAAGAAAGAGGAACATTGATATCCTCTTCAAACCTGGGATTACGTAACAAAAGTACCTATATGCCACCCAAAAACTATCCAGCGGTTGAAACTTTTGTCCGACTAGTACAGAGAGATGTCGAAATTTTTCGCAAAAAGGTGAAGGAGGGTCACTTTAGATACACTAATAACATGCAGAATACAGAGACAGGCATTAAATTCCCTAAGACGTTCAAAAAACCTAGTTTTTAATCCAGCAGACAAAGGTGGAGCCTTAGTAGTAATGGCTAAGAACCAATACACTACGGAAGTAAAACGCCAATTAAATGATGAAACGGTATATCAGAAATTAGATCGAAACCCATCACTAATAATCTCTACTTCCATTAGAAATACTCTCCATTACTATCTTGACAAGGGAGTAATAGATAGCGACACAGTTGAATACCTCACTAAGTCATATCCTATAATCCCGGTTTTCTATATCTTACCTAAGATACATAAAAATTTACAACATCCACCAGGTCGACCGATAGGGGCATCAACTGAGTCCATTTTGTCACCCCTTTCCATTTTTCTGTAAAAGATCTTCACCCCCTTGATCAAAAAGACCAAATCTTTTCTATTAGACACGGCATCCTTTTTGACCTTAATTCTAGAACTGGGGCCCCTACCCGCAGGGATCATCCTAGTAACCTGGGATGTGTCTAGTTTATATACTTCAATACAACATGATAAAGGTATCACGGCAATTGAAAAATTACTAACCAATTCTGATTTACACACAGAAGTGAAATCCCTATGCATTGACCTCCTCAAATTGGTTCTCTTCAATAACTTTTTCATGTTTCAGGAAAGTTTCTACAAACGAAAACGAGGTACCACAATGGGGTCCAATGTGGCCCCCCTCCTACGCAAATAGTTTTATGGCCCACTTCGAGGAAACCTATATATATACCAACCAGCTATACATTAAACACACAATAACATGGAAAAGGTATATTGATGACGTTTTCGGTATCTGGGCAGGCCCAGAAGAATCCTTACTCTCCTTTCATCAATACATGAATTAGATTTGGCCGGAATTACAATTCACTATCCATTACAGCAATACTTCCATAGATTTTTGGGATACCAGTGTTTCTATTAACAGCACAACAGGGACACTCTCCTCAGACCTTTTCCGCAAAACTACTGATAGAAACAATCTACTCCACTTCATCAGTTTCCATCCCCCTGCAACACTGAAATCACTTCTATCTCTCAAATCAAAAGAATTAGGACCCCCTAATACGAAAAACGAGACAAAGAGATGGAACAACGGTTTAAAAACAGAGGGTATACACAACATAGCCTACATAAAGCAAGAGAGAGAAAGACCAGACAATCAGGTACAGATAAGAAAATTCCATTTGTACACACATCATCCTGCTACAAAAAAAAGTCCTCAATGTCATCCGGGGACATTGGCCACTCCTACGAAAAGCTTATCCACAGGTGGAAGATTTCCACAAGTCTATTCTACACTGCAACCGCAGACCAAGGAACATACGGGATAACTTAGTGAGGGCAGATATAGGTTCAGATACACAAATACCCAAACAAATCTTTCTATCAACTCCGAAGAGGGGTACTTTTCCATGCTTACATTGTGCCCAATGCACACATATTCAAAAAGGTTCCACCATCTCACATCCGCATTCCGGCAAAGCAATCGATATTAGGGGCTTTTTTACATGTGACTCCGATTACGTGATTTATATCATCAAATGTCCGTGCGGACTGGCATACGTTGGAGAAACTTCACAAAAAATACGTGACAGGATCTGTCAGCACAAGTCTATTATTGCCGGTTCCTGCACATTTTCATAGTCACGGACACTCCATTTCGCAACTTAGGTTCCAGGTGATCGAACACATTCCCCCACCATGCAGGGGAGGGAACAGAAGTAAAATTCTGAAGCTTAGAGAAGCGTATTGGATTCATTTATTACAGGTCTCAAGTTCACCTGCGAATGGGATCACGAGTCTATTGCCTTCCTTGATGTGAGGGTAACAAAGGTGGGTGACAGTTTATCAACCAATATTTATCGGAAAAGCACGGCTACCAACTCCCTTCTTCATTGGAGCAGTTATCATCCCGCCCCTCTCCGACGGGGTATACCCAAAGGTCAATACCTTAGGGTTAGGAGAAACTGCTCCAATGATTCATCCTTCTTTCATGAGGCTGGTTGGCTTCAGGATAGATTTTTGGCAAGGGGTTACCCTAGAGGAGTACTTCGGGAGGCGTTCCAGAGTGCATCGATTAGACCACGGACTGAACTCTTAGTCCCGAGAAGGAGAACGGATGACGGCCCTCAACCGGCACGGATCATCGTAAACTTTGACTCCGCTAATCGTGAAACTAGGGAAGTCCTTAACAAATACTGGCCGATCCTACACATGGACGCTGATCTTTCGGACATCATAGGTAAATTCCCCTCGGTCTCCTATAGACGGGGCAGGAGCCTCAGAGACCGCCTGGTTCGTAGCCATTTTTCACCACCTTTGAAAGGTGGATCCTGGCTTGACCGGAAACCCATGGGTGTTTTCAAATGTGGTCGATGCAAGGCCTGTCAATATGTCTTGACCACTAAATCAGTTACCTGCTCGGCCACAGGTCAATCGTTTCAGGTCCGGGATTTCATCAACTGCCTGTTCAAGGGGCTAGTCTACCTATGACAGTGCCCATGCCCCATGGATTACGTGGGAAAAACGATACGGGAGTTTAGGAGAAGAATCCTAGAACATGTTAACGATGTCATCAAGAAGGAGCCAACACCTGTGGCCACCCATGTTAATGATTGTCATGGTGGCGATCCCTCCTGGCTCCGGTTCACTGTCCTTGAATTGATACCCCCCTCCCCAAGAGGAGGCGACCTGGACAGACGGATTTTACAGAAGGAGAGTGAGTGGATTCACAGGCTCCGCTCTCAATCACCCCGTGGGCTTAACGAGCGCCTGACTTTTTCATGCTTTTTATAATCACCTATTTTCTATGTTTGCCCAACTTCATTCATTCCCATCTAGGCCGTACTTTTCCTATTTTTCCTGCTGCCTTGCTGCCCTGGCCCTGGCGCGGGTTCCCCCCTGTTTCGGGGTTGTCCCTTCAGCACCCTGGCCTCAGTAAAAATATTATGTATTCCCTGTTACTTAGCCTGGGTACGTTAAGTACCCGAATGTAACTTAGTTGGTGTGGTTTTGTACCTTCTCACACCCTCACGGGGGCGTCCTTGTTATCATCAAGGTAGCCCCCCCCTCTTTCTGTATCTGAGGTTATGTAATTATACATTCATTACTCTATCCTTATTTTCCCTGGCACATTTCTTTATAGTTTTTTCGCCCCCCTCCCCTTTTTCCTATTCCTTTCCCTTGTCCTTCATTGTTATGCCCGTTCTTTTTCCATAATTCTCATTACCCCATATGTGGCCTGGGTTAATTCTCCTTATCTTTATTATTATTTGTAGTGCACTTTAATTCTTCTTCATCCCCCTAATATGTGCACTTAATGTCACCCAAGCCGACTGAGGGTTCACAGTGTTCCTGCCAATTGGAGTTATCCTGGTATTGCGGTCCACATACCGCACTTCCGGTCCGGCAGTAGCCCAGCTGCGTCACTTCCGGCGTGCGTTCCACTCTGGCACGCACGTCGCATGCCAGCTAAACATGGGCAGGCTTCACTACACTTACCGGATATCCGCCCGGCGCTTTACCTGTGCGGACGCATCCTAGCGTGCGTTCCACCCTGGAACGCACGAATTACGGCGGCTATTCAGAAGCCGTCCCTCCCCTCGGGTATCCGTTCTACCCTCTGGAATGGGCGCGCAAGGTATATAAAGGGCGGGGGTACACATTACGAACGCCTCAGACCCCTTTTCCTACACTGACGGCGGCACTATGTAAGTACTTGTTCACTATATCTACTTTAGTTTCTATACGGCTGAGTCCCTGTGTCTAATCCCAGGCATGTATGCATTTTAGGCATCTCCTTTGTGGGTAGCCCTACACCTTAGGAGCTATGATTTTTGGTATCATCTTATCTTATTTCTGGAGTGCCTATCAGGTATTTACATAGGATCCTTCCACTCTGGTCCTACTTGTTATGGGTGAGGGTTATGTATTTAGGGATCATCATGTTCATCTTATTGTTTACAGCTAGGTAGTTTCGGGGTGATTATCCTGTATACCCCTTCATGAGCCTCTTCACGATTCATCCGTATGTGATCCTAATGCCCTCGCCAATCTCAGGTACATACTATTTCTGTATCTTCCTAACGCGTGTTTATGCTTCTCTGTCTTATTTGCTTTTATTCATGCCTCTGTTCTCTATATTTAGATTTGCAGTCTGCATCTAGTCGGCTGATTTCACTAACCATGCCGCCGAGTGACCGTATGTAATTTGCCATTCGGCAACTAATTACCAAATGTTGGGTCTGTTTGTCACGTTATAAGTGTATATCTATCCACGCATTTATCTACGCACTTATTTTCAGACTGGGCCTGCTATAGTGATTGTCACAGGCCTTTTGTCTTGATTATACCTACCCCGTATCACCCCCTGATGATCCCACTGTCGTGGGTGAAACGCGTTGGGGTCGTAGGTCATCTTTTGTTAATATATTTGTGTCTATATGTGCGTGTGTCTGTTTGTATATTTTTTATCCTCTTGGTGGACCCTGTACCTCCTGGCAAATGGTCACGAGGGCAGTATACAGTGGACACCTTTTATTCTTTGTTGATAGTGTGCTAGTCATCCGTTTGGGTACCACCTTCTACTATCTCCCTCCACTTGTCACTTTACTAGGGACAGCCAGGAGGTTGAGATTAGGTACGTGGACAGGGCGTCCCCACCACCAGGAGACGTCCCTGGGCAGAGGACCAGTTTAGGGTATCAGTGCTAGGGATCTCCTTCCCCACCACTTACCCAGTACATCTGACTGTATCTTGGCCTCTCACCTTGGATTGATTATGTAGGGTTTTTGTTTATGTATCTGTTTACATTTCTCATAAAATTTAGGCATCTGATGATTTAACAGGGTACCTTTGCTGGACTTACTCATTTATTACAGACCCTTAGCCCAAAGGGTATGAACAAAGAGTATGAAATTCAGAGTTTTCTTTAGGATATATTATCTGGATTGATGTCCCACTGAATTTAACAACATGTAGAAAATTGTATTTATATATACTAATGAATATCTGCTTTTTCTCCATAGGCCCTTTAAACCTCCTGCTGGATCGCATCTGGTATCCTTTTTCATAACATACTGTCCCTCTCATCTTATATTCTCTACTGCTCTGTCCCCTCTTTCCTCCCTCCTTATTAATTCTATCTATATCTTTCATCCCTCTATCTATTGTTCTCATCCCCTATCTCTAAACAATTTCCCCTGTTATCCTGATATTTCCTCCTCACCTCTCCACTATTATATCAATGATAATGGTATTTAGTGTTAAATTGCACATATGTATAGAATCATACAGCCAATCATACTCCATAACACATAGGAATCCTATTCTTGATTATATCCTTGATTATATCCTACTCTCTTGTGAGTCCGTTCGGTTAATGCTGCTATCTGCGTTCCACGGCCGGGCACTTCCGGCCGGTGGAACGCAACTTCTGGTCCCGATGCGTTCCACCGGCCAATGCACATCCGGCCGGTGGAACGCACGGCGTCCCATGTGTTCAGAGCAGGATCCACCCACCGGCTATGGCGCGATCCTGCTTCCTTCTTTAAATAGGACCTGTGGAGACAGGACTGCACACCCACTGAAGTGTTTTGGAGCATAGCTCCCATACTCCTGGCATGACTTCACTGCTTTCTTTACTAAACTACACCCACTGCGGCACAGGTAAGGGATGGAAGGTCTTTTGCTCATATGGAAAACTATTGATACCTTGAAATCATATAGTGGAAGGATATGGTGATTTCTGATGACCTGAGATAGTAGGGGTCATTATGCCACTAGTAGTACAGGGAATTTTAGGATTCAGAACTATTGAATGAGGCACTATTAATGGCAGCTTTATTAAATTGATGTATGCATTAGAAATAGGGTATTGGGATTTTTAACTGGATGTCTGATCCTTAACATATGATTTTTAGTTGATTTAGGTAATGCCTCTGCGAGATATGTAATAGGTTACGACGCAGTCTTCATCCTATACGGAAAAGTGGTTTTTTGCTCCAGACGACCTCGAGATCCGGACAAGTGAATTTTTCTAGATTTCATAGTGTCGACATCTGTAATTCATATTATTTTCGTATATTATTTTAATTTTTTATCTTTTCTTATTCTATAACAATATGCTGTTATTTGAATATAGTATTTACATATGGCTTTATTATTATTATTTTTTGTAATTTCTTAGTGTCTTAGGAAGGCTTTGCATAGCCGAAAACTGCCGTATGTTACTTTGCTTCTATTTGAAAACAAAATAAAAGAGAAACACAGAGAATACCTCGTTTATCTGTTGTTATCTTCATTATAACTACAAACCGGATTCCAAAAAAGTTGGGACACTATACAAATCGTGAATAAAAACTGAATGCGTTACGGCCTTGACCCTTACGCACAGAGATTGTTCCAGATTCTCTGAATCTTTGGATGATGTTATGCACAGTTAATGATGATAGATGCAAAGTCTTTGCAATTTTTCGCTGGGTAACACCTTTCTGATATTGCTCCACTATCTTTCTGCGCAACATTGTGGGAATTGGTGATCCTCTACCCATCTTGGCTTCTGAGAGACACTGCCACTCTGGGAAGCTCTTTTTATACCCAATCATGTTGCCAATTGACCTAATTAGTGTTAATTGGTCTTCCAGCTCTTCGTTATGCTCAAATTTACTTTTTCCAGCCTCTTATTGCTACTTCAGGAGAAAATTAGTAGGGCACACCCATATTCGGTTCCACACGGACAATTAATATAACAATATTTATTAGTAATATACACTATTAAATGAACATGCTTAAAATTACACACTATAAAATTGCTAAAATTAGTAAAATATTAAATACAGTAATACATAAAATTATTATTTCATTATTTAAATATTTAAATATTTTCTGTATTTAAACCAGAGTTTGTTGTATGGTACGATAATGTGCTTCCAGACGGGTTAATTAACCCAATCAATATCCCAGTAAGTAAAATTTCAATAGTGGGGATAGACTCTATATTTAGATGCAGTCTTTTGAATAGTCACTTATATTGTTGCGACTTAATAGTCGTTTCACATATATTATCGCTACAATGTTACTGCCTGTTGATAGAAATAAGCCGGAGCTGTTTTACTCACAGTTTTAAATGGGGTGATACCGGCTTTTATTGCATCATTGCGATATGTAGAGATTGTGCCGATTCGGGATCCTCGGTGATCATATACAGCCGTACTGTATTGGAGGTCAGTCGGTAGTATGTTCCTTCTGCGTTTTTAGTTGATATCTCGCAGAAGTGGACTTTACCAAAAAACCGACTCTCCAAAGAAACAGATGTCCGGCTTGTCTTTGCTTTTAAAGATGGAAGTTCACCGATCCCTCGCTTCTTTCTTTTCTTTTAAGCGCCTTTGATCCTCCGGTATTGTACTTCATTTCATGGGATAGTTACCATACGCGTTTTGGAGTGGGCTACGACTCTTATTGCTACTTGTCCCAACTTTTTGGGGATTTGTTGACACTGTGAAATTTTGAATCAACGTATTTTTCCTTTAAAATGATACATTTACTCGGATTAAACGTTTGATCTGTCATCTACGTTCTATTACAAATAAAATATTGACATTTGCCATCTCCACATCATTGCATTCAGTTTTTATTCACAATTAGAGTTGAGCGAACACCTGGATGTTCGGGTTCGACGAGTTCGGCCGAACTTTCGAAAAATGTTCGGGTTCGGGATCCGAACTCGACCCGAACTTCATCCCGAACCCGAACCCCATAGAAGTCAATGGGGACCCGAACTTTTGGGCACTAAAAAGGCTGTAAAACACACCCGGAAAGGGCTAGAGGGCTGCAAAAGGCAGCAAAATGTAGTTAAATCCCCTGCAAACAAATGTAGATAGGGAAATGATGAGTTAACATAAAATAAATAAAAATTAAACAATATTAATTGGAGTGAGGTCCCATAGCACAGAATCAGGCTTCAAGTCACCCACCAATGGAGAAAGTCACTTACTATTATTTTGACCACAGCACCCAGACAAAGGAGAGAGGTCCCACAGCAGAGAACCAGGCATCATATCACCCACCACAGGAGTAGGCCACCATTTAGTTACTTTGACCCCTACACCCAGACGGAGGAGAGAGGTTACACAGCAGAGAATCAGGCATTTAGATCACCCACCACAGGAGTAGGCCACCATTGAATCAGACCCCGGCAACCATGTCAGATGGCACAAGCATAAGCTTTATATCAATCAGCACAGGAGAAGGCGACTTTGACAGACTTTGACCCCTACACCCGGACGGAGGAGAGAGGTTTCAAAGCAGAGAATCAGGCATTTAGATCACCCACCACAGGAGTAGGCCCCAATTTAATGGGACCCCGGCAACCATGTCAGATGGCACAACCATCAGCTTCATATCAATCAGCACAGGAGAAGGCGACTTTGAAAGACTTTGACCCCTAAACCCAGACGGAGGAGAGAGGTTTCACAGCAGAGAATCAGGCATTTAGATCACCCACCACAGGAGTAGGCCCCCATTGAATCAGACCCTGGCAACCATGTCAGATGGCACAACCATCAGCTTTATATCAATCAGCACAGGAGAAGGCGACTTTGAAAGACTTTGACCCCTACACCCAGATGGAGGAGAGAGGTTTCACAGCAGAGAATCAGGCATCATATCAACCACCACAGGAGAAGCCACCATTTAGTTACTTTGACCCCTGCACCCAGGAAGAGGAGAGAGGCACCACAGCACATATTCTGGCATCATATCAGCCACCACAGGAGAAGCCACCATTGAGTTACTTTGACCCCCGCACCCAGGAAGAGGAGAGAGGCACCACAGCACATATTCTGGCATCATATCAGCCACCACAGGAGAAGTCACCATTGAGTTACTTTGACCCCCGCACCCAGGAAGAGGAGAGAGGCACCACAGCACATATTCTGGCATCATATCAGCCACCACAGGAGAAGCCACCATTGAGTTACTTTGACCCCTGCACCCAGGAAGAGGAGAGAGGCCCCACAGCACATATTCTGGCATCATATCAGCCACCACAGGAGAAGCCACCATTTAGTTACTTTGACCCCTTCACCCAAACAGAGGAGAGAGGTTCCACATCAGAGAATCAGGCATCATATCAACCACCACAGGAGTAGGCCACAATTTAATGGGACCCCGGCAACCATGTCAGATGGCACAACCATCAGCTTCATATCAATCAGCACAGGAGAAGGCGACTTTGAAAGACTTTGACCCCTACACCCAGACGGAGGAGAGAGGTTTCACAGCAGAGAATCAGGCATTTAGATCACCCACCACAGGAGTAGGCCCCCATTGAATCAGACCCTGGCAACCATGTCAGATGGCACAACCATCAGCTTTATATCAATCAGCACAGGAGAAGCCACCATTGAGTTACTTTGACCCCTGCACCCAGGAAGAGGAGAGAGGCCCCACAGCACATATTCTGGCATCATATCAGCCACCACAGGAGAAGCCACCATTGAGTTACTTTGACCCCCGCACCCAGGAAGAGGAGAGAGGCACCACAGCACATATTCTGGCATCATATCAGCCACCACAGGAGAAGCCACCATTGAGTTACTTTGACCCCTGCACCCAGGAAGAGGAGAGAGGCCCCACAGCACATATTCTGGCATCATACTAACCACCACAGGAGAAGCCACCATTGAGTTACTTTGACCCCTGCACCCAGGAAGAGGAGAGAGGCCCCACAGCACATATTCTGGCATCATATCAGCCACCACAGGAGAAGCCACCATTGAGTTACTTTGACCCCCGCACCCAGGAAGAGGAGAGAGGCACCACAGCACATATTCTGGCATCATATCAGCCACCACAGGAGAAGCCACCATTGAGTTACTTTGACCCCTGCACCCAGGAAGAGGAGAGAGGCCCCACAGCACATATTCTGGCATCATACTAACCACCAGAGGAGAAGCCACCATTGAGTTACTTTGACCCCTGCACCCAGGAAGAGGAGAGAGGCCCCACAGCACATATTCTGGCATCATATCAGCCACCACAGGAGAAGCCACCATTGAGTTACTTTGACCCCCGCACCCAGGAAGAGGAGAGAGGCACCACAGCACATATTCTGGCATCATATCAGCCACCACAGGAGAAGCCACCATTGAGTTACTTTGACCCCTGCACCCAGGAAGAGGAGAGAGGCCCCACAGCACATATTCTGGCATCATACTAACCACCGCAGGAGAAGCCACCATTGAGTTACTTTGACCCCTGCACCCAGGAAGAGGAGAGAGGCCCCATAGCACATATTCTGGCATCATATCAGCCACCACAGGAGAAGCCACCATTGAGTTACTTTGACCCCCGCTATATTTTCAATTGGTCAGAGACCACTAATTGTCTCTAGGTTGACACGTGCTCTGGGTTAACAGTATTAAAATTTAACGTTTATTATGTACCCATAAAATAATATCTAGAACTCACACATTAAAATTGTCAGTGGTGCCTGTCTTATTGCACTGTTCTATAGTATAATTGTGTTGTTAGGCCACTAGGGGGCACTAGAACTCTTTTCTCCAGTGCTACCTGGGGTCGGATTTTACTAGTGGTCACAGTTATTTGTATTGCGCACTGTTGGTTCCACAGTGCGCTCCTTCAACTACGAGCGTCCTCCCTGGGCACTAGGTACTGACATACGTATCATTCGTATTGGCTTGACATGGCACTTCACTGCCTAAAATAACATATACAACACTCTGCCCCCCGACATGTTTCGCCAAGCTCCCTTGGCGTCTTCAGGGGAATGGGCAGTGTTTGTATTGGGGGCGGGACTGGGCTTTTAAAACCTCCCAGTGTTTGTCATGACTGCATGGGCCAATAACCATCTCTATTACATATCCCCATGTTCTCCCAGCCAATCGGTACTGACGTGACATGGGATGTCCACCTGCGAGACCTTCCCACCTCTTTTTATTCACACCGGCAATCAGCTGCGCACACCGTCCGTGCGCATAGACTTAGTAGCGATCGTGAGTGCTCCCTCAACGCGCATGCCCAGGCACTCTAATGATGTTATCATTCTTGTTTCTTAATGAGGCGCCTGCGTCTGGACTAATGCTGGTAATACTTACCATATGTTCTTTTCAATATACTCAGGGACTTAATAATTGGTCCGTCTTACTTTCGGGTCATTAGTGCGCATGCGCCCAGACTTTGTGCCGATCATAGATACTGGCTATTCACTGGGCATGCTCAGACACTTGATTTTACGTCCTGGATCGTTCTAATAGGTCTGGTTTTCATCGCTTAAATACAGTCTACTTTCTGATTACTCATTCCATATATGGATTGTACATGCTGCTGTTCTGTTAGACCTTCTTATTTCTGGACTGACCTCCCTACTTCTGATATTCGGCGCCTTAGGTGGGAATATTTTGCTGGTCTTGCATATAATGTTGGACATATGTATTAGCTATGTGATGCTCCCCATATTTTAATTAACTATACATCTGCATACTATTGGGGGGGGGGGGGGGGGATACCTATTCTTATCTTTCTTATAGCACCTAGGTTTCACTTTCCCATCTATATTATTTTTATAATTATTTTTATTTTATGATATATGATTTGGTAAGTTTATGCAAAGTTTACAGTGGGGTATTGCTATTTGCTGTACCTATATGTGGGATTATTAGATGCTCCACTTATGCTAATGTTAGCAATTTATTTCCTTTTGGATCCATTATTCCGATAGTAGCTACTTAGCCTATAAAATGCCTCCTACCAGTGTCCTATGTGTCTACACTCACCAAACTAATAATGTGTATAGTATATAATTCTTATTATTAATATTATTCTTGTAATTCCTGAACGGAAGTGTATACTCCTACTAATCTCTAATTTTTTCCCCCAGTGTTGTTGAACGATCCTACAATTATTTAAATTAATATTATTTATTTTTATTTTTTATTTTTTATTTATTTTGATTATTTCTATTTTTTTATATAGTTTTTATTTTTATTTTTTTATATTTTTTTATTTTTGATGTTATTTATTATTATTTTTATTTTTTCATTTTTATTTTTATTTTATTTTTATTTTTGTTCATTTGGTGAGAGGAGAATTGTAGTGAATCTCCTATTAGTCTTCCATGATCAAACTTGTGCAACTGTTGAATGTGTGCCACTATTAGTGATAGTGCTTGCTAATCCTATACTAAATCACTTTTGTTGTATTTATTATAGGTATCTGTCTACTATCGTTTTCCATCACCCACAGCTCTCCATCCAGTCCAGCTCTCACCAGGTTTGTATATACTTTTTTTGCTTTTTTATATTATTTTATTTATTTTATTTTATAAATATGTGTATTATTTTCTTTTGTTTTTATTCATGAATAGGTCCCTCTATTGACTTGCATTTTTGGTACTATTTATGGGGAGCTCGCTCACAGAATATGGTTTATTCCAAAGCATAGTGTCATCCAGTCATTGTGAGGTACCTGCTTCCCTGCTACCCCTATCTATTTAATGAAGTTCTATAATAATCCGTTTTTACAATATTACTTCTTATAAGTGTTATTTAGAATCTCTTTCATAAGTATGATACGTACGTAAAACCCTCATTTAGACCGTGCGGGGTTTGACTATGTAGGCGGTATATCCACCGAGCTTCCTCCTGTTGTAGTCGTTTATCCAAATTACCCATCCTTGGGCCTAATTTTAATTTTTGGATCCCCCATACTTCCAAACTCTGGGTGTTTCCATGATGTATATTTTGCACGTGTCTTGCAAGGGGTGTATCACTGAGGGTGTTAATGGTACTAAGGTGTTTGGAGATTCGCCTTCTAAGCTCTTGTGTGGTTTTCCCCACATACATTTTTGGACAGCCACACTGAATGGCATATATTACCCCCATCGATTTACAGTTTATGTACTCTTTAATCCGATACTTTTTGTTATCGGCTGGGTTTTGAAATTCTTTTTTCGGTATCATCCTCCCACAGAAGTTACAGTCACCACATGGGTATGATCCTACCGTATGGAGCCAGGTAGGTCTATCTTGTTTTTTGTCTTGCATGAAATGGCTGTGCACCAATTTCTCTCTTAGATTTTGCCCTCTCCTATACGTGATGGCTGGTCTCGGGGTTAGGATTTCTTTTAGTTCACCGTCTGAGAGCAAGATGTGCCAGTGTCGTCCCAAGATGTTGCGTATTTTTTCGTGCTGTCCATCATAGTTCCCTATACATCGTACCACTTCTCTATTTTGGCTTAAACGTTGTTCGCCACCGTGAAGTAGAATGGTTCTGTCACTTTTTTTAGGTCTGTTGTACGCATAGTGTAGAGTTTTCTTCGGATATCCTCTTGCTAAGAATCTATTATATAGGAGCTTACATTCTTCATCAAAACTCTCCACTGTGGAGCAATTTCGTTTTGCTCGAATATATTGCCCTATTGGAATGCCCTTTTTAAGGGACGTGGGATGGTGACTTTGCCAGTGCAAAAGACTGTTTGTAGAGGTTGGCTTCCTATATATGGTAGTGTTGACGCTCCCATCATTTTCTAATGTGATCGTAAGATCTAAAAAGTTAATAGTTCTTTTGTCTATTTCTGCGGTGAACTTAAGGCCTAGAAGGTTGTCATTCAATTCCTTGACAAATTTAAGGAAGTGTGTACTAGTGCTGTCCCAAAGTATTAAAACGTCGTCTATGAAACGACCCCAGTATAATATGTTTTTGGTAAATTGGTAATTTTCATCAGTGAATACAGTGCGTTCTTCCCACCACCCTAAGAATAAATTTGCGAAATTAGGGGCACAAATCGTCCCCATAGCTGTCCCGGTGATCTGTAAATAAAACTTCCCATCAAACAAGAAATAATTGTGTGTTAACAGAAATTGTAATAGTGATAAAACAAATGTATTGTGCTCTTGATATTGTGTGCCTTTTGTGTTTAAATAGTATCTGATTGCTTCTAGGCCTAAGTCATGCTGGATACTGGTGTAGAGAGCTTCTACATCCAGACTCGCTATCAATGTGGTATCATTAACTTGGATATCCTGGAGCTTCATCAACGTATCTTTGGTATCTTTAAGGTAAGAGGACAAACTGGGTACAAATGGGGATATCATCTGGTCCACATAGCCACTGATCCCTTCACACAAGTTTTGGTTACCCGACACTATGGGCCTACCTGGTATTGGGTCACGTTTTTTATGCACTTTTGGGATAGCATAAAACGTGGCTATCGTGGGATGGGGATTATAGAGTACTTTCATCTCTTCTTTAGTAATAAGGTCTTTCAATTTTGCTTGGTCCAGAATGGCTTTTAGTTCTTTTTTATATTTCTCCGTGGGATTTTCTTTCAATAGTTGATATGTATTATTATCCTCTAGGAGAGCCATCACCATACGTACATAGTCGTCTTTTTTAAGGAGCACTATGTTGCCACCCTTATCTGAGGGTTTGATCTCTATATCCCTATTTTCCATCAGATTATCTAAAGCCACTTTTTCCTGCGGGTTTAACTTGGATCCCAATCGTGATTTTTTGGTCTTTATTTCCTGAAGGTCTTTAGTGACTAGATCTACGAAGGACTCAATTTTACCGTATTTCGTGAATGGTGGGGTATATTTGGATTGCGGGGTTAGAGTACTATGTGGTGCTCTCATTGGCACTATTTCTCCCCTATGCTCTCTTTCCAAATCCTCTAAAATTTGTATTGCTTGTGTTTCTTTTGTATTAAATTTGGTTGGATCTTTTTCCAAATTTTTATGTTCTTTGTGTAAGGCGAGCTTCCTAGCAAACAGATTAATATCTTTTACCCAGCTAAAACAATCGAAATAGGGTAAGGGTGTAAATGATAGGCCCTTGCTAAGTACATTTTCATGTTCAGGTGTTAGTGTCAGGTCCGTAAGGTTGATGATTTGCATTCCTTTATTGGGTGAACCAGTGGCTATGTCCCCTGACGATATCCCCACTTGTCTCGATCCCTGAGCTGTACCCCAGGTACTAAAAAATGAGGCATGAATGTCTGTGTAGTGTTCCCTGCTTGGGTAGTGGTTCCTGCTGGGACTCCTCCTGATGCTTGAGGTAACAATAAACAGGATGATGGCTGTCCTGTAGATGACTGTCCTTCTCCTCCACTGGTTACTCCACTTGTGTTTGTTGACACCGGATTGGGACATCTCAAGAAATTTTGAGAGTTACCTTGATATCTCGCTTGGTTGTAATTGGATCTGTTATAGCCTCTGCGTTTGTGTCTAGGTCTATAGCCTGTGCTGTATGCAGGGGTGTTACTCTCAGGTTCTGAGATATCTGATTCTGATATGTCGGTATATTCGTTGCGGTTATAATTTCCGCGATAGTTTGTTTGACTATTTTTTGTTATATAGATTTTTCCTGTTTCAAAATCTTTTTTGTCCCTATTATATTTACGGTGCTTCCTTTCTTTTACTTCGCTTTGTAGATATTCAATATTTTTCTGGAGTTTTATTTCTAGGTTTGTGAACTCAGTCTGGGTACGAAATACCTGAATATCATTAATTGCTTTCTCAAGTTGTGACGCGGTTTTGCTCAGTATCTTTTTTTCATACTCTAACAGGTATGCCTGCATCCGCAGGGAGCTCTCTGTTAGCAGGGCTTCCCAGCCTTTCTGGAATTCAGGATCGTCTTGATGGGAATTTGGTCTTATATTGATCCTGATCCCTCTGTACACAATATTTTGTTGCAGGTAAGTCTCCAGACTTGTTACTTCCCATATAGATCTTATATATTGTTTATAAGTTTTGTTTAATTCCTTAAACGCAAAATTGATATCTAAAGCGTTCACTGGGAGATCTTGTGTGGAGAAAACTCTACTAGCTTCAGATAGAAATACTGAAGTGGTGGGTTGGTTAGATAGGAAACTAGCCATCCTCCTAAACTCACCTTATTTTTAACTTATTCACGAGATTCTTATTTTTGGGGTCACTGATTAGGGGTTTTCCCCCCTCTTAAATATATTACAATTACATTGGACCCGCTCGCACGTGTTGAGACTTGAACGCTATATTTTCAATTGGTCAGAGACCACTAATTGTCTCTAGGTTGACACGTGCTCTGGGTTAACAGTATTAAAATTTAACGTTTATTATGTACCCATAAAAAAATAATATCTAGAACTCACACATTAAAATTGTCAGTGGTGCCTGTCTTATTGCACTGTTCTATAGTATAATTGTGCTGTTAGGCCACTAGGGGGCACTAGAACTCTTTTCTCCAGTGCTACCTGGGGTCGGATTTTACTAGTGGTCACAGTTATTTGTATTGCGCACTGTTGGTTCCACAGTGCGCTCCTTCAACTACGAGCGTCCTCCCTGGGCACTAGGTACTGACATACGTATCATTCGTATTGGCTTGACATGGCACTTCACTGCCTAAAATAACATATACAACACTCTGCCCCCCGACATGTTTCGCCAAGCTCCCTTGGCGTCTTCAGGGGAATGGGCAGTGTTTGTATTGGGGGCGGGACTGGGCTTTTAAAACCTCCCAGTGTTTGTCATGACTGCATGGGCCAATAACCATCTCTATTACATATCCCCATGTTCTCCCAGCCAATCGGTACTGACGTGACATGGGATGTCCACCTGCGAGACCTTCCCACCTCTTTTTATTCACACCGGCAATCAGCTGCGCACACCGTCCGTGCGCATAGACTTAGTAGCGATCGTGAGTGCTCCCTCAACGCGCATGCCCAGGCACTCTAATGATGTTATCATTCTTGTTTCTTAATGAGGCGCCTGCGTCTGGACTAATGCTGGTAATACTTACCATATGTTCTTTTCAATATACTCAGGGACTTAATAATTGGTCCGTCTTACTTTCGGGTCATTAGTGCGCATGCGCCCAGACTTTGTGCCGATCATAGATACTGGCTATTCACTGGGCATGCTCAGACACTTGATTTTACGTCCTGGATCGTTCTAATAGGTCTGGTTTTCATCGCTTAAATACAGTCTACTTTCTGATTACTCATTCCATATATGGATTGTACATGCTGCTGTTCTGTTAGACCTTCTTATTTCTGGACTGACCTCCCTACTTCTGATATTCGGCGCCTTAGGTGGGAATATTTTGCTGGTCTTGCATATAATGTTGGACATATGTATTAGCTATGTGATGCTCCCCATATTTTAATTAACTATACATCTGCATACTATTGGGGGGGGGGGGGGTACCTATTCTTATCTTTCTTATAGCACCTAGGTTTCACTTTCCCATCTATATTATTTTTATAATTATTTTTATTTTATGATATATGATTTGGTAAGTTTATGCAAAGTTTACAGTGGGGTATTGCTATTTGCTGTACCTATATGTGGGATTATTAGATGCTCCACTTATGCTAATGTTAGCAATTTATTTCCTTTTGGATCCATTATTCCGATAGTAGCTACTTAGCCTATAAAATGCCTCCTACCAGTGTCCTATGTGTCTACACTCACCAAACTAATAATGTGTATAGTATATAATTCTTATTATTAATATTATTCTTGTAATTCCTGAACGGAAGTGTATACTCCTACTAATCTCTAATTTTTTCCCCCAGTGTTGTTGAACGATCCTACAATTATTTAAATTAATATTATTTATTTTTATTTTTTATTTTTTATTTATTTTGATTATTTCTATTTTTTTATATAGTTTTTATTTTTATTTTTTTATATTTTTTTATTTTTGATGTTATTTATTATTATTTTTATTTTTTCATTTTTATTTTTATTTTATTTTTATTTTTGTTCATTTGGTGAGAGGAGAATTGTAGTGAATCTCCTATTAGTCTTCCATGATCAAACTTGTGCAACTGTTGAATGTGTGCCACTATTAGTGATAGTGCTTGCTAATCCTATACTAAATCACTTTTGTTGTATTTATTATAGGTATCTGTCTACTATCGTTTTCCATCACCCACAGCTCTCCATCCAGTCCAGCTCTCACCAGGTTTGTATATACTTTTTTTGCTTTTTTATATTATTTTATTTATTTTATTTTATAAATATGTGTATTATTTTCTTTTGTTTTTATTCATGAATAGGTCCCTCTATTGACTTGCATTTTTGGTACTATTTATGGGAAGCTCGCTCACAGAATATGGTTTATTCCAAAGCATAGTGTCATCCAGTCATTGTGAGGTACCTGCTTCCCTGCTACCCCTATCTATTTAATGAAGTTCTATAATAATCCGTTTTTACAATATTACTTCTTATAAGTGTTATTTAGAATCTCTTTCATAAGTATGATACGTACGTAAAACCCTCATTTAGACCGTGCGGGGTTTGACTATGTAGGCGGTATATCCACCGAGCTTCCTCCTGTTGTAGTCGTTTATCCAAATTACCCATCCTTGGGCCTAATTTTAATTTTTGGATCCCCCATACTTCCAAACTCTGGGTGTTTCCATGATGTATATTTTGCACGTGTCTTGCAAGGGGTGTATCACTGAGGGTGTTAATGGTACTAAGGTGTTTGGAGATTCGCCTTCTAAGCTCTTGTGTGGTTTTCCCCACATACATTTTTGGACAGCCACACTGAATGGCATATATTACCCCCATCGATTTACAGTTTATGTACTCTTTAATCCGATACTTTTTGTTATCGGCTGGGTTTTGAAATTCTTTTTTCGGTATCATCCTCCCACAGAAGTTACAGTCACCACATGGGTATGATCCTACCGTATGGAGCCAGGTAGGTCTATCTTGTTTTTTGTCTTGCATGAAATGGCTGTGCACCAATTTCTCTCTTAGATTTTGCCCTCTCCTATACGTGATGGCTGGTCTCGGGGTTAGGATTTCTTTTAGTTCACCGTCTGAGAGCAAGATGTGCCAGTGTCGTCCCAAGATGTTGCGTATTTTTTCGTGCTGTCCATCATAGTTCCCTATACATCGTACCACTTCTCTATTTTGGCTTAAACGTTGTTCGCCACCGTGAAGTAGAATGGTTCTGTCACTTTTTTTAGGTCTGTTGTACGCATAGTGTAGAGTTTTCTTCGGATATCCTCTTGCTAAGAATCTATTATATAGGAGCTTACATTCTTCATCAAAACTCTCCACTGTGGAGCAATTTCGTTTTGCTCGAATATTTTGCCCTATTGGAATGCCCTTTTTAAGGGACGTGGGATGGTGACTTTGCCAGTGCAAAAGACTGTTTGTAGAGGTTGGCTTCCTATATATGGTAGTGTTGACGCTCCCATCATTTTCTAATGTGATCGTAAGATCTAAAAAGTTAATAGTTCTTTTGTCTATTTCTGCGGTGAACTTAAGGCCTAGAAGGTTGTCATTCAATTCCTTGACAAATTTAAGGAAGTGTGTACTAGTGCTGTCCCAAAGTATTAAAATGTCGTCTATGAAACGACCCCAGTATAATATGTTTTTGGTAAATTGGTAATTTTCATCAGTGAATACAGTGCGTTCTTCCCACCACCCTAAGAATAAATTTGCGAAATTAGGGGCACAAATCGTCCCCATAGCTGTCCCGGTGATCTGTAAATAAAACTTCCCATCAAACAAGAAATAATTGTGTGTTAACAGAAATTGTAATAGTGATAAAACAAATGTATTGTGCTCTTGATATTGTGTGCCTTTTGTGTTTAAATAGTATCTGATTGCTTCTAGGCCTAAGTCATGCTGGATACTGGTGTAGAGAGCTTCTACATCCAGACTCGCTATCAATGTGGTATCATTAACTTGGATATCCTGGAGCTTCATCAACGTATCTTTGGTATCTTTAAGGTAAGAGGACAAACTGGGTACAAATGGGGATATCATCTGGTCCACATAGCCACTGATCCCTTCACACAAGTTTTGGTTACCCGACACTATGGGCCTACCTGGTATTGGGTCACGTTTTTTATGCACTTTTGGGATAGCATAAAACGTGGCTATCGTGGGATGGGGATTATAGAGTACTTTCATCTCTTCTTTAGTAATAAGGTCTTTCAATTTTGCTTGGTCCAGAATGGCTTTTAGTTCTTTTTTATATTTCTCCGTGGGATTTTCTTTCAATAGTTGATATGTATTATTATCCTCTAGGAGAGCCATCACCATACGTACATAGTCGTCTTTTTTAAGGAGCACTATGTTGCCACCCTTATCTGAGGGTTTGATCTCTATATCCCTATTTTCCATCAGATTATCTAAAGCCACTTTTTCCTGCGGGTTTAAATTGGATCCCAATCGTGATTTTTTGGTCTTTATTTCCTGAAGGTCTTTAGTGACTAGATCTACGAAGGACTCAATTTTACCGTATTTCGTGAATGGTGGGGTATATTTGGATTGCGGGGTTAGAGTACTATGTGGTGCTCTCATTGGCACTATTTCTCCCCTATGCTCTCTTTCATAATCCTCTAAAATTTGTATTGCTTGTGTTTCTTTTGTATTAAATTTGGTTGGATCTTTTTCCAAATTTTTATGTTCTTTGTGTAAGGCGAGCTTCCTAGCAAACAGATTAATATCTTTTACCCAGCTAAAACAATCGAAATAGGGTAAGGGTGTAAATGATAGGCCCTTGCTAAGTACATTTTCATGTTCA
Organism: Bufo bufo; assembly: GCF_905171765.1. NCBI lineage: Eukaryota > Metazoa > Chordata > Amphibia > Anura > Bufonidae > Bufo > Bufo bufo. Next base: position 349,231,263 of record NC_053391.1, on the reverse strand, counting down.
GGTGTTAGTGTCAGGTCCGTAAGGTTGATGATTTGCATTCCTTTATTGGGTGAACCAGTGGCTATGTCCCCTGACGATATCCCCACTTGTCTCGATCCCTGAGCTGTACCCCAGGTACTAAAAAATGAGGCATGAATGTCTGTGTAGTGTTCCCTGCTTGGGTAGTGGTTCCTGCTGGGACTCCTCCTGATGCTTGAGGTAACAATAAACAGGATGATGGCTGTCCTGTAGATGACTGTCCTTCTCCTCCACTGGTTACTCCACTTGTGTTTGTTAACACCGGATTGGGACATCTCAAGAAATTTTGAGAGTTACCTTGATATCTCGCTTGGTTGTAATTGGATCTGTTATAGCCTCTGCGTTTGTGTCTAGGTCTATAGCCTGTGCTGTATGCAGGGGTGTTACTCTCAGGTTCTGAGATATCTGATTCTGATATGTCGGTATATTCGTTGCGGTTATAATTTCCGCGATAGTTTGTTTGACTATTTTTTGTTATATAGATTTTTCCTGTTTCAAAATCTTTTTTGTCCCTATTATATTTACGGTGCTTCCTTTCTTTTACTTCGCTTTGTAGATATTCAATATTTTTCTGGAGTTTTATTTCTAGGTTTGTGAACTCAGTCTGGGTACGAAATACCTGAATATCATTAATTGCTTTCTCAAGTTGTGACGCGGTTTTGCTCAGTATCTTTTTTTCATACTCTAACAGGTATGCCTGCATCCGCAGGGAGCTCTCTGTTAGCAGGGCTTCCCAGCCTTTCTGGAATTCAGGATCGTCTTGATGGGAATTTGGTCTTATATTGATCCTGATCCCTCTGTACACAATATTTTGTTGCAGGTAAGTCTCCAGACTTGTTACTTCCCATATAGATCTTATATATTGTTTATAAGTTTTGTTTAATTCCTTAAACGCAAAATTGATATCTAAAGCGTTCACTGGGAGATCTTGTGTGGAGAAAACTCTACTAGCTTCAGATAGAAATACTGAAGTGGTGGGTTGGTTAGATAGGAAACTAGCCATCCTCCTAAACTCACCTTATTTTTAACTTATTCACGAGATTCTTATTTTTGGGGTCACTGATTAGGGGTTTTCCCCCCTCTTAAATATATTACAATTACATTGGACCCGCTCGCACGTGTTGAGACTTGAACGCTATATTTTCAATTGGTCAGAGACCACTAATTGTCTCTAGGTTGACACGTGCTCTGGGTTAACAGTATTAAAATTTAACGTTTATTATGTACCCATAAAAAAATAATATCTAGAACTCACACATTAAAATTGTCAGTGGTGCCTGTCTTATTGCACTGTTCTATAGTATAATTGTGCTGTTAGGCCACTAGGGGGCACTAGAACTCTTTTCTCCAGTGCTACCTGGGGTCGGATTTTACTAGTGGTCACAGTTATTTGTATTGCGCACTGTTGGTTCCACAGTGCGCTCCTTCAACTACGAGCGTCCTCCCTGGGCACTAGGTACTGACATACGTATCATTCGTATTGGCTTGACATGGCACTTCACTGCCTAAAATAACATATACAACACTCTGCCCCCCGACATGTTTCGCCAAGCTCCCTTGGCGTCTTCAGGGGAATGGGCAGTGTTTGTATTGGGGGCGGGACTGGGCTTTTAAAACCTCCCAGTGTTTGTCATGACTGCATGGGCCAATAACCATCTCTATTACATATCCCCATGTTCTCCCAGCCAATCGGTACTGACGTGACATGGGATGTCCACCTGCGAGACCTTCCCACCTCTTTTTATTCACACCGGCAATCAGCTGCGCACACCGTCCGTGCGCATAGACTTAGTAGCGATCGTGAGTGCTCCCTCAACGCGCATGCCCAGGCACTCTAATGATGTTATCATTCTTGTTTCTTAATGAGGCGCCTGCGTCTGGACTAATGCTGGTAATACTTACCATATGTTCTTTTCAATATACTCAGGGACTTAATAATTGGTCCGTCTTACTTTCGGGTCATTAGTGCGCATGCGCCCAGACTTTGTGCCGATCATAGATACTGGCTATTCACTGGGCATGCTCAGACACTTGATTTTACGTCCTGGATCGTTCTAATAGGTCTGGTTTTCATCGCTTAAATACAGTCTACTTTCTGATTACTCATTCCATATATGGATTGTACATGCTGCTGTTCTGTTAGACCTTCTTATTTCTGGACTGACCTCCCTACTTCTGATATTCGGCGCCTTAGGTGGGAATATTTTGCTGGTCTTGCATATAATGTTGGACATATGTATTAGCTATGTGATGCTCCCCATATTTTAATTAACTATACATCTGCATACTATTGGGGGGGGGGGGATACCTATTCTTATCTTTCTTATAGCACCTAGGTTTCACTTTCCCATCTATATTATTTTTAAATTTATTTTTATTTTATGATATATGATTTGGTAAGTTTATGCAAAGTTTAAAGTGGGGTATTGCTATTTGCTGTACCTATATGTGGGATTATTAGATGCTCCACTTATGCTAATGTTAGCAATTTATTTCCTTTTGGATCCATTATTCCGATAGTAGCTACTTAGCCTATAAAATGCCTCCTACCAGTGTCCTATGTGTCTACACTCACCAAACTAATAATGTGTATAGTATATAATTCTTATTATTAATATTATTCTTGTAATTCCTGAACGGAAGTGTATACTCCTACTAATCTCTAATTTTTTCCCCCAGTGTTGTTGAACGATCCTACAATTATTTAAATTAATATTATTTATTTTTATTTTTTATTTTTTATTTATTTTGATTATTTCTATTTTTTTATATAGTTTTTATTTTTATTTTTTTATATTTTTTTATTTTTGATGTTATTTATTATTATTTTTATTTTTTCATTTTTATTTTTATTTTATTTTTATTTTTGTTCATTTGGTGAGAGGAGAATTGTAGTGAATCTCCTATTAGTCTTCCATGATCAAACTTGTGCAACTGTTGAATGTGTGCCACTATTAGTGATAGTGCTTGCTAATCCTATACTAAATCACTTTTGTTGTATTATTATAGGTATCTGTCTACTATCGTTTTCCATCACCCACAGCTCTCCATCCAGTCCAGCTCTCACCAGGTTTGTATATACTTTTTTTGCTTTTTTATATTATTTTATTTATTTTATTTTATAAATATGTGTATTATTTTCTTTTGTTTTTATTCATGAATAGGTCCCTCTATTGACTTGCATTTTTGGTACTATTTATGGGGAGCTCGCTCACAGAATATGGTTTATTCCAAAGCATAGTGTCATCCAGTCATTGTGAGGTACCTGCTTCCCTGCTACCCCTATCTATTTAATGAAGTTCTATAATAATCCGTTTTTACAATATTACTTCTTATAAGTGTTATTTAGAATCTCTTTCATAAGTATGATACGTACGTAAAACCCTCATTTAGACCGTGCGGGGTTTGACTATGTAGGCGGTATATCCACCGAGCTTCCTCCTGTTGTAGTCGTTTATCCAAATTACCCATCCTTGGGCCTAATTTTAATTTTTGGATCCCCCATACTTCCAAACTCTGGGTGTTTCCATGATGTATATTTTGCACGTGTCTTGCAAGGGGTGTATCACTGAGGGTGTTAATGGTACTAAGGTGTTTGGAGATTCGCCTTCTAAGCTCTTGTGTGGTTTTCCCCACATACATTTTTGGACAGCCACACTGAATGGCATATATTACCCCCATCGATTTACAGTTTATGTACTCTTTAATCCGATACTTTTTGTTATCGGCTGGGTTTTGAAATTCTTTTTTCGGTATCATCCTCCCACAGAAGTTACAGTCACCACATGGGTATGATCCTACCGTATGGAGCCAGGTAGGTCTATCTTGTTTTTTGTCTTGCATGAAATGGCTGTGCACCAATTTCTCTCTTAGATTTTGCCCTCTCCTATACGTGATGGCTGGTCTCGGGGTTAGGATTTCTTTTAGTTCACCGTCTGAGAGCAAGATGTGCCAGTGTCGTCCCAAGATGTTGCGTATTTTTTCGTGCTGTCCATCATAGTTCCCTATACATCGTACCACTTCTCTATTTTGGCTTAAACGTTGTTCGCCACCGTGAAGTAGAATGGTTCTGTCACTTTTTTTAGCTCTGTTGTACGCATAGTGTAGAGTTTTCTTCGGATATCCTCTTGCTAAGAATCTATTATATAGGAGCTTACATTCTTCATCAAAACTCTCCACTGTGGAGCAATTTCGTTTTGCTCGAATATATTGCCCTATTGGAATGCCCTTTTTAAGGGACGTGGGATGGTGACTTTGCCAGTGCAAAAGACTGTTTGTAGAGGTTGGCTTCCTATATATGGTAGTGTTGACGCTCCCATCATTTTCTAATGTGATCGTAAGATCTAAAAAGTTAATAGTTCTTTTGTCTATTTCTGCGGTGAACTTAAGGCCTAGAAGGTTGTCATTCAATTCCTTGACAAATTTAAGGAAGTGTGTACTAGTGCTGTCCCAAAGTATTAAAACGTCGTCTATGAAACGACCCCAGTATAATATGTTTTTGGTAAATTGGTAATTTTCATCAGTGAATACAGTGCGTTCTTCCCACCACCCTAAGAATAAATTTGCGAAATTAGGGGCACAAATCGTCCCCATAGCTGTCCCGGTGATCTGTAAATAAAACTTCCCATCAAACAAGAAATAATTGTGTGTTAACAGAAATTGTAATAGTGATAAAACAAATGTATTGTGCTCTTGATATTGTGTGCCTTTTGTGTTTAAATAGTATCTGATTGCTTCTAGGCCTAAGTCATGCTGGATACTGGTGTAGAGAGCTTCTACATCCAGACTCGCTATCAATGTGGTATCATTAACTTGGATATCCTGGAGCTTCATCAACGTATCTTTGGTATCTTTAAGGTAAGAGGACAAACTGGGTACAAATGGGGATATCATCTGGTCCACATAGCCACTGATCCCTTCACACAAGTTTTGGTTACCCGACACTATGGGCCTACCTGGTATTGGGTCACGTTTTTTATGCACTTTTGGGATAGCATAAAACGTGGCTATCGTGGGATGGGGATTATAGAGTACTTTTATCTCTTCTTTAGTAATAAGGTCTTTCAATTTTGCTTGGTCCAGAATGGCTTTTAGTTCTTTTTTATATTTCTCCGTGGGATTTTCTTTCAATAGTTGATATGTATTATTATCCTCTAGGAGAGCCATCACCATACGTACATAGTCGTCTTTTTTAAGGAGCACTATGTTGCCACCCTTATCTGAGGGTTTGATCTCTATATCCCTATTTTCCATCAGATTATCTAAAGCCACTTTTTCCTGCGGGTTTAAATTGGATCCCAATCGTGATTTTTTGGTCTTTATTTCCTGAAGGTCTTTAGTGACTAGATCTACGAAGGACTCAATTTTACCGTATTTCGTGAATGGTGGGGTATATTTGGATTGCGGGGTTAGAGTACTATGTGGTGCTCTCATTGGCACTATTTCTCCCCTATGCTCTCTTTCCAAATCCTCTAAAATTTGTATTGCTTGTGTTTCTTTTGTATTAAATTTGGTTGGATCTTTTTCCAAATTTTTATGTTCTTTGTGTAAGGCGAGCTTCTTAGCAAACAGATTAATATCTTTTACCCAGCTAAAACAATCGAAATAGGGTAAGGGTGTAAATGATAGGCCCTTGCTAAGTACATTTTCATGTTCAGGTGTTAGTGTCAGGTCCGTAAGGTTGATGATTTGCATTCCTTTATTGGGTGAACCAGTGGCTATGTCCCCTGACGATATCCCCACTTGTCTCGATCCCTGAGCTGTACCCCAGGTACTAAAAAATGAGGCATGAATGTCTGTGTAGTGTTCCCTGCTTGGGTAGTGGTTCCTGCTGGGACTCCTCCTGATGCTTGAGGTAACAATAAACAGGATGATGGCTGTCCTGTAGATGACTGTCCTTCTCCTCCACTGGTTACTCCACTTGTGTTTGTTGACACCGGATTGGGACATCTCAAGAAATTTTGAGAGTTACCTTGATATCTCGCTTGGTTGTAATTGGATCTGTTATAGCCTCTGCGTTTGTGTCTAGGTCTATAGCCTGTGCTGTATGCAGGGGTGTTACTCTCAGGTTCTGAGATATCTGATTCTGATATGTCGGTATATTCGTTGCGGTTATAATTTCCGCGATAGTTTGTTTGACTATTTTTTGTTATATAGATTTTTCCTGTTTCAAAATCTTTTTTGTCCCTATTATATTTACGGTGCTTCCTTTCTTTTACTTTGCTTTGTAGATATTCAATATTTTTCTGGAGTTTTATTTCTAGGTTTGTGAACTCAGTCTGGGTACGAAATACCTGAATATCATTAATTGCTTTCTCAAGTTGTGACGCGGTTTTGCTCAGTATCTTTTTTTCATACTCTAACAGGTATGCCTGCATCCGCAGGGAGCTCTCTGTTAGCAGGGCTTCCCAGCCTTTCTGGAATTCAGGATCGTCTTGATGGGAATTTGGTCTTATATTGATCCTGATCCCTCTGTACACAATATTTTGTTGCAGGTAAGTCTCCAGACTTGTTACTTCCCATATAGATCTTATATATTGTTTATAAGTTTTGTTTAATTCCTCAAAAAAGCAAAATTGATATCTAAAGCGTTCACTGGGAGATCTTGTGTGGAGAAAACTCTACTAGCTTCAGATAGAAATACTGAAGTGGTGGGTTGGTTAGATAGGAAACTAGCCATCCTCCTAAACTCACCTTATTTTTAACTTATTCACGAGATTCTTATTTTTGGGGTCACTGATTAGGGGTTTTCCCCCCTCTTAAATATATTACAATTACATTGGACCCGCTCGCACGTGTTGAGACTTGAACGCTATATTTTCAATTGGTCAGAGACCACTAATTGTCTCTAGGTTGACACGTGCTCTGGGTTAACAGTATTAAAATTTAACGTTTATTATGTACCCATAAAATAATATCTAGAACTCACACATTAAAATTGTCAGTGGTGCCTGTCTTATTGCACTGTTCTATAGTATAATTGTGCTGTTAGGCCACTAGGGGGCACTAGAACTCTTTTCTCCAGTGCTACCTGGGGTCGGATTTTACTAGTGGTCACAGTTATTTGTATTGCGCACTGTTGGTTCCACAGTGCGCTCCTTCAACTACGAGCGTCCTCCCTGGGCACTAGGTACTGACATACGTATCATTCGTATTGGCTTGACATGGCACTTCACTGCCTAAAATAACATATACAACACTCTGCCCCCCGACATGTTTCGCCAAGCTCCCTTGGGATCTTCAGGGGAATGGGCAGTGTTTGTATTGGGGGCGGGACTGGGCTTTTAAAACCTCCCAGTGTTTGTCATGACTGCATGGGCCAATAACCATCTCTATTACATATCCCCATGTTCTCCCAGCCAATCGGTACTGACGTGACATGGGATGTCCACCTGCGAGACCTTCCCACCTCTTTTTATTCACACCGGCAATCAGCTGCGCACACCGTCCGTGCGCATAGACTTAGTAGCGATCGTGAGTGCTCCCTCAACGCGCATGCCCAGGCACTCTAATGATGTTATCATTCTTGTTTCTTAATGAGGCGCCTGCGTCTGGACTAATGCTGGTAATACTTACCATATGTTCTTTTCAATATACTCAGGGACTTAATAATTGGTCCGTCTTATTTTCGGGTCATTAGTGCGCATGCGCCCAGACTTTGTGCCGATCATAGATACTGGCTATTCACTGGGCATGCTCAGACACTTGATTTTACGTCCTGGATCGTTCTAATAGGTCTGGTTTTCATCGCTTAAATACAGTCTACTTTCTGATTACTCATTCCATATATGGATTGTACATGCTGCTGTTCTGTTAGACCTTCTTATTTCTGGACTGACCTCCCTACTTCTGATATTCGGCGCCTTAGGTGGGAATATTTTGCTGGTCTTGCATATAATGTTGGACATATGTATTAGCTATGTGATGCTCCCCATATTTTAATTAACTATACATCTGCATACTATTGGGGGGGGGGATACCTATTCTTATCTTTCTTATAGCACCTAGGTTTCACTTTCCCATCTATATTATTTTTATAATTATTTTTATTTTATGATATATGATTTGGTAAGTTTATGCAAAGTTTACAGTGGGGTATTGCTATTTGCTGTACCTATATGTGGGATTATTAGATGCTCCACTTATGCTAATGTTAGCAATTTATTTCCTTTTGGATCCATTATTCCAATAGTAGCTACTTAGCCTATAAAATGCCTCCTACCAGTGTCCTATGTGTCTACACTCACCAAACTAATAATGTGTATAGTATATAATTCTTATTATTAATATTATTCTTGTAATTCCTGAACGGAAGTGTATACTCCTACTAATCTCTAATTTTTTCCCCCAGTGTTGTTGAACGATCCTACAATTATTTAAATTAATATTATTTATTTTTATTTTTTATTTTTTATTTATTTTGATTATTTCTATTTTTTTATATAGTTTTTATTTTTATTTTTTTATATTTTTTTATTTTTGATGTTATTTATTATTATTTTTATTTTTTCATTTTTATTTTTATTTTATTTTTATTTTTGTTCATTTGGTGAGAGGAGAATTGTAGTGAATCTCCTATTAGTCTTCCATGATCAAACTTGTGCAACTGTTGAATGTGTGCCACTATTAGTGATAGTGCTTGCTAATCCTATACTAAATCACTTTTGTTGTATTTATTATAGGTATCTGTCTACTATCGTTTTCCATCACCCACAGCTCTCCATCCAGTCCAGCTCTCACCAGGTTTGTATATACTTTTTTTGCTTTTTTATATTATTTTATTTATTTTATTTTATAAATATGTGTATTATTTTCTTTTGTTTTTATTCATGAATAGGTCCCTCTATTGACTTGCATTTTTGGTACTATTTATGGGGAGCTCGCTCACAGAATATGGTTTATTCCAAAGCATAGTGTCATCCAGTCATTGTGAGGTACCTGCTTCCCAGCACATATTCTGGCATCATATCAGCCACCACAGGAGAAGCCACCATTGAGTTACTTTGACCCCTGCACCCAGGAAGAGGAGAGAGGCCCCACAGCACATATTCTGGCATCATATCAGCCACCACAGGAGAAGCCACCATTGAGTTACTTTGACCCCCGCACCCAGGAAGAGGAGAGAGGCACCACAGCACATATTCTGGCATCATATCAGCCACCACAGGAGAAGCCACCATTGAGTTACTTTGACCCCCGCACCCAGGAAGAGGAGAGAGGCACCACAGCACATATTCTGGCATCATATCAGCCACCACAGGAGAAGCCACCATTGAGTTACTTTGACCCCTGCACCCAGGAAGAGGAGAGAGGCCCCACAGCACATATTCTGGCATCATACTAACCACCACAGGAGAAGCCACCATTGAGTTACTTTGACCCCTGCACCCAGGAAGAGGAGAGAGGCCCCACAGCACATATTCTGGCATCATATCAGCCACCACAGGAGAAGCCACCATTGAGTTACTTTGACCCCCGCACCCAGGAAGAGGATAGAGGCACCACAGCACATATTCTGGCATCATATCAGCCACCACAGGAGAAGCCACCATTGAGTTACTTTGACCCCCGCACCCAGGAAGAGGAGAGAGGCACCACAGCACATATTCAGGCATCATATCACACACCGCAGGAGAAGGCCTCTTTCAGTGATTTAGGCCTTTGGACCCAGACAGAGGAGAGAGGCACCACAGCACATATTCTGGCATCATATCAGCCACCACAGGAGAAGCCACCATTGAGTTACTTTGACCCCTGCACCCAGGAAGAGGAGAGAGGCCCCACAGCACATATTCTGGCATCATATCAGCCACCACAGGAGAAGCCACCATTTAGTTACTTTGACCCCTTCACCCAAACAGAGGAGAGAGGTTCCACATCAGAGAATCAGGCATCATATCAACCACCACAGGAGTAGGCCACAATTTAGTTTATTTGACCCCTGCACCCAGGAAGAGGAGAGAGGCCCCACAGCACATATTCTGGCATCATATCACACACCACAGGAGAAGGCCTCTTTCAGTGATTTAGGCCTTTGGACCCAGACAGAGGAGAGAGGTCAGAGATTAGCTTCATATCCCCCAGCACAGCAGAAGACCGCTTTATTTGACTTAGGCCTCAGCACCCAGACAGAAGACAGAGGTAGCATGGCAGAGGTTATGGCTTCATGTCACCCGTTAGTTTAACCGGCCACTTTCATCTGGTTAGGCCCCGGCGCCCAGACAGAGAAGAGTTTCATTCAACTGTGGGTTTCATAAAATTTGTATCAAATAAAGAAGTGGCCCGTAGCACAACAAGACATGTTTTAGGCAGTTAATAAGGACTACTCTGCACAAGGGAGGGACAGGTCCTGTGGGATCCATGCCTGGTTCATCTTTATGAAGGTCAGCTTGTCCACGTTGGCTGTGGACAGGCGGCTGCGCTTGTCAGTAATGACGCCCCCTGCCGTGCTGAATACGCGTTCAGATAAAACGCTGGCCGCCGGGCAGGAAAGCACCTCCAAGGCATAACATGCTAACTCTGGCCACGTGGACAATTTTGAAACCCAGTAGTTGAATGGGGCCGAACCATCCGCCAGGATGTGGAGGGGTGTGCAGACATACTGTTCAACCATGTTAGTGAAATGCTGCCTCCTGCTAACACGTTCCGTATCAGGTGTCGGTGCAGATAGCTGTGGCGTGGAGACAAAACTTTTCCACATTTCTGCCATGCTAACCCTGCCCTCAGATGAGCTGGCCGTGACACAGCTGCGTTGGCGACCTCTTGCCACTCCTCTGCCTTCACCTTCCACCTGTTCCCCTGTGACATGTGGAAATGCTCTCAAGAGCGCCTCTATCAGCGTGCGCTTGTACTCGAGCATCTTACGGTCGCGCTCCAGTTCAGGAATTAAAGTGGGCACATTGTCTTTATACCGGGGATCCAGCAGGGTGGCCACCCAGTAGTCTGCACACGTTAAAACGTGGGCAACTCTGCTGTCGTTGCGCAGGCATTGGAGCATATATTCGCTCATGTGGGCCAGGCTACCCATGGGTAAGGACAAGCTGTCCTCTGTGGGAGGCGTATCGTCATCGTCCACCGTATCCCCCCAGCCACGCACCAGTGATGGGCCTGGGCTGCCACCCCGCTGTGAACTTGCGTCATCCTCGTCCCCCTCCACCTCCTCCTCCTCATCCTCCTCGTCCTCCAGTACAGTGCCTTGGCTGGCGACTTGTGAACCTGTCCTCTGCTGCTTAAACAAACCTCCCTCTGAGCCACTTCGAACAGACTGGCCCGAAAGTGTTAGAAACGAGCCCTCATCCTCCTCCTCCTCCTCCACCTGGGCCACCTCCTCTAACATCATTGCCCTAAGTGTTTTCTCAAGGAGACATAGAAGTGGTATTGTAACGCTGATAACAGTGTCATCGCCACTGGCCATGTTGGTGGAGTACTCGAAACAGCGCAGCAGGGCACACAGGTCTCGCATGGAGGCCCAATCATTGGTGGTGAAGTGGTGCTGTTCGGCAGTACGACTGACGCGAGCGTGCTGCAGCTGAAACTCCACTATGGCCTGCTGCTGCTCGCACAGTCTCTCCAGCATGTGCAAGGTGGAGTTCCACCGGGTGGGCACGTCGCATATGAGGCGGTGAGCGGGAAGGCCGAAGTTCCGCTGTAGCGCAGACAGGCGAGCAGTGACAGGATGTGAACGGCGGAAGCGCGCACAGACGGCCCGCACTTTATGCAGCAGCTCTGACATGTTGGGGTAGTGGTGAATGAACCTCTGCACCACCAAGTTCAGCACATGCGCCAGGCAAGGGATGTGCGTCAAACCGGCTAGTCCCAGAGCTGCCACGAGATTTCGCCCATTATCGCATACCACCAGGCCTGGCTTGAGGCCCACCGGCAGAAACCACTCGTCGGTCTGTTGTTCAATACCCCGCCACAACTCCTTTGCGCTGTGGGGCCTGTCCCCCAAACATATGAGTTTCAGAATGGCCTGCTGACGTTTACCCCGGGCTGTGCTGAAGTTGGTGGTGAAGGTGTGTGGCTGACCGGATGAGCTGGTGGAAGCAGTGGAGGAGGAAGCCGAGTAGGAGGAGGAGGCTACAGGAGGCAGAGAATGATGCCCTGCGATCCTAGGGGGCGGAAGGACGTGCGCCAAGGAACTGTCCGCCGGGGGCCCAGCCGCCACTACATTCATCCAGTGTGCAGTTAGTGAGATATAGCGTCCCTGGCCGTGCTTACTGGTCCACGTATCTGTGGTTAGGTGGACCTTGCCACAAATGGCGTTGCGCAGTGCACACTTGATTTTATCGGACACTTGCATGTGCAGGGAAGGCACGGCTGTCTTGGAGAAGTAGTGGCGGCTGGGAACCACATACTGCGGGACAGCCATGGCCATCAGCTGTTTGAAGCTGTCTGTGTCCACCAGCCGGAATGACAGCATTTCAAAGGCCAGCAGCTTAGAAATGCTGGCGTTCAGGCCAAGGGCTCGAGGGTGACTCGGGGGGAATTTGCGCTTCCTCTCTAAGGTTTGAGATATTGAGAGCTGAACGCTGCTGTGTGATATAGTGGAGACGCTAGTTGACGGTGGCGGTGGTGGTGGTGTCGGTGGCACATCCTCTGTTTGCTGCTCGGCAGGTGGCAACATTCCTCTCGAGGCGGAAGCCGAGGCAGCAGCGGTAGAGGGAGCAGGGGGAGCCTCAGCGAGTGCCTGGTTTTTAAGGTGTGTACCCCACTGCAGTTCATGCTTTGCATGTAGATGCCTGGTCATGCAGGTTGTGCTGAGGTTCAGAACGTTAATGCCTCGCCTCAGGCTCTGATGGCAGAGCGTGCAAGTCACTCGGGTCTTGTCGGTAGGACATTGTTTAAAGAAGTGCCATGCCAGGGAACTCTTTGAAGCTGCCTTTGTGGGGCTGGGTCCCTGTTGGCGATGTCCAGTAGCAGGCGAACTCTGGGGGCGGCGGCTCGTCTGCTTTGGCCCCCTGCTCCCTCTTTGGCTTCGCTGTTGTCTCGGTCTCACCACTACCTCTTCCTCTGAACTGTGAAAGTCATCGCCACGACCTTCAGTCCATGTGGGGTCTAAGACCTCATCGTCCTCTGCATCGTCTTCCACCCAGTCTCCCTCCCTGACCTCCTCCTGTTCAGTCTGCACACTGCAAAAAGACGCGGCAGTGGGCACCTGTGTTTCGTCATCATCAGAGAGTCGGTGACTCTGCTGTGGTGGTATTCCCATGTCCTCTTCATCTGGAGACATAAGTGGTTGTGCGTCAGTGCATGGTATGTCTTCCTCCACTGGGGAAGGGCTAGGTGGACGCCCCTGGGAAACCCTGGAAGCAGAGTCTTCAAACAGAAGAAGAGACTGCTGCATAACTTGTGGCTCAGACCGTTTCCCTGATATGCTTGGGGGTGATGTGACAGACTGATGGGCTTGGTTTTCAGGTGCCACCTGTGCGCTTTCTGCAGAAGACCATGTGGTGAACGTGCTGGAAGCACTGTCGGCCACCCAATCGATTAATGCCTGTACCTGCTCAGGCCTTACCATCCTAAGAGCGGCATTGGGCCCCACGAGATATTGCGGTACATTCTGCCGGCTAGTTGAGGGAGTTCGTTCCCTACTGTGTGCGCCTGGGGCCGAACGGCCACGTCCTCTACCAGCAACAGAGGCTCCACGGACACCACCACGACCGCGTCCTCGTCCCTTAATAGTATTTTTCTTCATTGTTGCGATTCAACTCGCACCACAATGAAATATATTATTTTTTATAAGCAAAATCCCCTCACTGGAATACTTTCAGTCTTTTGACTGTATGGATTACAGATGGAATGACTGTTATATGTGAGTACCGCTTTCTTTGACAGATTCTAGTATGGGTACATATATGTTTTCCCAACCCCAGCACATTAGTTTGCTAATTCCAGATGTATGAAACGCAGGCCTAACTGTATCTAGTATATTGAACGCCAGATAAACTAACTTGGCCTTTTTTAAATAAAAAAAATCCCCTCACTGGAATACTTTCAGTCTTTTGACTGTATGGATTACAGATGGAATGACTGTTATATGTGAGTACCGCTTTCTTTGACAGATTCTAGTATGGGTACATATATGTTTTCCCAACCCCAGCACATTAGTTTGCTAATTCCAGATGTATGAAACGCAGGCCTAACTGTATCTAGTATATTGAACGCCAGATAAACTAACTTGGCCTTTTTTAAATAAAAAAAATTCCCTCACTGGAATACTTTCAGTCTTTTGCCTGTATGGATTACAGATGGAATGACTGTTATATGTGAGTACCGCTTTCTTTGACAGATTCTAGTATGGGTACATATATGTTTTCCCAACCCCAGCACATTAGTTTGCTAATTCCAGATGTATGAAACGCAGGCCTAACTGTATCTAGTATTTTGAACGCCAGATAAACTAACTTGGCCTTTTTTAAATAAAAAAAATCCCCTCACTGGAATACTTTCAGTCTTTTGACTGTATGGATTACAGATGGAATGACTGTTATATGTGAGTACCGCTTTCTTTGACAGATTCTAGTATGGGTACATATATGTTTTCCCAACCCCAGCACATTAGTTTGCTAATTCCAGATGTATGAAACGCAGGCCTAACTGTATCTAGTATATTGAACGCCAGATAAACTAACTTGGCCTTTTTTAAATAAAAAAAATCCCCTCACTGGAATACTTTCAGTCTTTTGACTGAATGGATTACAGATGGAATGACTGTTATATGTGAGTACCGCTTTCTTTGACAGATTCTAGTATGGGTACATATATGTTTTCCCAACCCCAGCACATTAGTTTGCTAATTCCAGATGTATGAAACGCAGGCCTAACTATATCTAGTATATTGAACGCCAGATAAACTAACTTGGCCTTTTTTAAATAAAAAAAATCCCCTCACTGGAATACTTTCAGTCTTTTGACTGTATGGATTACAGATGGAATGACTGTTATATGTGAGTACCGCTTTCTTTGACAGATTCTAGTATGGGTACATATATGTTTTCCCAACCCCAGCACATTAGTTTGCTAATTCCAGATGTATGAAACGCAGGCCTAACTGTATCTAGTATATTGAACGCCAGATAAACTAACTTGGCCTTTTTTAAATAAAAAAAATTCCCTCACTGGAATACTTTCAGTCTTTTGACTGTATGGATTACAGATGGAATGACTGTTATATGTGAGTACCGCTTTCTTTGACAGATTCTAGTATGGGTACATATATGTTTTCCCAACCCCAGCACATTAGTTTGCTAATTCCAGATGTATGAAACGCAGGCCTAACTGTATCTAGTATATTGAACGCCAGATAAACTAACTTGGCCTTTTTTAAATAAAAAAAATTCCCTCACTGGAATACTTTCAGTCTTTTGACTGTATGGATTACAGATGGAATGACTGTTATATGTGAGTACCGCTTTCTTTGACAGATTCTAGTATGGGTACATATATGTTTTCCCAACCCCAGCACATTAGTTTGCTAATTCCAGATGTATGAAACGCAGGCCTAACTGTATCTAGTATATTGAACGCCAGATAAACTAACTTGGCCTTTTTTAAATAAAAAAAAAATTTCCTCACTGGAATACTTTCAGTCTTTTGACTGTATGGATTACAGATGGAATGACTGTTATATGTGAGTACCGCTTTCTTTGACAGATTCTAGTATGGGTACATATATGCAGTGGCGTAACTAGAGTGTTATGGGCCCCAGTGCAAACTTTGTATCGGGGCCCCCCTACCCCCCGATTTTTATAAAGAAGCGGCAGATTTTCTTACTAATGGCTTTCCCGTGTGGCTAGTCCGCTGCGTGAATGAGGGCCAAGCCCCATTCCGGACAGCAGAGACACGGAGCAGTAACACGATTGATAATGCTCCGTGCCTCTCTGTGACCTTTTTACTAAAAAATCACAGGGAGATAAAGTGGTCACCGTGATTTTGTAGCAAAACGATCATAGAGAGGCATGGAGCATTATCAATCATGTTACTGCTCGGTGTCTCTGCTGTCCGGAGCGGGGCTTGGCTCTCTTTCACACAGCAGATTAGCCACACGGGATCCGCTCGTGTGAAAGAGCCCAATGCATGGCTACACTCACCCAATCCTAATAAAATCTGGTCCTACCTCATCCAGGGTGTCGCTGGCGTCGGTGTGATGTCCGCTGGATCCAGAACAAGGTCCCTGTGGTGATAGAAAAAAAAAGAATAATCACATAAGGAAGGGATGGTGACTACCCCTGTGAAACTACCAGCTGGGGGCGCTCTGCTGGCCTGGTAGACTGAGCTATGCCAATGTATAGCAGGGTAATTTAGGACATTTCCCCTAAGTGCTACCACACAGTACTAATGTCCACATTGTGGCCCCTCACAGTAGTAATGCCCATCTTGTGGCCTTTCACAGTAATTAAGCCCACCTTGTGGTCCCTTCACAAAAGTTATGTCCTTCTTGTGGCCCCTCACAGCAGTTATGCCCACCTTTGTTCCTGTCACAGTAGTTATGCCCAGATATGTGCCCCTCACAGTAGTTATGCCAAATATGTGCCCCCTAACAGTAGTTATGCCAAATATATGCCCCCTCACGGTATTTATGCCAGATATGTGCCCCTCACAGTGGATATGCCCAGATATGTGCCCCTCACAGTGGATATGCCCAGATATGTGCCCGCTCACAGTGGTTATGCCCAGATATGTGCCCACTCACAGTAGTTATGCCCAGATATGTGCCCCTCACAGTGGATATGGCCAGATATGTTCCCCCTCACAGTAGTTATGCCAGACTATGTGCCCCTCACAGTAGTTATGACCAGATATGTGCCCCTACAGTGGTTATGCCATATTATGTGCCCCTCACATTAAATATGCCCACATATGTGCCCCTCACAGTGGTTATGCCAGATTATGTGCCCCCCTCACAGTAGTTATGCCTTTATATGTGCCATCTCATAGTTATGCCTTTATATGTGCCCCCCTCACAGTAGTTATGCCAGATATGTGCCCCCCTACAGTGGTTATGCCAGATTATGTGCCCCTCACATTAGATATGCCCACATATGTGCCCCTCACAGTGGTTATGCCAGATTATGTGCCCCCCTCACAGTAGTTATGGCAGATTAGGTGCCCCCTCAGTAGAGATGCCCACTTTTGTGCCCCCTCACTCTAGTTGTGCCCATCAACCCCCCCCCCCCCTTCCCCTTTGCCCCCAGTCTGCAGTGTTAGGAAAATAAAAAAAAACACATACTTACCCTCTTCCCTGATGTTGCGCTGCCACACTGACATCGCACTGCTGGCTGTACTAAAGGCAGTTTCCCGGGCCTTCAGAGCTCCTCCCACAGCCAGCAGCCCGATGTGCGGCCAGCAGAGGGAGCGCTAGAGCTCCTGCTTCACTGATGATCTGGAGACAGCCCGGCAGTGACAAGAACTGCCGGGCCGAGTGTATGTGAGTGAGTGCGCGCGTCCTCCCTCTTCCTCCCACCCCCTCTGCGCAAACCTCCCCCACCTTGCCTCATATTAAACATGTAATGGAGCGCCCTGACGGGGCCCGGCATTGTCACTGTACTTCATGCCGGGCCCCTTCACAGCGCTTCATTACATGTTAGTACAGCGGGCCCCCTCCCCCCGCCGGGCCCGGTCGCAGTCGCACTCCCTGCGACCGCGATCGTTACGCCCCTGCATATATGTTTTCCCAACCCCAGCACATTAGTTTGCTAATTCCAGATGTATGAAACGCAGGCCTAACTGTATCTAGTATATTGAACGCCAGATAAACTAACTTGGCCTTTTTTAAATAAAAAAAATTCCCTCACTGGAATACTTTCAGTCTTTTGACTGTATGGATTACAGATGGAATGACTGTTATATGTGAGTACCGCTTTCTTTGACAGATTCTAGTATGGGTACATATATGTTTTCCCAACCCCAGCACATTAGTTTGCTAATTCCAGATGTATGAAACGCAGGCCTAACTGTATCTAGTATATTGAACGCCAGATAAACTAACTTGGCCTTTTTTAAATAAATAAAAAATTCCCTCACTGGAATACTTTATGGCTTTTCACTGTATGGATTACAGGTGGACTGGTATTAGTAGGGGTGACACAAGCACACCCAAGTCCCTGATGTAGGATTTCTATGGCACAGACCACTATTACAAGTGATTAATGGACGTTGGGAGAGATTGTGCTGCAGCACTAGTCCCAAGATGGCCGCCGCCTATCAGC